>NC_029791.2:42917050-42977754 GCF_000816755.2 Arachis ipaensis | reverse complement strand
TTTTCTTCTTCTTCTCCAAATCCTAATTTTTCTTTTCCCTCCTTATTTCTTCCTTCTCCCTTCTTCCTTCTATCTCCCCTTTCTCTCTCTCTCTTTCACCTCCATTAACAAGGTTTTATTTTCTTCTTCCCTCTTTCCTTTTCTATCATTCTTCTTATTTTATATGTTATTTTCTTTTCTTTCCTTTTTCTTTTCATTATCCATATTTTCTTTCTTCTTCTTTCCTTTTTACATGGTGTTAGAATTTTATTTGAGTCATTATTCCTCATTATATGCTTGTGGATTGTTGCACTTGTTTGACAATTATAAATTAATTTTAAAGGATTGCTTGCATGTTCACTTTAATACTTTCTATACCTTATCTACCATGCATGCTATGTGTTTGTGAAAAAGCCCATATGGCATTATGCACTTCTCTATGTTATTCTACTATTCAATGCTGCTTTTCATAAACTCCCTTTACTATTGTATTAATTGAAAATAATTGTCGATACAAACGTGATGGTTTGTTACGAGTGATGCTTGATCTATGCTACTCATGCCCTTTTTCGGCATGCCAATGAACACCTTGCATTCACTTGTCATTATATGCACTAGCTATTTTCCATTGATGACTTTTCACATGTACTCATGAGAATGTGTTAATGTCAGCTACCTCCTAATGTACATCCATCACCACCTTTTCCGTTCTCTTCCTTGCTATATATCTCTTTGAATTTAATTTACTTTCTCTTCCCTTTTCAAGATGGCCACCAAGAAAGGAAAAGAGAAAGCTACTCCCAAACCACCAGCAAAAAGAGGAACTAAAAGAGCACTAGTGGAAGAGCCTTCTTCAATTGCAGTCAAGCCCTCAACAAAAAGAGTTAAGAGGATCATAAAGGTTGATGAAAAGGAGAAAGCCTTTCAAGCAAAGGACACTGCACGATTTCCCAATCGCTACTGTGAGCAGATGTTCCCCATCCTGGCTGAAAGGAGCTACAACAACGAACACCTTCTTATCCTCCCGCCCAATATTGCTACTTTTGTTGAGCCGCAAATTGAACGAAGACAATGGGGTTTCCTACAGAGATAACCAAGGCAGGTCAATCTTTCTTAGGTAGTTGAGTTCTACTCTAACTTCTACCTGCCTATCCTGCAGTCTGTCTTTGTCCGTCAGAAGCAAGTCCCCATTACAGAAGAGGCCATTCAAAAAGCTTTAGGTCTTCCCCCTATTCCAGAAGGATTGGACGCCTTTCAAGAAGCCGTACTCAAGCGCCAGATGTTCCAATTTGACTGGGAAGTTGTTCTCAGAGTTATCGCACTACCTGGCAACCGTTGGATCTACAGATACCATCGTACCCGCCCTAAGGGAATATCGGCTTCAGCACTTACCTTGGAGGCTCGCGTATGGGCACAGATCATGTTCCATTACATCTTTTCGAGCACTTACGAGTCCTCCTTCACTGCGGACATGGCCGTTCTACTATGGTGCATCCTTACAGGCCAACCTCTGAATCTACCAAGACATATCCGGAATGCCATGGGACACGTACAAATTGTGGGCAACCTACTTTTTCCCGCTTTAGTCTCAGATCTTGTCTCAGCCGCTGGAGTTTCCTACAGAGCTGGAGACACCAAAGCCATGCTTCCACGGGATGATCAGTATGTCCCTAACGGGAAATACCTCAGACCTCCAGCAGCCACTACAAGCCTTCCTACTGCACCGGTTGAAGATATTCCTTCTTCAACAACACAAGCACCTACAACAGACGAACTGCTCCAGCAGATAATCTGGATCGGCAAGAACAGAAAGTGAAGTTAAGAGAGCGCCGTAACGAGCGCCGATTCAAACACCTCAAGGAGCTACTCAAGGGACACTTCAAGGACTCAGACACCCCGGACTCCACTTCCTTTACCAGCACAGGGAGCCATGATGGTCCCGACTGTGAAGATACTGCTACCAGCCTGCCCCTATTCCTGACAGATGGACCGAGGACGGTGCAAAGCCTTAAGTGTGGGGAGGTCGGTCAGTACCTGACTTCCGGAGGTAATTTCTCTTCCCTAGCACCAATAAATTAGGATATCTTAGTTAGATTTTCTTTCTCTTATAGAATAGGATAAATTGCATAGTAATAGGTTAGTTGCATGCATGCTCTACTTGATAAATCTGCTTGAAGATGTATTTGGAACATGATTTTTGAGCTAAAGAACACACAACCTGTAAAGATTTGAGCCTTTATGCATGGTTACATTATTTAACCATAAATATTTTATTATTGTGTGTTTACTTCTCTATGATTGTAATCTATATTTTGTTTCATCCTATATGTCCAATATTTATTATATTTGTATGCTTGCATATGATTGAGGCCATTATTTGTTTAAACTCACTTATCCAAATTAAGCCTACCCTTTTCAATTACCTTTATTAACCACTTTGAGCCTTTAAATCCCGTTTGTTCTATATTTCACCACATTACTAGCCTTAAGTGGAAAAACAATTGTATATCCCAAATTGAATCTTTGGTTAGCTTAAGATAGAATTGTGTGTGCTAGTTAAGTATGGGAAATTGTGGGAACAAAAGTTATTAAGGGAATGTGTCATGATAATACGATGGGAATTTGGATACCTACTCATGTGAAACTATAAGAATTAAAAATCTATGTGCATTGATAAGCTATGTTTATTTTTATGTCTATAAAAAAATCAATAAATAAATAAGGGGACAAAAATTACCCTAATGCTGAATTAAGAATTCAAAGATCAATGCACATATGATAAAATTAAAATAAAAAGTTGATACATGAGTATGGAATGTAAAAGGGAATTTTGGGTAGCTAGGTATGAATTCTAAGGTTACACTAAATATATATAGGTTGGGTTAAAGCTTGGGTTAATTAAAGATTCAATTTATAAGCTCACTTAACTATATATGTATCCCTACCCCTACCTTGGCCCCATTACAACCTTGAAAAGACCTCATGATGTTTGCATTGGTATATTAACTGTTGTTGATTGATTAGGAGAAAAACAAAAGTTAGAGAGCATGATTAGAGAAGGATAGAGTGATTACCCTATACACTAGAGAGATTAGAGCGTACATACATCATCAGTGAGGGTTCAATGCTTGAATTTCCATGTTCCCTGCTTTCATGAGCTACCTTCTTGCACTTTTATCTGTCTTACTGTATAATGATAGAATTAGTGGAATTTGATTTGCAATTATTTTGAAGAGCTTATTTACTTTTGATCAAGTGGACAAGAATTATATAGTTGCATTCATATATATAGGATTGCATTGCATTGCAGGAGTTTCTACATGTTCATACTTATTTATTTTATCTCCTTCAATTAAGCATGAGGACATGCTAATGTTTAAGTGTGGGGAGGTTGATAAACCACTATTTTATGGTTTATATTGTGTTTAATTGTGTGGTTTTATCATGATCCTTACCCACTTATTCATTACTTTAGCATGCATTTATATTTCCTTCCTGAAATTATTATATGATTGAAAACTACTTCCTAGAGACTTTTAATTATGCATTTTGATTCTCCTTTATTCCATTCGATGCCGTGATCTGTGTGTTTAGTGTTTCAGGCTTTATAGGGCATGAATGAGTTGGAGATTAGAAAGGAAGCTAGCAAAATGGAAGGAACACAAGAAATTGAGGAGATAACCAGCGAGAAGTGATGCGGCCGCATGGCTCATGCGACCGCGCGAAAGAGGAGAAATCGCAGTGACGCGGCCGCATGACTCACGCGACCGCGCGGAATGGAAAAGCACAAGCGACGTGGAGGCGTGGACGACGCGAACGCGTGGCAGGGAAAAACGTGAATAACGCGTCTGCATGGATGACGCGATCACGTGACATGCGCGATCTGCATAATCTGCAGAATTCGATGGGGGCGATTTTGGACCCTATTTTGACCCAGTTTTCAGACCCAGAACAGCAGACTAGAGCCAGAGAACATGCAGAAACCAAGGACAACATTCATTCTACACAGTTTTAGTTTGAGATCTAGTTTTTTACTCCTCCTCTAGGTTTTTCTCTCTACACATTCATAGTTCTTAGAATTTTAATTTTCTCTTGTTTTTCTTTATGTATTGGGATATTGAGAAGAGCTATTACCTCATCAAGACTTCATCATTCTAGTTCGTTTTCTTTACTTAGCTTTACTCTTCCATGTCCTTTGCTTTGTTTAATTTTACCATTGGAATATTTTTAAGATTATTTAATACAAGGATCACTTTTATTTTTAATTGACTATTTTGATTTTTATCTACAATGTCTTTCTTTAATTCCTTTTTGTATGCTATGAAATTTACATTCACAATGAGCGAGTAGTTCCCTAACTTGATGGGGAGTTGATTGAAAGGAACCCTTGAGTTGGAAAGCTTAAAAGACAGATTGTAATTGGGTTTATGGTTGGATTGCCTTCTAGTCACTAACACCAATCTCTTTTAAATAAGTGGATTGCAACTTGTGAATAGACGTAGCATTCCAACTTGTTTGACTTTCCCTTACCTAGTAAAGGATAACTAAACAGGACAACCTTTAATTGTCAATTAATCTTGAGAGTATTCCAACAATAATAGGGATTCCAACTAATCAACTTCCAGTCAAGGCTTTTATTTACCTTATTCAAATTCTCCAATTTAATTTCCTGCTTACTCAATTCAAACCTTTTTGAAAACCTCTGATTAATAAAATAGCACACTTTTCTGCAACTCGTTGGGAGACGACCTGGGATTCATACTCGCAGTATTTTAATTTTAAATTTCTGTGACACCTTTCTAAATTGATAAGTAGATTTCTGGCGAGTTAAGAACTATACTTACAACGTATATATTTTAACAATTTTAATTCGCCAATTTCTGCTACCATCAACCACGCAGCTCTAAAGTATTTATTAGCTAAAAAGGAGTCCAAACCAAGGCTTATACGTTGGATACTACTACTACAAGAATTTGATTTAGAAATTAAGGATAGGAGTGGTAACCAGAATCAAGTGGCAGACCACTTGAGTCTTCTTGAGCACATTAAGGATACCTCCACTCCTATAAATGATAATTTCCCATTCGAAAAATCACAAGCAGTATCTGAAGTAGTCCCTTGGTATGCGCCTGTATCTAATTATCTAGTCAGCCGCACTTTTCCTCCAACCTTTACTAAGCATCAAAGAGACAAGCTAAAAAGCGAGTCCAAATATTATATATGGGATGACCCATGTTTAAGGAGGTGTGGCACTGACCAGGTAATTAGACGGTGTGTGCCTCAATCAGAATTCCAGTCCATTTTAGAGGCCTGCCACTCATTTGAGAGTGGAGGACATTTTGCCCCTCAAAGAACAGCTAGAAAAATTTTAGACTGTGGATTTTGGTGGCCTACTCTTTTTAAAGACGCTGCTGAATTTTGTAAATCTTGTTCCCCATGCCAAAGGTTTGGTAATATATCCAAGAGGGATGAGATGCCTCAACAGATTATGCTTTTCTGTGAAATTTTTTATGTTTGGGGAATTGACATCATGGGTCCATGATAAACCCATATTTTATGATATATTTTGTGCCTAATTTAAGTGATTTATTCAATCCTTCACTCACTTATTCATATAAATTGCATGGTTTTACTTTCCCTTCCTTATTATGTGATGTATGTGAAAAACATGTTTCTTACGCTTTAAAAATAATTATTTTAATTACCCTTTATTTCCATTCGATGCCGTGATTCGTGTGGTGAGTAGTTTCAGATCTTCTAAGGCAGGAATGACTTAAAGGATGGAAAGGAAACATACAAAAATGGAAGGAAAGCATAAAACGGAGTTTTTGGAGAAATTGGCAGTGACGCGACTGCATGATTGACGCGATCGCGTGCCTTAAGCGAAATGCATATGACGCAGATGCATGACTGAAGCGACCGGGTGATAAGGAAAACTCCAGATGACGCGACCGCGTGACCCACGCGGACGCGTGACAGAGGCCACGCACCAGAAATTACAGAAAATGCTCCCAGCGATTTCTGAAGCCCTTTTCGGCCCAAATCCAAATCCAGAAGGCACAGATCAGAGGTTATGAAGTGGGGGAATGCATCCATTTAGAAGAGAGTCTCCAATTATTCACTATTCATGATTTAGATGTATTTTTTAGGGAGAGGTTCTCTCCTCTCTCTTTTAGGATTTAGAATTAGGATTTCTTTTGCTTTGAGAATTATCTCTTTTTATCAGGTTCGATATTCCTTTTTAATTACTTATTTTCTCAATTTAATTTATAAATTCTTCTATGTTACAGATTATTCTTTGAATTAATGTTATTTGAGGTATTTCAGTTTATGATTGCTTTCTTTTATTTATATTACTGTTGCTTCTAATCTGAAGACATTTTTATTCAAGTAGATTTACTTTTTCCCTTTTGGTCTTGGTTAAGAAATCAGTAACTCAGGAGTTATCAAAATCAACATGATTGATAATTGTTATCTTTGATAATTGAATTGAACTTCAATAATCCCAATCTTTCCTTAGGGATTAACTAGGATTTGAAGATCAAACTAATTAGTCACTTGACCTTTCTTTGATTTAAGTAAAGGCTAACTAAGTGGAATTAAGATTCAATCTTCATCATCATTGATAAGGATAACTAGGATAGGACTTCCAATTTCTCATACCTTGCCAAAAGTTTATTTTGCAGTTATTCATTTATTTTACCTGCCATTTAAATTACTTGTTCCTCATCTTCAAAACCCCAATTTACAATCTTCATAACCAATAATAAGAACACACTTCCCTGCAGTTCCTTGAGAAGACGACCCGAGGTTTAAATACTTCGGTTATCAATTTTAAGGGGTTTGTTACTTGTGACAACCAAAACATTTGTACGAAGGGATTTCTGTTGGTTTAGAAACTATATCTACAACGCGACTATTTCTATAAAATTCTTTACTAGCAAAAATCCTAACGTCAGTCCATTTCCAAATTCTAATGGTCATTTTTATATATTGTTAGCTGTAGATTACGTTTCTAAATGGGTGGAAGTAATTCCTACCCGCACTGATGACGCTAACACTGTAGTTTTCTTTGTTAGAAACCATATTATTTGTCACTTTGGATCACCACGAGCAATCGTGAGCGATCAAGGCACCCATTTTTGTAACAGGAGACTAACATGATTACTGAAGAAGCATGGGATAATTCATAAAGTAGCAACAGCCTACCATCCCCAGACTAATGGACAAGCCGAGGTGTCTAATAGAGAGATAAAGCGTATATTGCAGAAGATAGTCAAACCTCATAGAAGAGACTGGAGCACCAGACTACAAGATGCACTCTGGACATACAGAACAACATACAAGACACCCATTATGATGAGTCCCTTCCGTTTAGTTTATGGTAAAGCCTGTCACCTCCCAGTTGAAGTAGAGCACAAAGTCTTTTGGGCAGTGAAGGAGTGCAACATGGGATTTGAGAAAGCCGGAGTTGAAAGGAAGTTGCAACTGCAAGAATTAGAAAGCCTTCGCCTAGAAGCTTATGAGAACTCAAGGCTGTACAAGGAAAAGATGAAGGTTGTGCATGATAAGCACATCAAGAGGAGAGAATTCCAACCTGGGGACATAGTCCTCCTTTACAACTCTAGACTGAGGCTCATGCCAGGCAAGTTGAGATCAAGATGGGAAGGTCCATATAGAGTAGAGAAGGCCGAGCCATACGGAGTTTTCCACCTGAGTCATCCTTCAAGCTCTGGATTCATCAAAGTTAATGGACATCCCTTAAAGCTATATCATGGTGAGAAGGTGACAAAAAACATGGATCTAGAGATCTTCCTCTTGGAGGATCCACGAACAGCAGAAGACTGAGCTAGTGGAGCGTCCAACTTAAGGACGTTAAAGCAAAGTGCTAGGTGGGAGACAACCCACCATGGTATGATCGTTCCTTTCTTTCTTCTTAGTTTTCTTTTTCAATAACTCTTCTCTTTCTTAGCACATATAGTTTGCATCTTCATTTGCATATATATAAAAAAAACCACACAATGCAACAACGTCACTGACACACCCGCGTCACAGGTGCGTAAAGAAGACAAAGAAATCGAACAGAGAGTCACGCGAAAGCGTGGCTGGAGGCGTGCCTTTGGCACAATCTGACCCACGCGACCGCGTCCCTGACATGTCCGCGTCATGTGAGAAAAATGCCTACCACGCGTCTGCGTCAAGCATGCGAACGCATGCCCTGAAAATCGACGTAAGAAAGGGTGTATGGCAGAATGTTACGCTGGACCGGGGCTAGAATGATGCTAGTCGCACAAGCCCTACCATGCGAACGCGTGCCCCACGCGTCCGCGTTGTTTTCCAGTCTTGGCCATTCACGCGATCGCGTCCACCACGCGAACGCGTCACCTTGAAATTTGGCAAAAATGAGTTTCGAACAGAGAGTTGTGCGGGCGCAAGGCTGCCCTCGCGCCAGTAGCACCGAACGAGTCACGCGTCCGCGTGACCGACGCGTCCACGTCGATTCCTATAAGCGCCATTCGCGTGAACGCGTACCCCACGCGTCTGCGTCGCTTGCGCCGCACAACATATCCATATATGCCAAAATATCTTATCTTTCTCTTCCCCAAATCCTACTTTTTCTTTTCCCCTCTTATTTCTTTCTTCCCCTTTCTTCCTTCTTCCTTCTTTCTCACTTTCTACTTTCTCTCTCTCACCACCTTTATCAAGGTTTTTCTTTTCTTCTTCCCTCCTTACTTTTCTATTCTTCTTCTTGTTTTTATGTTTTCCTCTTCTTTTCTTCTTCTTTTTACTCTCATTATCCATGTTTTCTTT
Organism: Arachis ipaensis; assembly: GCF_000816755.2. NCBI lineage: Eukaryota > Viridiplantae > Streptophyta > Magnoliopsida > Fabales > Fabaceae > Arachis > Arachis ipaensis. The sequence goes on along the minus strand of NC_029791.2, from coordinate 42,968,964 downwards.
TTCTTTCTTTTTCTTTTAATTGGTGTTGAAAATTTATTTAGGTCATTATTATTTCTTATGATTTACTTGTGGATTGTTAAGGAATTGTTTGGCAATTATATATTAATTTTATAGGGTTGCTTGCATGTTCAATTTAATACTTTCAATAGTGTATTTACAATGCATGCTATGTGTTTCTGAAAACGGCCGTATGGCATTGTGCACTATTTTTCGATATCTTTTATTCTACTACTCTAAATGCTTGCTTTTCACAAAACTCTTTTTATATTGTATTATTTAAATATAATTGTTATTACAAACAGGTTATTAGTCTGAAAGGCTTGGTAATCTAACTTGGACATTGAATGCTTGATCTATGCTACTCATGCCTTTGCCGGCATGCCAATAAACACCTTGCATTTAATTGTCATCATATGCACTTACTATATTTCCATTGATGATTTTTCACATGTAGTCATGACCATGTGTTAACATCATTCATCTTTAATGTGCATTAATTACCACCTTTTCCCTTTCAGGATGGCCACCAAGAAAGGAATAGAGAAAGTTACTCCCAAATCAACAGCAAGGAGAGGAACAAAAAGAGCATTAGTGGTAGAGCAATCTTCAACTGCAGTTAGGCCCTCAACAAAAAGAATTAAGAGGATTATAAAGGTTGATGAAAAAGAGAAAGCCTTCCCAACAAGGGACACTGCGCGATTTACCAGCCCCCCTTTATTCCTGACAGATGGCACCGAGGACGGTGCAAAGCCTTAAGTGTGGGGAGGTCGGTCAGTACCTGACTTCCGGAGGTAATTTCTCTTCCCTAACACCAATAAAATAGGATATTTAGTTAGTTTTTCTTTTATAGAATAGGATAAATTGCATAGTTATAGGTTAGTTGCATGCATGTTCTACTTGATTGAAAAGATAATAAGTTTCTTCTAAGACCCTATTTTTTTGAACAAAATTTCACTAATTTTAATAAAAAATTTTATGTTAAATTTGCTTGAAGTTGTATTTGGAACATAGTTTAAAAAGCTAAGAACACACAACCCGTAAGATTTGAGCTTAGTTATATGGTTACATTATTTAACCATAAATATTTTATTCTTGTGTGTTTACTTCCCTATGATTGTAATCTATATTTTGTTTCATCCTATATGTCCAATGTTTAATATACTTATATGCTTGCATATGATTGAGGCCATTATTTGTTCAGCTCACTTACCCCAATTAAGCCTACCCCTTAAGTTACCTTTGTTAGCCACTTTGAGCTTTTAAATACCATTTGTTCTGTATTTGACCACATCACTAGCCTTAAGCGGAAAAAAAAATTATATATCCCAATTGAATCTTTGGTTAGCTTAAGATAGAATTGTGAGTTAATTGAGTATGTGAAGATTGTGAGAACAAAAGATAATAAGGGAATGTGTCATGATAAAATAATGGGAATTTGGGTACCTACTCATGTGAAACTATAAAAATTGAAAACTCATGTGCATTGATAAGCTGTGTTTATTCTTATATTTAAAAAAAATCCAAAAATATTCAATAAATAAATAAGGGGACAAAATTACCCCAATGGTAAGATAAAATTCAAAGATCAATGCAGATATGATAAAATTGAAATAAAATTGATACATGAGTATGGAATGTGAAAGGGAAATTTTGGGTAGCTAGGTATGAAAATTTAAAGTTATATAGAATATATATGTGTTAGGTGAAAGCTTAGGTTAATTAAAGATTCAATTCATAAGCTTACTTAACTATATATGTACCCTTACCCTTACCTTGGCCCCATTACAACCTTGAAAAGACCTCATGATGTTTGCATTGGTACATTAAATGTTGTTGATTGGTTAGGTGTAGAACAAATTTTAGAAAGCATGATTAGAGGGGAGTAGAGTGATCACCCTATACACTTGAGAGACTAGAGTGTACATACATCATCAGTGAGGGTTCAATGCTTAAATTCTATGTTCCCTGCTTTCATGAGCTACCTTCTTGCATTTTTATCTGTTCTTACTGTATAAGAATTGAATTAGTGAAATTTGATCTGTGATTGTCTTGAAGAGCTTATTTACTTTTAACCAAGTGGACAAGAATCATATAGTTGCATTCATATGTATAGGTTGCATTGCATTGCATTGCATTGTGTGGTTTTATCAAATTTTTACCCACTTATTCATATAATTAGCATGTATTTACAATTCCTTCCCAAAATTACTCCATGGTTGAAAACTTGCTTCCTAGAGACTTTTAATTATGTATTTTAATTCTCCTTTATTCCATTCAATGCCATGATCCCTGTGTTAAGTGTTTCAGGCTTTATAGGGCATGAATGACTTGGAGATTGGAGAGGAGGCTTGCAAAAATAGAAGGAACACAAGAAATTAAGGGGATGACCAGCGAGAAGCGACGCAGACGCATGGCTCACGCGACCGCGCGAAATGGAGAAATCGTAGCGACGCGCTCGCGTGCCTGACGTGAACGCATGGATTGGAAACTGTACGAGTGATGCGAATGCGTGGACGACGCGCACGCGTGGCAAGGCAAAACGCTGGATGACGCGATCGCGTGACGTGCGTGATCTGCAAAATTTGCAGAATTTGCTGGGGGCAATTTTGGGCCATGTTTTGACCCATTTTTCGGCCCAGAAAAGCAGATTAGAGCCAGGGAACATGCAGAGACCAAGGGGGACAACTGATTCCACATAATTTTCTAGTTTTTAGATCTGATTTTACCCCTCCTCTAGGTTTTCTCTCTACACATCCATAGTTCTTAGTCTTTTGTTTTTATTGCTTTTTGGATTGGGATATTGAGAAGAGTTATTACCTCCACCAAGACTTCATCATTCTAGTTTGTTTTCCTTACTTGTCACTTACTCTTTCATATCCTTAATTTTTTCAGAATTACTATTGGATTATTTTTAGAATTTATCAATACAAGAACTATTTTTATTTTTAATTGGTCTTTTTGATTATTATTATTATTTATCATGTCTTTCTTTATTTTCCTTTCCTTTTTTGTGAAGTTTACATTCATAATGAGCGAGTAGTTCCCTAACTTGATTGGGAGTTGATTGAAAGGAGAACCTTGAGTTGGAATGCTCAAAAGTAAAAATTGTAATTGGGTTTATTGTTGGATGGCTCTCTAGTCACTGACACTAATCCTTCCCAAGGGAAAGGATTAGAACTTGTGATTAGAAGTAAACTTCCAACTTTCTTGACTTTCCTCTACCTAGTAAAGGATAACTGAGCAGAACAACCTTCAATTATCAATTAATCTTGGGAGGACTCCAACAAGGATAGAACTTCCGATCAATCTACTCCCGGTCAAGATTTTTATTTAAATTACATAAATTCTCTGATTTAATTTCCTGTTATCAAACTCAAAACCAATTTGGAAAACATCTGATCAATAGAATAGCATACCTTTCTGCAACTCGTTGGGAGACGACCTGGGATTCATACTCCTAGTATTTTAATTCTAATTTTGTGACAACCCTTCTAAATTGATAAGCGATTTTTGTTGGTTAAGAACTGTACTTGCAACGTATCTCTTTTATTAGTTTCTTAATCCGCCAATTTTCGCCACGTCACATTCCCAAAGGAAAGCTTGACAACGTGGGAAGATGTGATGAACAGATTCTTGACAAGGTTCTACCCTCCACAAAAGGTCAACAGGCTAAGGACTGAAGTGTAGACGTTCAGACAACTAGATGGTGAGACCATTTATGAAGCCTAGGAGAGATTCAAAGATCTGATGAAGAAATGCCCCCTGACATGTTTAATGAGTGTGTGCAACTTCATATCTTCTATGAAGGGCTGAATTGTGAATCCAGGAAGGCTGTAGACCACTCATCTGGAGGATCACTCAACAAGAAAAAGACCATTGAGAAAGCCATTAATGTGATAGAAACAGTGGCTGACAATGAGTATTTTTACGCCTTAGATAGGAGTAACAACAGGGGAGTCTTGGAATTGAATCAAATGGATGTAATCTTGGCCCAGAACAAGATGATCACCAAGCAACTTGCTGAATTGACCAAGCAAATGGGGAAGAATCAGGCTGCAGCCATCCATACTCAACCCTCACCTCTAGAGGAATTGGAAACTGAAGAAGGAGTTAACTGGGAGGAAGCTAATTACCTTGGAAATTCATTCAGGGCAACCAATGATCCTTACTCCAAAAGCTATAAATCTGGTTGGAGAAACCACCCAAACTTTGGGTGGGGGAACCAACAAAGCCAAAGCCAAGACCACAGACCACATAATCCAACCCAGTACAACAACTCCACTCACCAAAACTCTAACCAAAGACCCTACCATATCACACAAAATACCTACTCACAGCCACCATACCAAAGCCACAACAACAACTCTTCATGCCACAATTTCAACCAACCTTCACCACAGGAAGATGAAAGAATGGCTTGGATGGAAGCAATGCTTGCAAGCCTCTGTAAAGAAGTTGAAGAAATAAAAAAATTCAAGGAGGAAGTAATATCCAATCGGCAAAATTAAGATGCTGCAACTCAAAAACTTGAAGCACAAGTGGGATATTTATCCAAACAAACTCCTAGTTACAGTTCTAATGGTGCCACCGAGACAGCTTCAAGAGAGGAATGCAAAGTATTACCCTCAGAAGTGGAAAGGATTTGGAAAAGAAGGCAATGAATACAAAAGAGAAGGAAGCAAAGGATAGTTCAACTGACAAGGAAGAAACACAAACACCTACTCCCAGTTCATCAGAAGAAAAGGAAGTTCTAAAGCCATATGTCCCAAAGGCTCCTTACCCTCAAGGCCTAATGAAGAATGCAAAGGACAGCCAATTCTCCAAATTCTTAGAAATTTTCAAGAAGCTTCAAATCAATATTCCCTTTGCTGAAGCATTAAAGAAAATGCCACTCTATGCTAAGTTTCTGAAGGAATTGATGACAAAGAAGAAAAGCTGGAGGAATGATGAAACTGTGATACTGACTGAGGAATGTAGTGCTATCATCCAACATAAGCTACCTTGAAAATTGAAGGACCCAAGAAGCTTCCAAATTTCCTGCATCATAGGGGAAATAGTAGTTGAAAAAGCCTTGTGTGACTTGGGAGCTAGTATAAACTTGATGTCCCTGACTATGATGAAAATGATGAAGATTGAGGAAGCCAAACCAACAAGAATGGCCCTCCAACTGGCAGATCGGTCATTTAAATTCCCTCATGGCATAGTAGAAGACCTGGTCGTGAAAGTAGGAGAATTCATCTTCCCTGCTGACTTTGTGGTGTTGGATATGGAGGAAGAAGCTAAAGCCTCAATCATTTTGGGGAGGCCATTTTTAGCTACTGCTGAGACCATCATTGACGTCCAAAAGGGTGAACTTACCCTTAGACTACATGATGAAAAAATGGTATTCAATGTCTTCAAAGCTATGAGCTATCCACCAGAGGCAATGGGAGAATATATGAGGCTAGATACAGTAGAAACTATAATGCAAGAGACATTTGAAGAAGAACTGGAAGAGCTGACTGAGAGTGATTCTTTGTTAAATGTTAAGGTTGCTGATGCTAACTCAATAGAATTGCCTACTCCAAATAGCTTGGCGGAAAGGAAAAAGGAGAAAGAAGCACCAAAACTGGAGCTAAAAGCACTACCCCCTACCCTCAAGTATGCATACTTGGGAAGTGATGGAAGCTACCAAATAATCATCAATTCTGCCCTTAGTCAGGAATAGGAAGAAGAATTGATCAAGGTGTTGCAAAAGCACCATGATGCCATTGGATGGACCCTTGCTGACTTGAAAGGGATAAGCTCATCCATATGCATGCATAAGATCTTGCTGAAAGATGATGCCAAACCCTCCATTCAAGCCCAAAAAAGATTGAATCCTGTCATGAAAGAAGTTGTCCAAAAAGAGGTGATGAAGCTATGGCAGGCATGAGTGATCTATCCTATTTCAGATAGCCCATGGGTGAGCTCTGTCCATGTGGTTCCGAAGAAAGGAGGCATCACTGTTGTACCCAATGAGAAAAATGAACTCATTCCTACAAGGACTGTCATAGGATGGAGGATGTGCATTGATTATAGAAAGCTTAATGAGGCAACCAGAAAAGATCATTTCCACTCCCTTTTATGGACCAGATGTTGGAAAGATTGGCAGGGCATGCATATTATTGTTTTCTTGATGGATATTCGGGTTATAATCAGATTGTGGTTGACCTAAGAGATCAAGAAAAGACATCATTCACCTGTCCCTATGGAGTCTTTTCTTACAGGCGCATGCCATTTGGGCTATGCAATGCACCTGCAACTTTTCAACGTTGCATGTTATCTATCTTCTCGGACGTGATTGAAAAATTTATTAAAGTCTTTATAGATGACTTCTCAGTATTTGGGGATTCCTTTCCCAGTTGCCTTAATCATCTTGCCTTAGTATTGAAAAGGTGCTAAGAGACCAACGTAGTTCTAAACTGGAAAAAATGCCATTTCATGGTAACAGAGGAGATTGTCCTTGGCCATAAAATTTCAGAAAAGGGCATAGAAGTAGACAAAGCTAAGGTAGAATTAATTGAAAAATTACCTCCACCTAGTAATGTCAAGGCAATTAGGAGTTTTTTGGGTCATGCTGGTTTTACAGAAGGTTTATTAGAGATTTTTCTAAAATTGAAAAACCTTTGAGCAACCCATTAGTCTCTGATACACCTTTTGTATTTGATCAAAAATGCACACTAGCATTTGAAACATTAAAAAGAGAGCTTTCCTCAGCACCTATCATTGCCCCACCTGATTGAAATTTGCCTTTTGAACTAATGTGTGATGCATCAGACTTTGCTGTGGGGGCAGTGCTTGGACAGAGGAAGGGCAATTTAGTGCATGTCATATATTATGCCAGCAAGGTTTTGAATGAAAATCAAAGGAATTACACCACTACTAAGAAAGAATTACTGGCCATAGTGTTTGCATTTGAAAAATTTAGATCGTATCTCATTGGATCTAAAGTTATTGTTTTCACTGATCATGCTGTACTAAAGTATTTACTTGCTAAACAAGAGTAAAAACCAAGACTGATAAGGTGGATTTTACTATTGCAGGAATTCAACATTGAGATTAAGGACAAAAAGGGAGTGGAGAACAAAGTGGCAGATAATTTGTCCCGCATCCCTTGTGAAGAAGGTGGCACCCACAAATCAAGTATAAATGAGTTTTTCCCTGATGAGCAATTAATGCTGGTTCATAAGGCACCCTGGTTCACAGACATTGCTAACTTTAAGGCAACTGGGGAGTTTCCTTCAATGATCAACAAGCATAAAAAAAGGAAACTCATTAACGATGCAAAGTACTTTATTTGGGATGAGCCATATTTATTCAAGAAATGCTCGGATGGATTGCTCAGAAGGTGTGTTTCAGAGGTTGAAGGAAGGGAAATCTTATGGAACTGTCATGGTTTCTGCTATGGTGGCCACTTTGGAGGAGAAAGAACCACAGCAAAGATCTTGCAGTGTGGGTTCTTTTGGCCCACCATCTTCAAAGATGCACGAGAGCTAGTGAAGAACTGCAATGAATGTTAACGGGCTGGAAATTTGCCCAAGAAAAATGAGATGCCACAACAATTCATTTTGGAACTTGAGCTGTTTGATGTATGGGGATTGATTTCATGGGGCCATTCCCAACCTCATACTCAAACAGTTACATTTTGGTGGCAGTGGATTATGTAACAAAATGGGTGGAAGCCATTGCAACCCCTACAAATGACAACAAGGTGGTTCTGAACTTTCTCAGAAAGAATGTCTTCAGTAGGTTTGGAGTTCCCAGAGCACTCATCAGTGATAGAGGAAGTCATTTTTGCAATATACCACTAGAAACTCTCCTCTTGAGATATGGAGTGAAGCATAAGATTGCCACACCCTATCATCCCTAAACAAGTAGCCAGACAGAGGTATCAAACAGAGAGCTAAAAAGGATCCTGGAAAAGACAGTGGGAGCTTAAAGGAAAAATTGGTCAAAGAAGCTTGATGATACTCTTTGGGCATACAGGACAGCCTTTAAAACACCAATTGGCATGTCTCCATATCAATTGGTGTATGGTAAGGCTTGTAACCTGCCATTAGAACTTGAACACAAGGCTTTCTGGGCTCTCAAGTTGCTGAATCTTGATAGCAAAGCTGCGGGTGAAAGGAGGCTCTTGCAACTGCAGGAATTAGAAGAATTTAGATTCCAAGCCTATGAAAATGCCAAAGCATACAAAGAAAAAGCAAAGGAAAAACATGACCTCAAGATTGCACCAAGAAGCTTTGAAGAAGGACAGAAAGTGTTACTCTACAACTCCCGCCTGAAATTTTTCCCTGGGAAATTGAGATCAAGGTGGTCAGGCCCCTTTCTTGTCACCAAGGTTTCTCCTGATGGACATATAAAAATTATGGAAGAAAAGTCACAGGAGACCTTCATTGTTAATGGACAAAGACTCAAGCACTATTTGGGTGACATGAAGGAAAAGCCTAAGACCAAATACAGACTCGACTGAAGGGGTTGATCGTTAAGCTAGTGACGTTAAAAGAGCGCTTGTTAGGAGGCAACCCAACCAAAGGTAATTCTCTTTTCATAAGCTTGTCAATAAGGGACTAAAGGGATTTTGCTGCATTGCTAGGAGCTAAGTTTGGTGTTGTACACCAAAGAAATTTAAGAGTGAATGTCCAATTCTAAGTTTGGTGTTCCACCATGAAATTCATTAAGAACACATTTCACTCTCAGCATAAATAGTTATCAGCTCCAAACAATCAGAGAAATCACTTAAGAGTTGTTTGTTTTCTAGTTTTTAGTCAGTTATCTAGCTATTAGTGTTCTATGGTTCATAGCTACTGTCTTAAATAAAAAGTGCTTGATGGTTTCTGCATGTACTCAATCTGCTACATTAGGTAAGGAACTAAGTTTGGTGTTCACACACCAAATTAAGTTCTAGTATTCACAAGCATACATGCATGCTAATTGTGTTTCAAGTGCTTTGGGGACAAACAACTTCCAATAACTTTGCAGGAATCCAATCAATCTCTTGAAGAAAACGATGCACCATCATCCAAGGAGACAAAGAAGGATGCAAGAGCTATGGATGACGATGACAAAAGAAGAGCTGGAAGGCGCCACCAAGAGGTTGTATTGTTACTTAATTCCATTTGCTTTGGGATGTTTAAATTAGAAGTCTGGATGTGCCAATGTTGATGGTAGCTTTTAGTTTAAGTTGTTTTGCATCCTGTGAGTTTAATTCTGCAATAAGTATGCTAGTCTAAGTATGTATGCTTTCACTTTCACCTGTTAAATGCTTGTCCTGTCCCCTGAGTCTTTTCAATTTCAATAAAAGAAACGTTTGAACAAGAAGTAGAGGAGTTCCTTGTTAGCAAGCAGCAGAATAATAGTAAGTGGTGGTATATGTGTTTGATTATGTAGTAGCTCACTTATAATGAAAGGATAGATTGTTCTCTTTTTACGTGAAAATAAGCATGCTGTATATGAATCTTAGTAAATAAAAGTCCTTGGAGAAAAGAAAAATAAAGAGAAAGAAAGAAAAGAAAAGCCAGAAATGGCAATAAAAACAAAAGAAAGAAAAGAATAAGGCTAGACACCAATAGCTTGAACCTTAGAACATATGCCTGTGGTGTCTTTGTACTAGGATCTGCTTGGATGATTAGGTTCTATGGAGTGCTTTAACACTTGGTAACTTGGGTTAACTAACCCGGGATTATCAACCGAAAGTCTATTATCAAAAGCAACCTAGTTGCAAGATATTTAGTAACCCAAAGAGGTGCTGGGCATCAATGTTCTAAGAAGAAATGTGAGCCAAGTGTCTGTAGTGAATAATGTGTTGAGCACAAATAAGCTGAGAAATTGCTATACACATGACACTGAGCTAAAAGCCTATAGGAAAAGAAAATGAAGAAAAGTAATCACCAAGGATAAGTAAATAATAAGAGGTCATAACAGTGTGTTAATTGATGCTTGAAGGAGACATTTTATGCCTAAAGATCAATAAGAAATGAGCTGTTGCATTGTCTGCATAAAACCCCATCAACTAGGAAATAATGCTTTGCTGATATGAATATTCCCTTCTGTTTCATTATTTCTTCCTAATAACTCAGTACTTGCTTAGGGACAAGCAAGATTTAAGTTTGGTGTTGTGATGCCTGGGCATCTTAGCCTAGTTTCACTAGCCTTTTTCTTTGTTTTTGATAGGTTTTATGCACTTTCTTGAGTCATAAGTAAGCCATTACGGTAGAAATCCATGTATGCTTATGTTCATTCAACCATGAGTATTTTAATGTAATTTCATGATGATATATGCTATGATTACTTGTATGCTAAGAATGATAAGAAATCTCATGATTTTAGCAAAGCTTTGATGCATTCATTGGTTGCTGATTGGTGAAGGAAAGCATGGAAGGAGGTTGAAGAAGGAAGATGTAAAGGATCAAGAGGAAGCAACGTTGGTGGCTAAGTTTGACCACCAACATTACCTCAAATGTTGGAAGAGAAACAGAACTTTTATTTGTAACATGGCTGATGCTCACGTTGGAGGTGGCGTTGGGGATCCAACGTTAAACCCAACGTTGTGAGAAAATGATCAATTCTGGGGCTGAAAGATTTTTGAATGGCGCGTACCCGTCCTTGACGCGTATGCGTGAAAAAGCAATTTTTAACATTCGCGCGGAAGCGTGCAGCACGCGTACGCGTAACTGAGTGATTTTGACCCATTTGCGCGGAAGTGCACAGTACGCGTACGCGCCACAAACGAACGTTGGGGGTCCAACGTTGCATCAAACACTGCCCCCAACATCCGCGATGCCCAGCCCAGAATTGAGATTGGAAAATTTTGAATCGACGCGTACGCATCAGTGACGCGTATGCGCGGATGGAAAAAACAGCAACGGGCGCATAAGCGCACAGTACGCGTCTGTGCCAAAACGCTAACGTTGGAGGGAACATTGGGGTCCAACGCGGCCTCCAACGTCCCCTACCTTGTTTTAAAACTGGAAATTGAAAATTTTGCATCCATGCACACGCGCACCATACGCGTATGCGTGGATAAGCATTTTTGGCCTTGTGCGCGGAAGCGCACGGTACTCGTACGCGCGGATCAGCTGACGTTGGCCCTCCAACGTTGAGTCAAAAGCCAATGACAGCAAAATTTTCTGTTTTTGCTGATCTGATTCAAAGTGGCGTTTGAGTCAACGTTGGCCCTCAAATGTTAACTCAAACGTAAGCATCAGAATTCCCAATTTCAAACAGATCTCTTCTCAATATCAAGGCAACTAATTGGAGCCATCTTCAACCCAATTTCCTCAAGGCCAAAAGCCCAATTCAAGGCTTGAAGATCAATAGAAGAGAGTGTATAAATAGCTTAGAATTTAAGTTAGGATGGGGGACTTTACTTTTCCATTTTTAGTATTCCTTACTTTCTGCACTTTAAATTTCATAATGTATTTTACAATTCCAATTTCCATTTTGAGAGCTATGAACAAGTAAACCCCTTTCATTGGATTAGGGAGCTCTATTGTAATTCAATGGATCAATAGTAATTTTCATCTTCTTCTTCTTTCTTTTCTCTTGATTATTGTTAGAAAGCTTTCGGTCTTAATTCAATTGGATAGTTGTCTTGAGAAAGAAGCTATCCATAATTGGAATTCTTCGGAGCCTTGAGAGAGGAATGAAGAATTCATGCTAGAATTGCTTTCTCATCGTGGATTAGATTGGGGTTTGGATGGATATAGTGACATGTAATCCTATCAATACTTTGATCTATGAATCTGTGTAGTATAGTCAGTGACCGAACTTAAACTCTTCCCATGAGCAATTAAATCAAGACATTGGGCAATTGTTCATGCTTAGAGAGATTGGTAAGCCAAGACATTGGGATCCAATCATCTAAGATTGCCAAGCAATGTCAATGAATGCATTGATTGAGGAAGAGTTGAAAATGATTTGATACGGAGAATTCAATATCTCCCAAAACCTAATGAATCCCCATCTCTGATCTACCCATTCTATTTACTTTCTGCATCTTTAATTTCATGCTTAATTCCCCGATCCCATTTTATTTCTTGCAATTTAAGCTTCTGTCATTTAATTTCTAGCCATTTAATTTCTGTTCTTTAATTTCTTGCAATTTAAGTTTCCCGCCATTTTACATTCTGTAATCCAAATCTTAATTCTGATTTCGCTCAACTAGAACAATTTTCCAATTATAATTGCTCGATCTACCAATCCCTGTGGGATTCAACCTCACTCTTTTGTGAGTTTTTACTTGACGACAATCCGGTGCACTTGCCGGAAGGAAATTTGTTAAGAGGCAAATTCCCGCGTATCAGGAATCATGCAATGTTAGTCTAAAGCTTCGGTCCAAAAGAATTAGACATGGCCAATGGCCAGCCATGCTTTAAGTGAAAGCTTCGGTACAAAAGATTAGACATGGCCAAATAGCCAGCCAAGCTTTAGCAGAGCATTACATACAACAGCCAAATTGATGGGAACCAAAAGAATTAGACATTGCCAATGGCCAGCCATGCTTTAAGTGAAAGCTTCGGTACAAAAGATTAGACATGGCCAAATAGCCAGCCAAGCTTTAGCAGAGCATTACATACAACAGCCAAATTGATGGGAACCAAAAGGCTCTTGCATAGATAAGTGGAAACCTCGGTCCAAAAGATTAGACATGGCTTAACAGCAGCTAGCCAGGATTCAACATATCTTATGAAACTTTAGAATTCATTCTTAAAAATTCTGAAGAACATATAAAGTTTTTATTTTTTTTGAAATTAAAAATAAAAGGCTTAAACATAAAATAAAATTACCTAATCTAAGCAACAAGATGAACCGTTAGTTGTCCAAACTCGAACAATCCCCGGCAACGGTGCCAAAAACTTGGTGCACAAAAATCGTGATGTACGCGTACGCATGGAAAGCTGCACGTGACTCACTTAAGGCAACTCGTGGCCAGCAATTTTTGAAGCATTTTGGGCACAATCCAACTCATTTCTGATGCTATTTAACCCAAGGATTGAAGAGGGATGAACCAATTAGTTGGGTAGTTAGTTTTAGTTTAGTTTTCATCATGCTTTAGTTAGTTTCTAGAGAGAGTAGCTCTCTCCTCTCTCTAGATTAGCGTTCTTAGTTCTTAGATCTAGATCTACTTCTTCTTCTCTTCTAATTTTCCTTTTCCATCCTTAATTGTTCTCTTGTAGTTGTAGAATTTTTCTTCTTTTGTAGTTCTTTGTATTGTTAGTTGTAGTTTATGAATTCTTTTGTAGATCTACATTTCTTCTTCAATGCAATTGGTAAGTTCTTTGTTGTTTTATAATTGTTTTGCCTCTCTATTATTAATCTCTTGCTTTTGTAGTTGTAGATTCCTTTATTTCTTGCAATTAATAATGTTTGCCTTTATTGCCTTCTGTGTTTGTTAAAATGTTTCTTCTAGTTATGAGGTAGATTTTGTTTCTCTTGGCTTTGGTTGAGTAATAGGTGACTCTTGAGTTATCAAACTCTCTTATTGATTGATAATTAGAAGTTGCTAAGTAACTTGAATGCCACTAAAGCTAATCTTGCATCATGATTAGGCTAGGACTGGTGGAACCAAGTTAATTCATCCACTTGACTTTCCTTCATAGTTAGAGGTTAACTAAGTGGGAGTAATGGACAATTATCATCACAATTAATAAGGATAACTAGGATAGGGCTTCTAGTTCTCATACCTTGCCAAGAGCTCTTCTAGTTGTTAGTTTATTTTCTTTGCCATTTACATTTCTTGTCTCTTAATTGAAAAAGCCCAAAACATACTTCATAGCCAATAACAAGAACATTTTATTGCAATTCCTAGGGAGAATGACCCGAGGTTTGAATACTTCGGTTATTTTTTATAGGGGTTTGTTACTTGTGACAACTAAATTTTTGTATGAAAGGATTATTGTTGATTTAGAAACTATACTTGCAACGAGATTTCATTTGTGAAATTCTAAACCGTCAAAAATCCATTCATTAAGAAGGCATGAGGCAAATCTGAACAGATAGACTTTTCAATTTGGTTTGAAAGACTTTTGATTTTATCTTGAACCCTTGTTTGGAAAAGTTGGGATTCAAGGTTTTTGAAAGAGATTTCTTGTTTCAAAAAACAAATTTGTTTGGTTTTGGATTCAATTTAGTTTAAAGCCTTCTAGGTTGGTATGTCAAGAAATTCAAAGAAAGTTTCCTGTCCACCCACATAAGAGGTAATTCCAGGAAAATCTGCTAGGTATGGAAATAAAAGGGTATTAAAAACAAAAGGGTATTACAAGGAAACTCTCAGAGCTTCTCTCTCTAACCTCTCTCTATGATTGTATAAAATGAAGGGTATTAAAAATGTAGATGAAGCTGTCGCCCCAAAAGATATTAAAAAACTCATTGAGCAATCAAATTACATTAATAGGTTTTTACAATATTTGGGTGACAACCTTTCATCTTCAAAATCTCCTTTGTCTTTGAAAAATGTCCCTGAAGCCTCTACTTCTAAAACTATTGAAAAACCCCTTTTTAAACCTTTCAAAATGAGTAGCAAGGCTAAACAGAGTCTTAAAACTTCTATCCTAAAACAAGAATCTAGTGATTCTGAAGTCATGCAAAAGATCGACCAACTTTTAAATCGTCTTAGTACTGTCGCTGAAACTCCTACAAACTCTGGTGAATCTACATCTCGTATACAAACTCGCTCATCCAAGGCCATTAATTCCCTTGACCAAGACTCTAATGAGTCTTCTTCGGACCAAAGTGATGACTCTGACAAATCAACTCTCAAAGTTAGCCCAATTATGACCAATTCTATGACTAACTGGAAAGGTTTAACCAAACCCTTTACGCATAGTTATAATTGTATATCTGCCCCTGATCTAGCTCTCGAAGAAAGGGAACTAGGTTTTGTCAGCTTCAATACCAATAATGTCTATGAATGGAAAATAGATGGCAAAACTGAATACAACATCATGAGTATGCTTCAACATATGACCATGGTAGGCACAGCCTATCAAGCTGCTCATGAGACCTCTAAAGAAGCAATAGCCAATGTTATTGTTTCTGGGTTCTCTGGTCAACTCAAAGGTTGGTGGGATAACTACCTTTCCGATGACCAAAAACAATCAATCTTCTCTGCTGTAAAGGTTAATGATCAAAACGGACCCATCATTGGAGATGACGGGGAACCTATCCCTGATGTTGTTAACACCTTAATCTTTAATATAGCGAGCCATTTCATAGGCGACTCATCTCTTTGGAAAGATCGTTCTACTGAATTACTTACCAATCTCATATGAAAAACCTTGTCTAACTTTAGCTGGTACAAGGATACCTTTCTTACCAGGGTCTATACCAAAGAAGACAGTCAACAACCTTTCTGGAAGGAAAAATTCCTAGCCGGACTTCCCAAATCCCTGGGAGATAAAGTAAGGGACAAAATTCGTAGCTTAACCCCAGATGGGATAATTCCCTATGATGCGTTAAGTTATGGTCAAATTATCTCTTTCATCTAAAAAGTTGCTCTAAAGATCTGCCAAGATGATAAAATCCAACGGCAACTTGCTCGAAAGAAAACACAAAATTGTATCGATTTGGGAACTTTCTGTGAACAATTTGGTCTTCCTGCTTGTCATCCAAGGAAATATAAAAGACCATCCAATCAAAAAGTTTTTAAACCTAATCCTGAAAAGAATTTCAGAAGATCTAGAAAACGTTTTCAAAAACCCCAGAATGAAAAAAGTTTCCAAAAAAATTTCCAAAAGTATCCCCAGAAAAACCCCATTATTTGCTATACATGTAAAAAACCAGGACATGTTAGCAAATACTGTAGGTTAAAAGGAAAGATTAATAATCTGAACCTTAATCCTCAGATTGAGGAACAGATTAATAATCTTTTAATTGAAAGTTCAAATAATGATTCTGGACCGGAATCTTCGGATGATATCAATAATATCTAAGTGGATGATATTGGATCATCCTCAGATTCTGATGTCAAGGAAATTAATATTTTATCCAAAGATCAAGACCTCTTATTTGAAGCTATAAAGGCTATTGGCGATCCAAAACAAAAGAAAGACTTCTTTCTAAATTAAAAAATCTTTACAAAAAGAAAAGAAGCCCAAAAATCTTGTCCTTAGCAATAAATATGATGTCAAACCCATTTTCAAAAAATTAGAAAAACAAGTTATTCGTCCTATAACCATTCAGGATCTCCAGATTGAGATTAACAACCTTAAGAAGGAAATCCAAGGGATCAAAAGAATTCAAGACAATCATTAACTCATTCTCTCGTAATTAATGTAAGGCGAAGAGTCTGATGATGAGGAACTTGAGTCTCTTAAAAAACAACCTGAGTTTTCTGAAAAATAGGAAAATGAAATTTCTAACGACAATAATGGAAAAGAAATCTTGAGATTAATAAATATTTTCTCTTTTATGAAATGTCGTGTTAATATCCGAATTGTCGTTAAAGATTTTGTTCTCGAAACCATCGCACTCTTTGACACAGGTGCAGATTCAAATTGTATTAAAGAAGATCTGATCCCCACAAAGTATTTTGAAAAAACTACTGAACGTCTTAGCTCGATAATGGGTGAAAGACTAAAAATCAATTTCAAATTAACTAATGCTTTTGTCGAAAAGGGTAATCTTAGGATTCCAACTAATTTCATCATAGCAAAAGATATAAAAAATGATGTAGTCTTGGGGACACCTTTTATAATCCTTTTGTTTCCATACCTAGCAGATTTTCCTGGAATTACCTCTTATGTGGGTGGACAGGAAACTTTCTTTTAATTTCTTGACTCACCAACCTAGAAAGCTTTAAACCAAATTAAATCCAAAACCAAAAAAATTTATTTTTTGAAAGAAGAAATCTCTTTCGAAACTCTTAAATCCCAACTTTCCCAATCAAGGGTTCAAGATAAAATCAAAAGTCTTTCAAACCAAATTGAAAAGTCTATTTATTCAGATTTGCCTCATGCCTTCTGGAAAAGGAAAGAACACATTGTTGATCTTCCTTATGAAAAAGATTTTAAAGAATCACAAATCCCTGCAAAAGCTCGGCCCATTCAAATGAATGAGCAGCTTTTGCAGCATTGTCAAAAGGAGATTAAAGATCTTTCGGACAAAGGATTAATTTGTCCAAGTAAAAGTTCTTGGTCTTGCTAAGCTTTTTATGTCAACAAGCAAGATGAGATAGAACGAGAAACTCCCAGGCTTGTCATCAATTACAAACCTTTAAATCAAGCTTTACAATAGATTCGTTATCCTATCCCAAACAAAAAGGATTTGCTCAATAGGCTAAACTCAGCAAATATCTTTTCAAAATTTGATATGAAATCTAGTTTTTGGCAAATCCAAATCAAAGAATCTGACATATATAAAACTGCATTTACAGTTCCATTCGGTCAATATGAATGGAATGTAATGCCTTTTGGTCTGAAAAAATGCTCCTTCTGAATTTCAAAAAATCATGAATGACATTTTCAACCCATATTCAAACTTTGCAATCGTTTATATAGATGATGTCTTAATCTTTTCTCAAACTTTAGAAGAACACTTCAAACATGTTAAAACTTTTATTACATCATCCAGAAAAATGGACTTGCTGTTTCCAAATCGAAAATTGTCCTTTTTCAAACAAAAATTTGTTTTCTTGGTCATATGATTTTCCAAGGAACAATAACCCCAATTGAATCAATTTTGTTTGCAGAAAAGTTTCCAAACTATATCATTGACAAATCTCAGCTCCAGAGGTTCCTAGGATGTGTTAATTATGTCTCGGATTTCATTCCAAATCTTAGTAATCTTATTAAGCCTCTTCATGATAGGCTTAAAAAAATCCTCCACCCTGGACTGACAAACATTCTGAAATCATCAGATTTCTTAAAACCAAAGTTCGCAATCTTTCTTGTCTTTACCTACCTGTTCCTCATGCATTCAAAATCATTGAAACAGATGCATCTGACTTAGGATATGGTGGTATCTTAAAACAGAAATTGCATGATAAAGAGTGATCATTGAATTTACATCAAAACATTGGAATAGTACTCAACAAATCTATTTCACAATCAAAAAAGAAATTTTAGCAATAGTTTTGTGCATCACAAAATTTCAATCTGATTTACTCAATCAAAAATTTTTAGTCCGAATTGATTGCAAATCGGTCAATGAAGTTTTACAAAAAGATGTTAAAAACATTGCATCAAAACAAATTTTTGTCAGATGGCAATCTATCTTAAGCGTTTTTTATTTTGAAATTGAACACATCAAGGGCAACACAAACTCTCTCCCTGATTTTCTCACACATGAATATTTGTAGGGAATCAAGCAAGATTAGGATGCCTAAAAAGGCAATTATCGCCTCTTCAAGAGGCAAAGGCATACGCTTAGCCCTTTCAGAGCCATCCAGACAATCTCAATCTAATTATGAATCTGGGTCTTCTACCCAATAATCCTCCAAAAAATCAACCCAACAATCTATTGAACCAGCTACTAATTAAGCCAAACAAACTAAGGCAGATTATGCCTTCCCAATCCAAACCCTTTTGGCCTTACAAGACCAAGGTGTCACCAAAATCAACAAAAAATCTTGGGCTGATATATGCAGTGAGTCAGATGAAGAATTTGACCTAACCTAACTCATATCCCAAGCAGCCAAACAAAAAATAATCACACAAAAACCAAAAGAAAAGGCCATAGCTCTAACACCACAAACATCCTCAATCACAACAAAAAACACAAAAATCCCAAGCCAATTATACCCCCACAAACAAAAATTCAAACATCATCCAAATAGAGCCTGAATTTTGGGATGAATTGCTGATGCCAGGGCATTTTGGTCAGTTTCACTGATTCTTTACTGTTTTAGGGTAGTTTCATGCATTTTCTTAGGAAATAAACAATTTTTAGGTAGATAATCACTTACATCTTGATTCAAGCAAACATTATGAATTTTACATGATTTTATGAGAATTATGCATGAATTGAATGATAAAATAGATGGTGCATGATCTCATAACTTGGATTAGAGCGTTGATGCATTTTATTTGCTTGATTTCAGGTCAAAGGAAGCAAGGAAGAGCCACGTTAGCAGCCACGTTAATCTAATTAACGTGACCACTAACGTGGAATGGGAATGAACTTACAACGTTAATCAGAAAAGTGATCGCCAATAACATTTTCGAAGCCATCATAGCCCATGTTAATTGCCACGTTAACTACATTAACGTGGTAGTTAACGTGGAGGAAAAGGGAGCTCCAGCGTTAGTGGTAAAAGTGAATACCACTAACGCTCCAAATTGGCAATTGGCCACGTTAAGAGTCACGTTAACTTAGTTAACGTGAACTCTAACGTGGAAGGGGAAAACGCCCACGTTAAGAGCCACGTTAGTTATACTAACGTGAACTCTAACGTGAGGAAAGGAGGGGTTAAGAGCAATGTTATTGGCAAAGGTGAACGCCAATAACGCTTGTGATGGACCAAAAGGCAACGTTAGTGGTCACGTTAGTGCCATGAATCATTTTTGGGTTGGAACGTTAGTGAAAAAGGTGATCGTCACTAACGTTCTCGAACCCACATTTTCACTTAACGTTAACACCACTAACGTCCTAGCTAAAGTCCATGCCTACTTCACACTTTCTCTGTATGTAAAGCTGAGCCCATTGAAGATTCCAAACTGCTTTATTCTTGATTATTCTTGATTCTTCCTCTTCTTCTTCTTTCTTCTTTCTTCATTATTCTTCTTCTTTCTTTTCTCTTGATTTTACTAGAAAGCTTTCAATCTTCATCCAATTGGGTAGTTGTCTTGGAAAAGAAGCTATTCATACTTGGATCTCTTCAGAACCTTGGAAGAAAAATGAAGAGATCATGCTAGAAATACTTTCTCATGTTGGACCAAATTGGGGTTTGGACGGATATGGTGACATATAATCCTCCCAATACTTTGATTTGGAAATACATGTGGTATAATCAGTGACCATACCTCATCTCTTCTCATGAGCAATTAGACCAAGGAATTGGCTTTTGATCAAGATTTGAGAGATTGAATTACCAAGGAATTGGAATTCAATCACTTAAGATTGCCAAGGAGATCAATAAATGCATTGATTGAGGAAGAGATGAAAATGAACTTGATCCGGAGAATACAACATCTCCTGAACCCAATGAACTCCCCATTTCTGATCTTACCCATTCTCTTTACTTTCCGCCATTTACTTTTATGCTCATCTTCCCCATTCCCCATTTAAGATTCTGCAAATTACTTTACGTCATTTACATTCAGTTCCTTATTTCCAGTAATTACATTTTTTGCTATTTACTTTCCCGCCATTTAATTTCTTGCAATTCTCAAATCAAATTCTACTTAGCTCAACTAGAACATTCCTCCAAATAAAGTTGCTTGACCAATCAATCCCTGTGGGATTCGACCTCACTCTATTGTGAGTTTTTACTTGACGATAATTCGGTCTACTTGCCGAGGGAAAATTGTTGAGAGACAAGTTTCCGTGCATCAAGTTTATGACGCCGTTGCCGGGGATTGATTTTGTATCAACAATGAATAAATTAGTGAATAACTAGATTGAGCATTTTTCTTTTCTTTGATTTAATTTCCGTTTGAGTGATTTACTTTCAGTTCCAGTTATTTTCTTCCCTTTACCCCTACCCGTTTATGGTGTTCTCTTATTTGTTACAATTCAGTTCACTAACCCACTAACTGTTTGATATATTGCATCACTCACACTAACAGCATTTTTTAACAAGAATACTCTCTATCTCCCCTTTGCTTTGGCCTTGTTGGTTGTATGACAAGTAGAAGAAGCGGGGTTTCAACTTCTTTTGATTCTGAACCTGAGAGGACCTTCCTTAGACTAAGGAGGGAAGCAAGAGAAAAGAGAGTTGTTGGTGCTGAGGAAGAGGAGGAGTATTTTGAACCAAATATGGATGAGAATATGGAGAATCATCATGAAGAAGAGGCTCACAACCATGGCAGAGAAGGTCCAATGCATCATGCTGGGCAAGAGAGACGAGTTCTGGGATCTTACATAAATCCAAACACGGAAAACTGTTGAAGTAGCATCCAAAAGCCAACCATACATGCCAATAACTTTGAATTAAAGCCACAGCTCATCACCCTCATGCATAACAACTGTTCATTCGGAGGAAGTGTCCAAGAAGACTCCAATCAACATCTAACCACCTTCCTGAGGATATGCGACACTGTGAAGTCTAATGGAGTTCATCCTGACACCTATAGACTGCTTCTGTTTCCCTTCTCACTCAAGGATAAAGCATCTAAATGGCTGGAATCCTTTCCGAAGGAGAGTTTAACAACCTGGGAAGATGTGGTGAACAAATTCTTGGCAAGATTCTATCCTCCTCAACGGATCAACAGGTTGAGAGCTGAGGTACAAACCTTCAGGCAACAAGATGGTGAAACTCTATATGAAGCATGGGAGAGGTTTAAGGACTTGACAAGAAGGTGCCCGCCATATATGTTCAATGAATGGGTGCAGTTACACATTTTCTATGAAGGTCTTTCTTACGAATCAAAGAAGGCAGTAGACCACTCATCTGGGGGATCTCTAAAGAAGAAGAAGACCATTGAAGAGGCTATAGATATCATTGAGACTGTAGCAGAGAATGACTACTTCTATGCTTCTGAAAGAGGCAACACTAGAGGAGTGATAGAGCTAAACAACGTGGATGCACTGTTGGTTCAAAACAAGATGATCACCAAGCAGCTGGCTGACCTTACCAAGAAGATGGAGAGGAACCAAATAGCAGCAATCACCACCTCAGTAGCAGCTCAAGAAGGAGTGAATGAAGAAGCAGAGGGTGATCAGGAACAAGCCAACTACATTGGAAATTCACCTAGGCAGACCCATGATCCATACTCCAAAACTTATAATCCTGGTTGGAGGAACCACCCAAACTTTGGGTGGGGAAATCAACAAGATTAAGGCCAAGATCAGAGACGCCACAACCCCAACAACAATGCAGCTCACCAATATTCCACACAGAGATCATATCAGTACCCACCTAACAACACATCTCAATATCCATACCAAAGATAAAGTGGCCCTTCTCATCCCTCCAATCTCAACTCATCATCATCCGAAGATAGACTCTCAAGAATTGAAACTCTACTTGAAGGCATATGTAAGGAACTCCAAGATAACAAGGTGTTCAAGGAGGAGGTGCGAGCCAATATCAAGAACCAAGGAGACACCATCAAGAGATTGGAATTTCAAGTGGGATACCTCTCTGAGAAGATTCCCAAATCTACTGATAGCTTCCCAAGTGACACAGAGAAAAACCCAAAAGGTGAAGCAAAGAAAGTAAGATGGGAAGATTGTAAGATGGTCACTATAAGTGATAAGGGGACTGAGGAAAAGCTGAACAAACCATTAAAACAACCTGGAGATACCTCAGCAGAGAAATAAGAAGAGGGTCACCAAGGAACCAAAACTACACAGAAGGAGATTCTGAACCTCTATGCACCCTTTCCCCAAAGACTCAAGGGTGGTGTAGAAAAAAGAATATACTCAAAGTTCCTTGATATGTTTGCATCTCTCCATGTAAACATACCATTCATCAAGGCCCTCCAACAAATGTCCTCATACATTAAGTATACGAAGGAGCTGCTGACTAGGAAAAGCTCACTCAAAGGAGGGCAAGCAATAGTGATGAATAAGGAGTGCAGTGCTCTCATTCAACCAGAGTTGCCTACAAAAAGGAAGGAACCAGGGAGTTTTCACATCCCCTGTGCCATAGGAGACACACTGATTGATAAGGGACTCTGTGATCTGGAAGCAAGCATTAATTTAATGCCTCTATCTCTCATGAAGAAGTTGCAGATCAATGAACTAATGCCTACAGACGTAGTCATCAGGCTGGCTGACAAAACTCAAAAACAAGCAGTAGGAGTGGTGGAAAACGTGTTAGTAAAGGTTGGGAACTACTTCCTTACCACAGACTTTGTCATATTGGAAACGGAAGAGAGTCACCTTCACCCAATCATATTGGGAAGACCATTCCTAGCTACAGCCAGAGCGCTCATAGACGTGGAGCGAGGAGAGCTAATACTGAGGATACATGATGAAAAAATCGCCTTCAATGTCTTCAAACCCTCACAAGAAGCAGATCAGGAAAACAAGGAACCAAGGAGAGAGCACGATAAAGCACTGGTGGAAGAAACAAGCATTAAAGCACAAGCTGTACACCTGGGAATCCCTTTGTTTGATGAGCAAGACAGTCAGAAGTTGTCACAGCTAAAGGAAAACCAGGAGAAACCTAAACCACCAGAGTCATATGAGACCAGCAACAAAATTTCATTGGAAAAAAGGCCACAAAGAGCATGGCAACGTCAAAAGAAACAAGGAAGAAGGCACCAATGAGATGGAGGAACAAGAAGATCCCTACAGAGGATTTCTCTCCAGGGGATAAAGTGATCTCAGCTTATTTTTCAGTTATTCTACCTCATCTCCCCACCATCCCATCTCAGCTACCTAAAGTTTTCACCATCAACAGAATTCTCTCCCTAGAACATGTGGAGATCCTTGATGAAGCCAATGGAGATAGGTTTACTGCGAGGGGGGAAGATCTGAAGCATTACCAACCACCCTGACAAAGGCAGAACGTTAAGCTAGTGACGCTAAAGAAGCGCTTCATGGGAGGCAACCCATGTTTTATATGTCTTTAGAGTAGTTAATAATGCAAGGTTCATGGATTCCAAATCAACTTTGACATATACTTGAATAAATTTTTTTTTTTGCAACATATAGTGAAGAACAAGTTTGGTGTTCAAGGCACACTAAGAGGACATAAATATCATATCACTCTTAGCACCTTGAACAAATATTTTTACACCATATTGCCACAAACTAAGTTTGGTGTCACCAATGTTGCATACATGGACAGTTAAATAGTCAGTTGGTTTGTATTCATGAATAGCACTTACTATTTAGAAACAAAAACTTTACAAAGTAGTTATCCCACTCTTTAAATTTTGCCGCCACTATCCACAAATTTATTAATCACATTTCCTTTATTTTGTAGGAGAATTGATGGGACAATTGAAGGAAGAGTTTGGTCACTTCAAAAGAAGAGGATTATACACATGTCTTCAAGGGGAATGTATTGGGAAATGTTGCCATGCAACATTGGAAGAATGACACGCTTGGAAATCGAACCAACCCCATCATAAAGTTGATGATCCTTGTGCTCATCCCATGCTAAACCTCATCCGTTCACCATACACTCACTCCATCAATCCACACCTTTCATTCACTCACCACTTCCCTATATAAGTGATTCTTATTCTGTACCCCCTTCAAATTCCAATTTCTATTCTTTACACTTCCCACTTTCGGCACCCAACTCCTCTTACCCCATCAAAAGCACTCTCACCCACTCCCTTAACTATATCCTATCCTAACCCAGCCGAATTCCACCATCTATCCACACCTTTCACCACTTTCACACATTAACTCCTACTCATGGCATCATCGAGCTCCAAGAGGCAAAAGAGGAAGGAACCGGTGGAGAGCATCACTTTCGATGAAGGGAGATTCAAAACTGCATTCCATGAACTTAAATTTGAATGGATAAAGCTCAAAAAGATATTGCCTCAGTTAACATTCCAGTTCAACGAGGATGAGTGCCCACAGATTCGAGAGAAGATTGAACAAAGGGGTTGGCAAAGGCTCACGAACCTAGAAGCAAAGATAAATGCAAACCTCATCAAAGAATTCTATGCAAATGTAATCAGAGAAGACAAAACCAAGGCCCCACCTTCAAGAGTTATGTGAGAGGAACAGAGGTGGACTTCAGCCCCAATGCTATGATAAGGACTCTTCAGCTGAAATCACCACATTTTGATGAGCCCAGTTATCATGTAAGAATAAGCAATGGTCCCGACAATGATGAACTTGAAGAAATTATGAATGATATGTATGTTATAGAATCTGACTAGGAAAGGTATTCGGATAGGAGACCCTGGTTCATCAGGAGAGGAGACATCATCCCAGAAGCCAAGGGATGGTTTGAGCTCGTGAGGAGATCTATCCTCCCAGCCGCGAACAATTCTGAGGTCAACACTACTCGAGCTACTATGGTACATTGCTTAATAAAGGGTGGAGGCATCAATGTGCACGAAATTATAGCTGAGAGGATTCAAGAGTCAGCCGAGAAGAATGATCCAGGTGCTAGACTTTGGTACCCCAGCACCATCCTTAGGCTGTGTACGAAAGCCAAGGTAGTCTTCGAGGACAGCAATCCAACTTGGGTAAACCCTGGGAGGTTGGTTACGCTCTAGCGTATAACTTATGTGGCACCCGCCCAACAACAAAGAAGGCCTCAAATAGGGAAAAGAACATCACAAGAAGAATCTCATCAAGAAGAATACCAGCAAGAAGAGTACTATGATCCAACCAATATAAATCTGGGCCACATTCAAGGAGCCATTGAGGACTTGGCAAGGAGATATATGGGAAGGGCAAGAGAACAACTTCACCTTCAATCCCAACGGATGGATCGTCAGGAAGAACTACTTGCTAACTGGATGAATCAACAAGGAGAGTAGCAGAAACAACAAATGGAGCAGCAACAGGAACACTACTTCCAGCTCACTCAAGCCATCAATCAAGTGACTAAAAGGCAAGAGCGTCAAGATAAACGCCTTCAAGAACTCAACCAACGTCAGCTAGCTCAGACAAAACCATTCAATGAGTTCAGCATGCTTAATGAAGGACGGCAACTACATAGGGAAGAGTTCAACATAAACACTCAAGCCAAGTTGAACTATATCTCTGGGCATATGCATAATTTACACTCTGCAATCCCTAGGTATGATACAGTCCAAAAAGATCTAACAGAACAAGAGGAAAGGAAGGTGAAACAGTAGAAGGAAACATTGAAAAAGAAGATGGAAGATGCTGGCTTCTGGAAAAAGTTGATTGGAAAAAGCAAGGGAAGTTGGGGTTCAAGCACTCAAGAAAGACACAAAGAGGACAAACAAGAGGGAGAGCATGAGTACCCCCATGAGTAAAAAGTGGTGGAGTTCCCTCATTGTCCTATCTTTTTCAAGTTTTAAATAAGGAAAATCATGTATGAAATAGAACATGTTTTCATGGTAGTTTAGGATTTTCAATTCTGCCTTTAAGTTTGCATTGCTTAGGTCTATGCTTGCTAGTCTAATGTCACTGCTGCATTTTCACCTTGCTCACTTGTATGCTTGTCCTTTGAAGTCAAATAAAAAAGAGATGTTATGAAAGACCAGAGTGATGTTCAATTTGTGGAGTAAGTTCTTAAGCTTGTGGTGTAGTCATTACTTAGCTAAGTTGGTTCACCAACAAGGTAGGAAGGCAACTATCTGTCCTGAAAAATTATACTTGAAACAAAACCCATGAGACTAGCTAAATAACAAGATCCTAATAAAGAAAAAGAGTAAGAAATAAGGCTAGGCACCAAGGGTTGAATCTTGAGGCATATGTCTGTGGTGCTCCTGTGTAAAGGATATGCTTGGATGAATAAGCTCTCAGGGGTGCCTTATCACTTGGTAACTTGGG
Source organism: Arachis ipaensis (assembly GCF_000816755.2). NCBI lineage: Eukaryota > Viridiplantae > Streptophyta > Magnoliopsida > Fabales > Fabaceae > Arachis > Arachis ipaensis. The sequence goes on along the minus strand of NC_029791.2, from coordinate 42,942,396 downwards.
TTAACTAACCCGGGAATATCAGTTGAAAGTCCACTATCAAGAGTAACCTTTGCTACAGAACACTTAGCAACCCAAAGAGGTGCTGGACACCAAGGTCTCAAGTAAGAAAATAACAAACCATGTGCCTGTGGTGTGTATGTATGGGGGAAAGAGACTTGAGGGAGTAAGTCCGTAGGGGTGTCTTAACACCCAGCACCTTGGACCAATTGGTTCGGTAGTGCTGGATGAAAGCTTATCTTAAAGAGTCGCCCCCTCACAAAGCACCTAGTCTAAGAACACAATTAAACCTTGAAAAGACAAAGGGATCAATGAATAAAAGTCTCAAAGGGTGCAATCAAGTGAGTATTCCAGGGCATGTTAAAGGTCTGAAAGCCAGTGAAGGAATGAACCTAAGTTGCTATGCATGAAACCCCATAAAATCAAGGACATGACTTCCACAATAATGACTCATTTCTCTTGTCATTTCATTCATCATTCTTATGTTTCAGGACTTGCTTAGGGACAAACAAGCTTTAAGTTTGGTGTTGTGATGCCAGGGCATTTTGGCCAATTTCACTGACCTTTTCTTTACTGTTTTAAGGTAGTTTCATGCATTTTCTTAGGAAATAAGCAAGTTTTGGGTAGATAATCACTTACATCTTGATTCAAGCAAACATTATGAATTTTACATGATTTTATGAGAATTATGCATGAATTGAATGATAAAATAGATGATGTATGATCTCATAACTTGGATTAGAACGTTGATGCATTTTATTTGCTTGATTTCAGGACAAAGGAAGCAAGGAAAAGCCACGTTAGCAGCCACGTTAATCTAATTAACGTGACCACTAATGTGGAATGGGAATGAACTTACAACGTTAATGAGAAAAGTGATCGCCAATAACATTTTCGAAGTCATCATAGCCCACGTTAATTGCCACGTTAACTACATTAACGTGGTAGTTAACGTGGAGGAAAAGGGAGCTCCAGCGTTAGTGGTAAAAATGAATACCACTAACACTCCAAATTGGCAATTGGCCACGTTAAGAGTCACGTTAACTTAGTTAATGTGAACTCTAACATAGAAGGGGAAAACAATGCCAATGTTAGTGATACTCACCTTTGTCACTAACGTTGGACTAAGCCAACATTGCCCACGTTAGTGGTCACGTTAAGACCACTAACGTGAAGAGTAACGTGGAGCCAAGCATTATGAGCCAACGTTAGTAACACTCACCTTTGTCACTAACGTTGGAGATGGCAATCATCAATATGTTAAGAGTCACGTTAACTAAGTTAACGTGAACTCTAACGTGGGAAGGTGAGGCGTTTGGAGCGTTAGTGACAAAGGTAAGTGTCATTAACACTCTCGAGGCTAAGGCATGCCCACGTTAAGAGCCACGTTAGTTATACTAACATGAACTCTAACGTGAGGAAAGGAGGGGATAAGAGCAATATTATTGCGCTTGCGATGGACCAAGAGGCAACGTTAGTGGTCACGTTAGTGCCATGAATCATTTTTGGGTTGGAACGTTAGTGAAAAAGGTGATCGTCACTAATGTTCTCGAACCCACATTTTCACTTAACGTTAACACCACTAACGTCCTAGCTAAAGTCCATGCCGACTTCACACTTTCTCTGCACGTAAAGATGAGCCCATTGAAGATTCAAAACTGCTTCAACTCAAGAGCCAACTAGAAGATTAGAAGAGTAGTATATACAGGAGTAGTTTTGAACTAAAGAAGAAGCTTTTGGCATTTGGAGAACTACTCTCTGTATAATTTAGTTTCTTTGCAATTTCTAGTTTTACTTTTAGAATGTATTCTCCATCTTTGCTTTCTACTCCCAGAGCTATGAACAACTAAACCCCTTTCATTGGGTTAGGGAGCTTTGTTGTAATTTGATAGATCAATAATAGTTTCATTATTCTTCTTCTTTCTTTTCTCTTGATTTTACTAGAAAGCTTTCAATCTTCATCCAATTGGGTAGTTGTCTTGGAAAAGAAGCTATTCATACTTGGATCTCTTCGGAACCTTGGAAGAGGAATGAAGAGATCATGCTAGAAATGCTTTCTCATGTTGGACCAAATTGGGGTTTTTGCCAGTAAAGAATTTTATAAAAATAGTCGCGTTGTAGATATAGATTCTAAACCAACAGAAATCCCTTCGTACAAATGTTTTGGTTGTCACAAGTAACAAACCCCTTTATAAATTGATAACCGAAGTATTTAAATCTCGGGTCGTCTTCTCAAGGAACTGCAGGAAAGTATGTTCTTATTATTGGTTATGGAGATTGTAAATCGGGGTTTTGAAGATAAGGAACAAGTAATTTAGATTGCAATTGAAATAAATAAAAGACTGTAAATTAAATAAATAACTGTAAAATAAACTTTTGGCAAGGTATGAGAAATTAGAGGTCCTATCCTAGCTATCCTTATCAATGATATGAAAATTGAATCTTAATTCCACTTTGTTAACCTTTACTAAGGCAAAGGAAGGTCAAGGGATTAATTGGTTTGATCTTCGGATCCTATTTATTTCCTAAGAAAAGATTGGGATTATTGAAGTTCAATTTAATTAACAAAGATAACAATTATCAATCATGTTTGAGTTTGATAACTCCTGAGTTACTGATTTCTTAACCAAGACCAAAAGGAGAAAAGTAAATCTACTGGAATAAAAATGCCTTCAAATGGGAATAACAATAATGTAAATAAAAGAAAAGCAATAATAAACTGAAATACCTCAAATAACATTAATTCAAAGAGTAATCTGTAACATAGAAGAATTCATAAATAAAATTGGGAAAATAAGAAAAAGGAATATTGAACCTGATAAAAGGAGATAATCCTGAAAGCGAATAAAATCCTAATCCTAAAGAGAGAGGAGAGAATCTCCCCCTCAAAACTAAATCTAAATCATGGAAAACTAACTAATTGGAGACTCTCCTTTCTGAATGGATGCCTTCCCCCACTTCATAACCTCTGGTCTATGCCTTCTGGACTTGGATTTGGGCTAAAAAGGGCTTCAGAATTCGTTGGGAGCGTTTTCTGTAATTTCTGGTGCGTGGCCTCTGTCACGCGTCCGCGTGGGTCACGTGGTCGCGTCATTCGGAGTTTTCCTTGTCACGCGGTCGCGTCAGTCATGCGACCGCGTCATATGTGTTTCGCTCGAGGCGCGCGGTCGCGTCAGTCATGCGGCCGCGTCAATGCCTTTTCGCGCTGGCATGCGGCCGCGTCGTCCATGCGATCGCGTGGCTGCCAATTTCTTCAAAAACTCTGTTTTGTGCTTTTCTTCCATTTTTGTATGTTTTCTTTCCATCCTTTAAGTCATTCCCGCCTTAGAAGATCTGAAACTACTCAACACACGAATCACGGCATCGAATGGAAATAAAGGGTAATCAAAATAATTATTTTTAAGCATAGGAAACATGTTTTTCACATACATCACATAATTAGGAAGGGAAAGTAAAACCATGCAATTAATATGAATAAGTGGGTGAAAGATTGAATAAATCACTCAAATTAAGCACAAAATATATCATAAAATATGGGTTTATCAACCTCTCCACACTTAAACAATAGCATGTCCTCATGCTAAGTCCAAGATAAAGAGTAAGGTAAGGTTAAAGTGGTGGAGTCTCATGCAATGCAATCTATTCTAAATGCAACTACCTAGATGCATCATGCAATTCTAATTTTTATGCACTTGTATATAAAGCTTGCATGTAGTTGAATTAATTCACATTCTCAAGGAGTCATATATATATATAGCCAAACCTTAGATAGTTGATAAAGTGCCTTTACAATTGAAATGGGAGAGAAAAACATTTTATAAACTTGCAAGACAATTAATAATTTCAGCAGAGATATATGTTAATGAGCTATTGAACCCTCACTAGATTTTGTGTTTACTCTCTAGTCACTCAGTGTTTATTGGGTTAATCACTCTATTCTTCTTTTTATCCTTCCTTTCTATAACTTTGTTCTTCATCTAACCAATCAACAATCATAGAATATAGGCATACAAAAGTCATGAGGTCTTTAATTAAGGTTGTAATGTGGCCAAGATAAAGGTAAGGGTATATGTATAAGGCTAAGTGAGCTAATTAAGTGAATCCTTGATTAGTCTAAGATCTTACCTAACATACATACTTTGTAAAGCAAAACTTCTTTACCTATTTTCTCACTTTTTCCCACTTTTGATGTTATATGCTCATACTTTAACTTTTGTCCCATGTGCATTTATTTTGCATTTGGAGAATTCTTTTGTATTCCCTTTATTCCAATACTAAAAAATAACTTTTTTTTATGTACATGGTAATTCAATTAATTGATTTTACATGAGCATTCTTCCCAAAAATTTTTTATTTGAATTATTTTATTCTTTTCAACTTTTCTACCTTTTGTTTTTATCATCCATGTTCCCAATAGGTTTCCCACACTTAAACAATTACACACTTTCTATCTTAAGCCAACCAAGGATTCAACTTGGGATTTTTATTTTATTTTTCTGCTTAAGGCTAGTATTGTGGCTTATAGAATAAGAGGGGATTTAAAGGCTCAAGGGGCTAACAAGGGTGATGTAAAGGGTAGGCTAATTTGGGATAAGTGAGCTAAAATCAAACAATGGCCTCAATCACTCTCTTGGTATGCATTTCTATTCTATAATCGGACATATAGATTAAAACAAAGTAAAGAACATCAGAATAAATAAGAAGGGCGGAACACACAGGAATAAAAATTATGGTTTGAATGTAACCATACAATTAAGCTCAAAACTCACAGGCTGTGTGTTCTCTAACTCAGAAATCATATATCAGTTATGTATGTCATGCAAGTAAAATTAAAAGTTCCCATTATTCTCAATGTAAAATTTATTTTGAATGGCTTTAAAGTTTTAGTTTCTCCTTGATGAAATGTTGTTAACTAACTAACATATAATGCTATATATACAAGGTGTGTGGATTGTTTCTATTATGTTCAAGTCTCTAGTTTACTTCCTTTTTATATTTTCAAATTAAACTAATCTATCTTATGCTAAAAAGGGTAAACTATACTAATTAATCCACAATTTCTATAACTAATAAGTTAGAATTGCTACTAAACTAAATGGCTAAAATATGAACTGAAAATGTGAAATACAGAAAATAGAGTATAAATATAGGAAAATAGCAATGTATAAGTACTGAGAAAATAAAAATAAAAATAAAGAAAAAAATACAGAAAAATAGCAAAATAAAATGAAAGAGTCTGTAGTGGTTCACCAAAAAAAATATGCCAGAGATGGCGACCTCCCCACACTTAAAATGAAGCATCGTCCCTGATGCTCACTCAAGTAGGGTGTGAAGGGGTGTCATCACTGGAAGGGTGGGTAGCTGGAGTCTCTGTGGTGGTGGTCTGAAGATCTGCCTGCTGTAGAGGAGGTGCTGACTGGATAGGGATCTCGGGGTCTACAGCCTGAATCTGAGGCGGAGCCTCCTGATGTGATGCGGCCTGCTCTGTGTCTGCCTGCGCAGCCTCGCTCTGTGGATGGGTCTCTGCCTCGTGATCATCCGCCTCTTCCTCAGATGCCTCGGATGGTGTGTCAGGCTCGGAGGGATGTCGCCAGATCGTATCATCAGCTTCAGGGGCTCATAGGATGGTGGCTGGGTGGTGGTAGTGTGATCGGAGAAGAAGAGAGGGAGGAGAAGGGTTTGGGGTGGGGCGCGAATGGTAGGGTTCGCGTGACTGGGGGGTTATAAATTTAAATCCACGCGATCGCGTGGGGCACGCGGTCGCGTGGTTGGGCTGAGATGGTGGTTGACGCGATCGCGTGTGGCACGCGATCGCATGGAATAGCTAAAAGAGTGAATGACGCGATCGCCTGGGGCATGCGATCGCGTCGCTGGAAATTGTGCTAAACGCACGATTCCAGCATCGTTTCAGCGCAACTCTCTATCTCCTTTTGGGATGTTGTGCAATCCATGCGACGCGATCGCGTCGCTCACGCTATCGCGTGTGATTGATGTTGTGCAAGTGACGCGATCGCGTCAGGGACGCGATCGCGTGGGCATTTTGTGCAAAACGCACAATGGCCACAAGATTCCAGCCTAACTTTCTGGACGTTGGATGTTTACGCCGATCTCCAGGTCACGCGGCTGCGTGAATGACGCGGTCGCGTGGGAAGTGTTTTTCGCAACTTGATGCGATCGCATGAATGATGTGGTCGCGTCGCGCACCCTTTTTTTTTATGCAAAATGCATAATGTAATGCTAATATGAATGTTATGCGTGATTCCAAGTTCAATGAAGTAAAATAAAATAAAACTCAAAAATAAACAAAATGAAACAAAATTAAAAATTGAAAACGGAACGATCATACCATGGTGGGTTGTCTCCCACCTAGCACTTTTAGTTAAAGTCCTTAAGTTGGACATTGGATGAGCTTCCTGTTATGGTGGCTTGTGCTTGAACTCATCCAGGAATCTCCACTAATGCTTGGAATGCCAATAGCCTCCGGGGTTCCAAACTAGGCATGTAAAGCTTCTGAGCAGCTTCAAATAGATTCTCAGGCTCCCGGGGTAACGAGTGTCAGAATAGATTCCAGGATCCCAAACTTGGCTTTTAAATCCGCCTTCGTCTTGATCTATATTTTTCCTTCCGGGCGGTTTAGAAATTAGATTCTCACCAGAATAACCAAACGTTTTTCGAGATCCATTTGATAGATCATGATGCCAATCCGTGCACTTCAAGTTGAAGCGTGGAACCTTATTGAACCTTGTGCGCCAGCTCTGAGAACGAGCCATTTCCCTTTTACTCTTAAAGCTGTAGAGAGCTCTAAGCTGGCCATCTGTTTCAAGCAAACCATATTCAAGTGGGAAAATAAAGCTAAAGGTTAAGGATTGTACCCACTTGAAGCTTGTATTGGGTGGTAATGACCTTGGGAGAGGTGGTTCCAGTGGTTCTGTGAGTTCTACTCCCTTGTGCTCTTCTGTGAAATTCTTCACTTCTTTGCAAGATTCTTCAAATGTATCCATGTCCTGATCAAAGCTTTCTATGTCTTCCTCGTCACTTAAGTCATAAATTGGAGGTTGAGAGAAATCTACCTCCGTATCATCTTTGTACTCGCTTGGGGAAGATTCTTCGATCTCAGAGAATTCACTCGCAGATGCAAGTTCATTACTTGGGGATTGTGTACTACCCTCTTTAGCATCAGTTGTAACGTCCTTGACAGAGTTCTCCACAACTCTGGATTCCCATGGAAGTTCAGTGTCTCCTAAGTCTTCAACCAACTCTTCTTCTTGTATAATAACAGCTTCCTCTACTTGTTCTAGTATGAAGTCATGTTCTGTCTTGTCCACTGGAGTTTCTAGTATCTCCTTCATGCTACGCTCTTCATTAGATTGTCCACATAGGGCTCTAGGAGGCCCTTGAATGTTCGAACGTCTAGAAGATAATTGACTTATTGCTTGCTCCAGTTGATAAAGGGTTGTTTGAAGTTGATCTACTGTTCCCTTGAGGTGAACTTTTGATTCTCGGGGTGATGGATTTGGATGTGGTACATTGGGAAGTGGTGGTGTTTGGGACTAATTGGATTGGAATCGGGGTAAATGAGGAGTATATGGTGGCGAATGGTGAAAAGGAGCTTGTGAGTGTGGTGGTTCAAGGTTGTGTTGAGAGGATGGCCTATAAGCATAGGGTGGGGCTTGTTGGTAACTACAAGGTTGTCCACTATGTCTATTGCCTTGGTATTCATTGTAGAATGGTCTTTGTCCATGATATCTTGGAGGGTGTTGCTGCCAAAAGGGTTGATCAGATCCTCTTGGCTCCATCCATCTTTGATTGCTCTGACCTTGATGCATGTTCCTGTTATAACTTTCATTCCTTTCAACAATATTAGAACCAAACTCAAAGCGAGAGGGGTGAGAATTCATAGTAGCTAATGAAGATAAAAGAAGAAAATAAAAACAAATAAACACGTAAAAGAAAAATATTTACAATAACCAATAATAAGGCACACGATTGCAATTCCCCAGCAACGGCGCCATTTTGACGTTGGGATTTTTGCCAGTAAAGAATTTTATAAAAATAGCCGCGTTGTAGATATAGATTCTAAACCAACAGAAATCCCTTCGTACAAACGTTTTGGTTGTCACAAGTAACAAACCCCTTTATAAATTGATAACCGAAGTATTTAAACCTCAGGTTGTCTTCTCAAGGAACTGCAGGGAAGTATGTTCTTATTATTGGTTATGGAGATTGTAAATCGGTGTTTTGAAGATAAGGAACAAGTAATTTAGACTGAAATTGAAATAAATAAAAGACTATAAATTAAATAAATAATTGTAAAATAAACTTTTGGCAAGTTATGAGAAATTAGAGGTCCTATCCTAGCTATCCTTATCAATGATGATGAAAATTGAATCTTAATTCCACTTTGTTAACCTTTACTAAGGCAAAGGAAGGTCAAGGGATTAATTGGTTTGATCTTCGGATCCTATTTATTTCCTAAGAAAAGATTGGGATTATTGAAGTTCAATTTAATTAACAAAGATAACAATTATCAATCATGTTTGAGTTTGATAACTCCTGAGTTACTGATTTCTTAACCAAGACCAAAAGGAGAAAAGTAAATCTACTGGAATAAAAATGCCTTCAGATGGGAATAACAATAATGTAAATAAAAGAAAAGCAATAATAAACTAAAATACCTCAAATAACATTAATTCAAAGAGTAATCTGTAACATAGAAGAATTCATAAATAAAATTGGAAAAATAATAAAAAGGAATATTGAACCTGATAAAAGGAGATAATGCTGAAAGCGAATAAAATCCTAATCTAAATCCTAATCCTAAAGAGAGAGGAGAGAATCTCCCTCTCAAAACTAAATCTAAATCATGGAAAACTAACTAATTGGAGACTCTCCTTTCTGAATGGATGCCTTCCCCCACTTCATAACCTCTGGTCTATGCCTTCTGGACTTGGATTTGGGCCAAAAAGGGCTTCAGAATTCGCTGGGAGTATTTTCTGCAATTTCTGGTGCATGGCCTCTGTCACGCGTCCGCATGGGTCACGTGGTCGCGTCATTCGGAGTTTTCCTTGTCACGCGGTCGTGTCAGTCATGCAACCGTGTCATATGTGTTTCGCTCGAGGCACGCGGTCGCGTCAGTCATGTGGCCGCATGAATGCCTTTTCGCGCTGGCATGCGGCCACGTTGCCCATGCGATCGCGTGGCTGCCAATTTCTTCAAAAACTCTGTTTTATGCTTTCCTTCCATTTTTGTATGTTTCCTTTCCATCCTTTAAGTCATTCCTGCCTTAGAAGATCTGAAACTACTAAACACATGAATCACGACATCGAATGGAAATAAAGGGTAATCAAAATAATTATTTTTAAGCATAGAAAACATGTTTTTCACATACATCACATAATAAGGAAGGGAAAGTAAAACCATGCAATTAGTATGAATAAGTGGGTGAAAGATTGAATAAATCACTCAAATTAAGCACAAAATATATCATAAAAAATGGGTTTATCAATAATCCTCCCAATACTTTGATTTGGAAATACATGTGGTATAATCAGCGACCATACCTCATCTCTTCTCATGAGCAATTAGACCAAGGAATTGGCTATTGATCAAGATTTGAGAGATTAAATTACCAAGGAATTGGAATTCAATCACTTAAGATTGCCAAGGAGATCAATGAATGCATTGATTGAGGAAGAGATGAAAATGAACTTGATATGGAGAATACAACATCTCCTGAACCCAATGAACTCCCCATTTCTGATCTTACCCATTCTCTTTACTTTCCGCCATTTACTTTTATGCTCATCTTCCCCATTCCCCTTTTAAGATTCTGCAAATTACTTTACGTCATTTACATTCAGTTCTTTATTTACAGCAATTACATTTTCTGCCATTTACTTTCCCGCCATTTAATTTCCTGCAATTCTCAAATCAAATTCTTCTTAGCTCAACTAGAACATTCCTCCAATTAAAGTTGCTTGACCAATCAATCCCTGTGGGATTCGACCTCACTCTATTGTGAGTTTTTACTTGACGACAATTCCGTATACTTACCGAGGGAAAATTATTGAGAGTCAAGTTTCCGTGCATCAATCGCCAAACAAAGTTATCCCAAAAATCTTTCCTACCGGATTCTATTTCAAACCAATCTCACCCAATAAAATTCGCCAATTTTATGAGTTCATTTTAGTAGATACTGACTCAGTATTTATTAAACACTACAAGGGCAAAACCAATCCCAAACTCATAACCCATCCAACAATCCAAATCCTCAAAGTCTTGACCCCAAAGCAATTTGGGAACAATCTAAACAAAAATCAAAAGTTTTCTCAAAACTATGACCCAATAGGTTTTAATTATTAGGACTATATGGAAGCCTGGACTAAAGTATTTTGGTTTTAGAATACTCAGTACAGACATTCATGGTTAATTTATATATATATATATAATTCATGAACTGAACGATGAATTTTATGGTACATTGCTTTGAAATGAGTTTTGTTTGAATTTCAGGTAAAAAGAGCAACAAAAGAAGAAGGAAACAAGAAAGGAGAGCTAGGCGTGTGTTCTGGGCATGGCATGCCAGCCAAGGGGCGTGGCACGCCAGTTATCAAGACCAAAGAAGAATCCATGAAGCTTACTATGGGCGTGGCACGCCAACTATACATTCCAGGGAGCATTCTTGAAGACTCACTATGGGCGTGGCACGCCAGAGCCAGGCATGGCATGCTAACAATATATTCCAGAGAGCATTTTTTGGAGACATACAAGGGGGCATGGCACACTAACACTATTATGTACAATGGGCATGCTACTTGAGGTCAAAGGCGTGGCATGCCAATGCAACTAAGCAGAGGGGAGTTGAAGGTCCAAAACGTTGGGCGTGCCACTTGGGCTCGAAGGCGTGGCATGCCAACCTTGTTCGTGTCTTGGGCGTGCCACTTGGGTTCTAGGCATGGCACGCCAAGCTTTAAGGGCTCAATACTAAAATGGGCGTGCCACTTGGGCTCGAAGGCGTGGCACGCCAACCCTGTTCTTACACTGGGCTTGACACTTAAGCTCGAAGGCTGGCACGCCAGTCATTGTTCCAGAAAGGAAAGATGCAGCCCCCACCATGGGCGTGCCACTTGAGGTCGAAGGCGTGGCACACCAACAAAGCAACCAAGGAAGAAGGAATATGAGTGTGCCACTTGGGACTTAAGGCGTGGCATGCCAGTTACTGGACCAGAAGGGCTACTCATGCTTTATCAAAGCATGGCACGCCAGTTTTTGGCGTGGCACGCCAGTGTAGCTGAACAGAGAAGAGAATGAAGCCCCTATCAAGGGCGTGGCATGCCAGCTACTGGGCGTGGCACGCCAGTTCAAATATCCATAGAGGAAGAATAAGGAAATCACACTGGAAGTGCCACTTGAGCTCGAAGACGTGGCACGCCAGGTTAGCTGTATGAGAAGGGAGTGCCACTTTGAAGCCAGGCGTGGCACGCCAAGCAAAGCTGAGGAGCTAGACGTCGCATGCCGCTCACATGCCAGGCACATGGTTCATTTTATTAGAGTTTTCAATTATAATTTTCTTTTCCTTTTTGTAATTTTTACTTTTTAGTGATAGGAGTAGTATATATACCCCCTGAGATTATTGAAAACGGGGTAAGAAAAAGGGGAATTGATAGTTTAGCTTTAGTTTTACCTTTACACTTCACTTTATCTTCTTCCATCTCTTGTACTTTTCTCTAAGCTATGAGTAGCTAAACTCCCTCTCATTGGGAGAAGGAACTCTGTTGTACTTGATGGATTAATGATAGTAAAACTCTTCTTCTCTTCATCTTCTCTTTGATTTGTTAGAAGGAATTTCATTCTTCATGCTTAGTGTTCAATCATCTTGAAAAGGAGGTTGAATGCAAAATGGGTTTCATGGGAACCTTGGAAAAGGAAACATGAAACCATGCTTGAAATCCCTTCTCACACTTGAGTAGATCTAGGTTTTGGGATTTGGATATGGTGACATAAAATCCACCCACTATTTGGATTTATGAGGATGTGTGGTATAATCAAGGACCAAACATATCTCTCTTCGTGAGCAATTAGACCAAGGAATTGGCTGATTATCAAGATTTGAGAGATTGAATCACCATGGAATTGGGGTTCAATCAATCATAATTGCCAAGAGGTCAATGAGTTGCATGATTGAAGAAGAGATGATCTAGATCTAATCCAAAAAGAGCAACATCTCCTAATCCCAATGAATCTTCCCTATTCTTATCTTTCCTATTCTTTATAGCTTTCTTTAATTTCTGCTATCACCCATTCCCCATTTACAATTCAGTAATTTATGTTCTAGCACTTTACATCTTTGTTATTTACTTTTCTGTACTTTATTGCTTTTTTTTACCTTTAAGTCATTTACATTTCTGCTAATTTAGAATTCTACACTCAACAATCTCTATTGTGTAGCTTAACTAATTCACCCATTGATTAAAGTTGCTCAATCTACCAATCTCTATGGGATTCGACCCCACTCATAGTGGGTTATTACTTGACGATACTTTGGTGCGCTTGTGATGTAAAGAAAATTTAGTGTTGATCTAGAATTTCTCAAAATAGGATCACTTCGTTGCAAGTATAGCCAAATCAACAACTAACTATCAACATCAAATTTAATTCTAAAAGATTGTCACAATCCAAAACAAATATAAACCGGGAGTTTTAAATCTCGGGTCGTCTTCCCTAGGAGTTGCAATGAAATGCTAATTTTATTGGCTATGGTTGATTTCAAGACAAGCAAGGAATATAAATAGTAAGAAAGTAACTTAACATGCAAGAAATTCAATGAAAGCAATTAAATAAACATGCAAGAAACTAAATGGAAGCAATTAAATTCAAAGGCAATTAATCAAAAGGAAAGGAAAACTTAAGTGCTAAGAAACCTCTTGGCATGGATTGGGAGCTAAGGTTACCTATCCTAGCCATTGACCACAAACACATGATGATTATGAAGAGTTAATCCTACTTAGTTAACCCTACATCGAGGATAAGTCAAATAGGCATAATTGATTCCAATCCATATGTCCTAGTCAATACTATTAATGGGAGACTTAGAGTCAATGGAAACCAAATCAACTAACTACTCTAATATATCAAAGAAGAATGGACATCAATGATTCAAGGGTCACCAAAGTCCTCAATTCCAAGCCGAGAGTGAAAAAAAACTATGTAAAAACTAAGCCAAGCATTTTATTAAACACTTGGTATGCATGAAAATAAAATAATATTAAAATGTATTAAAAATAAAATCTAACTACCAAAAGCAAGAAAATAACATCAATAACTCAAACAAGCATTAAATGAACATAAAACATAAATTTGCATTAATCAAAATTAAAATTAACACAAGAGTATCCATAAACATAAAAATGACAAAAATGGGAAATTAAGGAGAAGAACTAAGAGAACTAAAACTATAAAGTATGAAAACATAAATAAAACTACATTAAAACAAGAATTAAAGACAGAAATTAAAGAGAAATTAACTAAATCTAACCTAATTCTAGAGACAGGGGGAAATTTCTCTCTCTAGAAAACTAAGAGAAAAACATAGAAAAGCTAAACCTAATTGCCCCCCTTGCTTCCACTTGAATTGGGGTTGAAATAGCTTCAGAAATGAGTTGGATTGGGTTTTGGAGGCCCAAAATTCGCTCCCAGCGATTTGCATTAATGAGCTCACGTGACTCGGGTAACGTGTATGCGTGGGTCATGCGTACGCGTCACCTGGCAAAAATCATCCTCACGCGTACACGTGCGTGGATCACGCGTACGCGTCGCCGAGCTCACACGCATCGCTTGTGCGCACGCACGGATGATGGAACTTCCAAACTCCATTTCTTCATGGTTTCTTCCCTTTTGCATGCTCTTTTTCTCACTTCTTCAACCTATACTTGCCTTGGAAACTTGAAATCACTTAGCAAACACATCGAGGCATCAAATGGGATTAAAATGAATAAAATTTAGCAATTAAAAGGCCTAAAAAGCATGTTTTCACTTTCAAGCATAATTTAAAAAGAAATCATGAAACTATGCTATTTCAATGGATAAGTGCAAGAAAAGTTGATGAAATCCACCCAAATAGAGCAAATAAATATCATAAAATGTGGATTCATCAGCTTGCCAAGGAACGGATTCATTATATAGTGAGTGAATTTCGGTCATCAAGTTTTATGGCGCCGTTGCCGGGGATTGGTTTGAATTTGATAATGACTAAATTGATGGGTATTTAGATTACGCATTTTTATTTACCTTGCTAATTTCTTTAATTTCAGTTTCTTATTTTCTTCTTTCCTTTAGCATTAGAGTTTTTAGTTGTTCATTGCACATATTTCTATTTGAGCATACTAATCCACTAATTGTTTGATCAATTGCACCAATCAATCTAACCATAAGTTTTAACAAGAGTGATTCCTTCACTTGCCTTTTGCTTGTTTGTTTGCTAAATGTATGACAGGTAGAAGAGGAGAAACTTCATCCTCTTTTGAGTGTGAACCTGAGAGGACCTTCCTTAGACTAAGGAGAGAAGCAAGAGGTAAAGGAATAGTTGGAGAGAAAACAGTGGAGAAAGATCTAGACGTTACTATGGAGGAAGAACAACATAATCATGTTGGAGAAGGTGCTGGTAATCATTTTGGGTAGGAGAGAAGAGTTCTGGGCTCTTACATCAATCCCAATCCTGGGAATTGTGGAAGCAGCATCTTGAAACCTACCAAACATGCCAACAATTTTGAGCTCAAACCACAGCTAATCACCCTTGTTCAAAATAACTTTTCATTTGGAGGAAATGCTCAAGAAGATCCAAACCAACATCTAACCATATTTTTTAGAATCTGTGATACAGTGAAGGCTAATGGTGTTCACCCGGACACCTATAAGCTGATGTTGTTTCCCTACTCTCTCAGGGATAAAGCAGCTAAGTGGTTGGAATCATTTCCTAAGGAGAGTTTGACAACTTGGGAAGAAGTAGTGAACAAGTTCTTGGCAAGATTCTACCCTTCCCAAAGAGTTAACAGATTGAGAACTGAGGTGCAAACCTTTAGACAACAAGATGAGAAAAATCTATATGAAGCTTGGGAGAGATATAAAGAGTTGACAAGAAAATATCCTCCGGACATGTTCAATGAATGGGTCCAGCTACACATATTCTATAAAGGTTTGTCACAAGAATCAAAGAAGGCCCTAGACCACTCTTTAGGAGGCTCTTTCAACAAGAAGACAATTGAAGAGGCCATAGACATAATAGAAACTGAGTATTTCTATGCTTCTGATAGAAACTCAAAGAAGGGGATAATGGAGCTCAACTCTATGGATGCTCTGCTGGCTCAAAACAAGGTGATCACAGCTCAACTAGCAACTCTAACCAAACAAATGAAAAAGAATCAAGTCTCAGCCATCCATGCTCAAGCACCTATGCAAGAAGGAGATAGCCCAGAGGATGAATGTGAATGGGAGCAAGCCAACTATGTGAATAATTCATCAAGACAACCATATGATCCCAATGCTAAAACTTACAACCCAGGTTGGAAGAACCACCCAAACTTTGGATGGAGAAACCAACAAAACCATACCCAAGACCACAGACCATATCACTCTAACCAGTATCAATACAACAATCCCAGCCATCAATAAAACAACCATAGATCCTACCACAATTCACACAATGCCCCCTACCAATCCAACCAACAACCACATAACAACCACTCTCAATCTCAAGATGTATCATCCTCAGTCTCACAACCATGTGATAACAGCAACAACTTTGCAAGATTGGAGGCTACGATGTCACAATTAGTAGGGAGTATTGCCACTATTCCAGAAAGACAATTGCAAGCTGAAAAGAAGATAGATTCAATCCAAGAGGAGGCTAGATCCAACATAAAGAACCAAGGGGCAGCCATCTCAAAGTTGGAATCACAATTAGGATATCTATCCAAGCAAATACGAATGCCTACAAATAAATTCCCAAGTGATACCATGACCAATCCTAGAGGGGAATGCAAGGCCATCACACTAAAATGTGGGAAGGTGGTGAAAGAAACATCCTCAAGCCACAAGTTGCAAGAAGAAGAGGCTACAAATAACTCAGAACCCAACAAGGAAGAGGAGACACTTACTCCAGCCCCACCAAAGCAAGTCTTAAAGCCTTATGTACCAAAGGCACCCTACCCACAAAGGCTGAGAAAAGATGGGAAGGACAGCCAGTTTTCTAGGTTCTTGGAGATATTTAAGAGACTTCAAAACAACATCCCTTTTATAGCGGCACTAGAGCAAATGCCACTCTATGCCAAGTTTTTAAAAGATCTCATGACAAAGAAAAGAAACTATGGAGAAAAGGAAACTGTAGTGCTCACAGAGGAATGTCGTGCCATCATACAAAAGAAGCTTCTCCAAAAGATGAAAGATCTTGGGAGCTTCCAAATCCCCTGCATCACAGGGGATATTAGCATTAAAAA
The DNA here is from genome assembly GCF_000816755.2 of Arachis ipaensis. Taxonomy (NCBI): domain Eukaryota; kingdom Viridiplantae; phylum Streptophyta; class Magnoliopsida; order Fabales; family Fabaceae; genus Arachis; species Arachis ipaensis. Next base: position 42,925,909 of record NC_029791.2, on the reverse strand, counting down.
GGCACTATGTAATTTAGGGGCAATCATCAATCTTATGTCCTTAGCCATGATGAAAAGAATGAGAATTGAAGAGGCCAAACCAACAAGAATGGCTCTTCAATTAGCTGATAGAACATTCAAATTCCCTCATGGGGTGGCGGAAGACTTGTTGGTGAAAGTGGGAGAATTATATTCCTAGCAGATTTTGTTGTACTTGATATGGAGGAAGATTCCAATGCATCAATCATACTAGGAAGACCATTCTTGACAACAACTGGGGCCATAATTGATGTGCAAAAGGGAGAGTTGGTCCTAAGGCTACATGAAGAAAAGATGGTATTTAATGTTTTTACTGCCATGACCTACCCCAAGGAATCCATTAGAGAATGTATGATGGTGGACACAATGGATAAGATAGTTCAAGGAGTCCTAGAAGAAGATCAATGTGAAGAAGTAATGGAGCAAGATCCTCAAACATTAGGTGGTGAACTACCACAAGAAATCATAAAAGGCTCAATCATGTTGGACAAGGCAAGCAAGAAGAAAGTGGAAGCATCAAAGTTGGAGTTAAAAACCCTACCTCCAAGCTTGAAGTATGCCTACTTGGGTGACAATGACACATATTCAGTAATCATCAATTCAAGCTTGAGTGAGGAACAAAAAGAGGAGCTTATCAATGTGCTGAGATAACACAAGGATGCCATAGGATGGACACTTTTAAATTTGAAGGAATTAGCCCTTCAATGTGCATGCATAAAATCCTTCTTGAGGAGGATGCAAAGCCCTCAATACAACTACAAAGAAGGTTGAACTCCTCAATGCAATAAGTGGTGCAAAAAGAAGTGCTGAAATTATGGCAAGCAGGGGTGATTTATCCCATCTCAGACAGCCCTTGGGTGAGCCCTGTTCAAGTAGTTCCCAAGAAAGAAGGAATCACAGTTGTGCCAAGTGAAAGAAATGAGTTGATACCAACAAGAACAGTGACTGGATGGTGCATGTGTATAGACTACAGGAAGCTAAATGAAGCCACAAGGAAGGACCATTTTCCTCTACCATTCATGGATTAAAATGTTGGAAAGGCTTGATGAACATGAATACTATTGTTTCTTAGAAGGATACTCAGGCTACAACCAGATTGTAGTGGATCCTAAAGACTAAGAGAAGACTTCTTTCACTTGCCCTTATGGTGTTTTGTATATAGATGCATGCCCTTTGGTTTGTGCAATGCACCTGACACATTCCAAAGGTGCATGCTGTCCATTTTTTCTGATATGATTGAGAGGTTTATTGAGGTTTTCATGGATAATTTTTCAGTGTTCGGTGACTTATTCCCTAATTACCTACACCATCTTGCCTTGGTGCTCAAGAGATGCCAAGAGACTAACCTAGTTTTGAACTGGGAAAAGTGTCATTTCATGGTTACCGAAGGGGTAGTCTTTGGTCACAAAATCTCTAAGAAAGGCATAGAGGTAGATAGAGCCAAGGTGGAAGTGATTCAAAAATTGCCCCCACCTTACAATGTCAAGGCAATTAGGAGCTTCTTGGGACATGCTGGATTTTATAGAAGGTTCATTAGAGACTTTTCAAAAATTACCAAACCCTTGAGTAACTTGCTTGTCTCTAATGTACCATTCATTTTTGATAGAGAATGCATGCAAACCTTTGATGAGCTTAAAAGCAAGCTCTCCTCTGCACCTATTATAGCACTACCTAGCTGGGATTTACCTTTTGAATTGATGTGTGATGTATCAGATTATGCTATTGGTGCTGTTTTAGGACAAAGGAGAGACAAGCTAGTGCATGTCATCTATTATGCTAGCAAGGTCCTTAATGAAGCCCAAAGGAATTACACCACCACAGAAAAAGAATTTCTTGCTATAGTTTTTGCATTTGATAAATTTAGATCATATCTCATTGGGTCTAAAGTTATTGTGTTTACTAACCATGCAGCTCTTAAGTACTTGCTAACCAAGCAAGAATCCAAGTCTAGATTGATAAGATGGATCTTGTTACTCCAAGAGTTCAGCATTGAAATTAAGGATAGAAGTGGAGCAGAGAACAAGGTGGCTGACCACCTATCAACGATCCCACATGAAAAGAATGAAGTACATAGCCCTGGGGTAAATGAGAGCTTTCTAGATGAATAATTGATGATGATCCAAGAGACTCCATGGTTTACAGACATAGCCAATTTCAAGGCTATTGGAGAACTACCTTCCAACATCAACAAGCACTTAAAAAGGAAACTCATCAATGATGCCAAGCACTACCTTTGGGATGAGCCTTATCTCTTCAAGAAGTGTGCTGATGGGATTCTAAGAAGATGCATCTCTCATGAAGAAGAACAAGAGGTCTTTTGGTATTTCCATGGATCCACCTATGGAGAACATTTTAGTAGAGAAAGGACTACAGCTAAGGTGTTGCAATGTGGATTCTTTTGGCCTATGATATTCAAAGATGCAAAGGAGTTTGTAACAAGGTGTAATGAATGTCAAAGAGCTGGCAACTTACCCAAGAAAAATGAAATGCCACAAAGATTCATCATGGAATTGGAGTTGATTGATGTATGGGGTATTGATTTCATGGGACCATTCCCAACCTCATACTCAAACAAATATATATTGGTGGCTGTGGACTATGTATCCAAATGGGTAGAGGCCATAGCTACATCAAGAAATGACAACAAAGTGGTGATCAACTTCTTGAGAAAGAACATATTTAGCCGGTTTGGGGTTCCAATAGCTCTTATAAGTGATGAAGGAACTCACTTTTGCAACAAGTAACTTGAGACACTCCTCCTAAAATATGGTGTCAAGCGCAAGGTAGGAACCCCATACCACCCACAAACCAATGGTCAAGCTTAAATTTCAAATAGAGAGCTCAAGAGAATCCTTGAGAAGACTATTGGAAACTCAAGAAAAAATTGGTCCAAGAAGCTAGATGATGCATTATGGGCTTATAGGACAGCTTTTAAGACACCCATTGGCATGTCTCCATACTAATTGGTGTTTGGAAGGGCTTTTCATCTACCAGTGAAGCTTGAACATAGAGCATTTTGGGCTCTAAAAATGTTGAATTTTGATAATCAAGCTGCTGGGGAAAGAAGATTGTTGTAGCTCAATAAGTTATATGAATTCAGATCTCAAGCTTATGAAAATGCCAAGATTTATAAAGAGAAAGCAAAGAAATGGCATGATCAAAAGCTAGCAAGAAGGGAGTTTGTAAAGGGTCAAAAAGTGCTATTGTACAACTCGAGGCTCAAGTTTTTCCCAAGGAAGTTGAAGTCAAGATGTTCTGGTCAATTTACAGTCATCAAGGCTTCTCCTTATGGTCATGTGGAACTTATGGATGATAAAACATAGAGGACTTTCACTGTCAATGGTCATAGGCTTAAGCACTACTTGGGGGATTCATTGGATGAGCAAAGAGTGAACTATAACCTCAAATGAAGAGGAAGAATCGTCAAGCTAATGATGTTAAAGAAGCGCTAGTTGGGAGGCACCCCAACACTCATATCCTTTCAATTTCATGCTTTCTAGAGTAGCTTATGTTTAGTCACTTAAATTGTTTAATTTTTAGTTTCAGTCATTAGTTAATTAGTTGATAGTTTCCTTGCTTTGAATTTTAAAAGTCTTTCTAGCTTGCTGGAAATGCAACCTTGCATGCTATTCTATATGAGGTTGACTAATTGGGCTGAGAAACTAGCTAAAAAGCTATGTTTGGTGTGGCCACTAATCTACTTAATTTGAGCTTACATCAAAACAATTGAATTAATTTTGGGAGTAAGCCAAAAAATTAAGTTTGGTGTGGCCACCACCATAAGAGATCCATACATACAGCCCAATTGATTTATGTTTTAAGGCAATTAGTAAGTTGGTGGGTGCATAAAACAACCACTCTATTGTGTACGTATGAAATGGAAGTGGAAGAGTGTGAAGGAATTAAATTTATTCCACTCATAATGTACACAATAAATTCCAATCATGAGACCAATTACTATATGCAACGAATTTAAGTTTGGTGTCCAAAAGACACCCATTAAATGCCTTTTAACTGGAAGAATTTGAAGGAATTTCTGGTCACTAATGAGGGTTGTAACTGAATTTTTAAGAAGAAGTAGGGCCCACATGACATTGATCACTCATCAAGTCAAGGAGTCGAAGTGTACTTCACACTTTGGAACTCAAAATTCAGAAGAAAGCCGAACAGTTGGGGTTTGGCGCCTTTCCCCACGCTGGGCGCCACTCCCAAGTGTGAAAGCTTTAAAACTTTTCACCCAATTCATACCTTCCAGATTCTTCCCCCCTCTTCTCTATATAATACACTCACACAACCCTTTTCTTCACACTTTAAACTCCTCTAATATGAAACCCCTACTCTTCCCTATCTACTTCCTTGCTTTCTTTTCTTTCGTTCTTACCTTGTTCTTGCTTTCTTGATTAGGACAATCAAGTCCTAAGTTTGGTAACTTTTGATTTACTTTCCTTCTTTCCTTTCTTTCTCCATCCGTTCATCACTCTTTCAAACCCTTCCATCACAACCAAATGGCACCACCAAAAGCCACAACTTCAAAGAAAAGAAAGACTAAGGAAGCTGGCTCAGGCTCTGCAAGCCACAATAAGTTTAAATTCCTCTCATCCTTCCACTAAAACCAGTTTTATAGGTGGGTGAGTGAGAGGCAAATAATTCCTGAAGTTGGTTTTCAACTAGGGAGGAATGAGTACAGAGAAATCAACATTGAAATCAACAATAGAGGCTGGGCACTCTTGTGCAACCTACCAAAGAAGGTGGTGGAAAGCTTGGTGAGGGAATTCTACACCAATTCTGTCCTCCAACCTGGGCAACCATATGAATATCAAAGCTATGTGAGGGGGAAGAGTATTGATTATAGCCCTGCCAACATAGACAAGATGCTGATGGTGAAGCGCACAAGTTCCACCCGGAGCTATGAAAAAAGGGTGAAACAACTTGATCCTGAGTTTAAAGAAATCCTAAATGAGATTTGTGTTCTCAATGTTCAATGGATCAATGACAAGGATGGAAGGCCAAACCAATTGAGGAGAAGAGACTTGAGCCCCCAAGCTAGAGGGTGGCTAGACTTTGTGAGAAGATCCCTCAACCCCACCTCCAACACTTTGGAGGTAACATTGGAAAGGGTTGTGTTAATCTATAACGTCATGAAAGGGGAAAAATCAATGTGGGAGAGATGATTGCGAACAATATTTATAGGGTGTTGAAGAGCACCAAGGATAGCACAAGACTTGCATTTCCAAGCATCATTCAAAGGCTTTGTGATGAGGCTGGAGTGGAGAAAGTAATTGAAAAATATTGGTGGAGTAGGACAAACCAATCACAGCCAAAAAGATGGAGAAGGTGGTTGCCATCAACCCACTACAAAGAGCAAGGGAGAAGAGGGCTCATGTGCTAAGACCACAGGGGCCACCACAACAAGAAGAAATTTATGTCCAAGCACCATTCCTATAACTACCAACTCCATATCCACAATTCCCTGAAGGCTTCAATTGGGAGGAAATGCAAAGAAATATTCACCAAATGCAAGGAGACATCAACCATTTGAAAGAGGATGTGACTCAACTAAGGGAGTAACAAAAATGGGACCAAATACAAGAAAGTATTCAGCAACTCCAAGTGAGTGTGGAGTACATGAAGGAGCAACAAGGTCAATTTCACTGGGGAGAAATGCAAGGTAGCCTCAACAAGATCATGGAGTAAAATCAAGTGCAGCAGAGGAACCTTGCTGAGTTTGGCATCTTTATGAGGCTAGAACCACTTCAACAAGGCAGTATGATATAAACACACAAGTAAAGCTGAATCACTTGTGTAACGCAGTGGCTGCCTTGAACCCCGGTTATCCAACATTCATGCAAGGTAAGGAAGAGCTGAGTGCTAGGCAAGAAGAAATACTAGCCAAGCACAAAGAGGATAAAAGAACTTATATGAGGAGACTAGGCTTTTGGAAGCCAAGAGACACCCCTGCACAAGAAGGAGCATCCAAGAAAAAAGGATGGTGATGAGTCCTCCTCAAAGAAAAAGGATAAAGGGAAAGGGCCTATGAATTGAAGCTGCTCCAAGAATGCAAGGTTGTTGAGTCCCATGGTTAAAAATTTTATTTCTGAATTTTTACTTGATAGTTTGCATTAATAGTTAGTTGTTGTTTAGTTTTCTAGAATATTTCTATGAGTCCTTTGAGTTCTATATCAATAAAAGTAGTTTGTTCTCATAGAATCAATGATGAGTTGTTGCAAAAACAAGAGAAAGAGACTAAGACCCAAGTGAGATAATACAAGATTAAGAGATAAGGAACAAGTATGGAATCATGAGTGAACATCTAAAAGTAAATAAACCATAATGAACAATTAAACATAGAGGATATAACAAGTAAATGCTAAGGATGATCCTTGAATATCTATAGAACTAATAAGTAGTAAGCAAAAGACCCAAGGCTCAGAGCATCAACTACTGGGATAAAAAAAAGAAACAAATAGCTCAAAAAGCCAAGATTCTAGTAGATACTTGTGGTGAAGATTTTTCAAGAAGAGAAACCTGAGCAAGTAAATTCTTAGGGGTGTTTTAACATCTAGTACCCTAAAACCAACTGGTTTTCGAGTGCTAATTGAAAGCTTAATCTAAAGGGTCATCTTGAGACAAAACACTTAGAGTCGTGGTTAATCAAAGAAACAAAAGAGAATAGAAAAGAAAAGAAAAATAATAACAAATCTTGCTACTTAAAGGTGACAATCAATAGAAAGGATCTCTAAAGGCAAGCACTTAAAAAGAATCCTCAAAGGTTTAAGAGTTCATTGTGGTATGGACATAATAAGGATCATGCATGAGTTGATACTTAGCCTTTATCTTTAATTGTGAACACACTCTTGTAAGGGTCAAGTCTCAATCCATTAAGAATAATTCACATTGATTTATTTAGGGACAAGCAAAACTTAAGTTTGGTGTTGTGATGACTTGCATCATCTACCTCTTTCTCTTATCTAAAAAGATCATAGAAATAGTGCAATCTCATTCAATTAATGCAATTTCATGAACTGAATGATGAATTTTATGGTACATTGCTTTGAAATAAGTTTTGTTTGAATTTCAGGTGAAAAGAGCAACAAAAGAAGAAAGAAATAAAAAAGGGGAGCTGGGCGTGTGTTCTGGGCGTGCCACTTGGTGCAAACGCCAGTAATTTGAATGAGCGTGGCACGCCAGCCAAGGGGCATGGCATGCCAGTTATCAAGACCAGAGAAGAATCCATGAAGCTTACTATGGGCGTGGCACGCCAGAGCCAGGCATGGCACGCCAACTATGCATTCCAGGGAGCATTCTTGAAGACTCACTATGGGCGTGGCACGCTAAAGCCAAGCGTAGCATGCCAACTATATATTCCAGAGAGCATTTTTTGGAGACACACAAGGGGGCGTGGCACGCCAGGCTGGGCATGGCACGCCAACACTATTATGTACAATGGGCGTGCCACTTGAGGTCGAAGGCGTGGCATGCCAATGCAACTAAGCAGAGGGGAGTTGAAGGTCCAAAATACTGGGCGTGCCACTTGGGCTCAAAGGCATGGCACGTCAACCCTGTTCTTACCCTGGGCGTGCCACTTAAGCTCGAAGGCGTGGCACGCCAGTTCATTGTTCCAAAAAGGAAGGATGCAACCCCCACCATGGGCGTGCCACTTGAGGTCGAAGGCGTGGCACGCCAACACAAGCAACCAAGGAAGAAGGACAATGGGCGTGCCACTTGAGACTTAAGGCGTGGCACGCCAAGGCAAAGTGACCAGGGGCGTGCCACTTGAATACTGGGCGTGGAACGCTAGTTACTGGACCAGAAGGGCTACTCATGCTTTATCAAGGGTGTGGCACGCCAGTTTTGGGCATGGCACGCCCGTGTTGTTGAACAGAGAAGAGAATGAAGCCCCTATCAAGGGCGTGGCACGCCAGTTCAAATATCCAGAGAGGAAGAAGAAGAAAATCACACTGAGCGTTCCACTTGAGCTCGAAGGCGTGGCACGCCAGGTTAGCTGTAAGAGAAGGGCATGCCACTTTGAAGCCAGGCGTGGCACGCTGATGACAAGTCATCTTAGCCTATTTTAACTAGTCTTTTTTTCTTTCGTTTTCATTGGAATTATGCACTTTCTTGAGCTACAAGCAAGCCAATTGGGTAGATTTTCATGTTTCCCTTGATTGAATCAACCATGTATGAATTCATGCTATTTCATGAGGTTTTATACTATAATTGTCACATATTATGAAAGAATGAATATCTCATGATTTTAAGCATAGCTTTGATGTGTTTGGTTGATTAATTATAGGTGAAGAAAGCTTGGAGAAAGGTTGAAGCAAGAAGGAATAGCTACGAGTAAAGAGAAGACAATGGAATAAGTGAAATTGAACCAGGAAGCAAAAATCTGGACCTAAAGTTAGCATCAAACTTTTGCACAAACTTTTGGTTGAAAAGTTAGCCCCAACGTTAGCCCCCTAACTTGGAGGCTAACGTTGGAATTTGAAAATCACTCCCTGGGTACCAAAAGTTTGCGCCAACGTTAGCCCCCTAACTTTGAGGCTAACGTTGGCACATGAAATTCACCCCTGGGCACCAAAAGTTTGCGCCAATGTTAGCCCCCTAACTTTGAGGCTAACGTTGGCATGAAGAAAACCTCCCTGGGCACCAAAATTTTGCGCCAACGTTAGCCCCCTAACTTGGTGGCTAACGTTGGCACATGAAAATCACAAGGAGGAGCAAAAGTTTGCGCCAACGTTAGCCCCCTAACTTGGTGGCTAACGTTGGTGCCACAAGTACACAAGGAGGAGCAAAAGTTTGCACCAACGTTAGCCCCCTAACTTGGAGGCTAACGTTGGC
>NC_029791.2:42915481-42916807 GCF_000816755.2 Arachis ipaensis | reverse complement strand
CATCCTTGGATCTCTCTGTTTATTTACTGCTTAATTGAATTTCCATTTCTGTTACTTGCTTCTCATCTACTTTCCTTGAAATTTACAATTTCCTTTAAATTGTTCTTGTTGGATCTAGGAAGGCATTGAGATCTAGACTTGGTTTTCTAGTCTCTGGGTCCTGAGATCTGAATTCCCAAATTACATTTTGTTTCTTGCTTTTAATGTTCAAAAAAAGAACATGGCCCAAGGCTCTGAGCATCAATTACTAGGCAGAAAAAGAAAGAAAGAAAGAAAAACTCAAAGAGTTGTTATCCTAGTAAATGCTTGTGGTTGAAGTGTGTCAAGGAAAGAGGCTTGAGCAAGTAAATCCTTAGGGGTGCTTTAACACCTAATACCTTAAAACCAACTGGTTTAGGAGTATTGATTGAAAGCTTATCTAAAGAGCCGCTTTGAGACATGATACTTAGAGTCGAGGCCAAAGCACAAGAATTATAAGCTGCTTCAAGGTGATTACATATAAAGAGATCTCCATGATACCATTTGGATGAAAATCCTAAGACCTACGACTCCCAATATGTAAGGACTAGTCAGCACTGAAGCCCTTGCATGAGCATATGATTTAGAGTTCACCCCAATGTTACTTGATCACTTCACTCACTGTACTTTACAATTGTTCCTCAATCCATCTTAATTAAAATAATCTCTGAGCATAATTCTTTTCTTGCTTGGGGACAAGCAAGCTTTAAGTTTGGTGTTGTGATGACAAGTCATCTTAGCCTATTTTAACTAGTCTTTTTCTTTCGTTTTCATTGGAATTATGCACTTTCTTGAGCTACAAGCAAGCCAATTAGGTAGATTTTCATGTTTCCCTTGATTGAATCAACCATGTATGAATTCATGCTATTTCATGAGGTTTTATACTNCAATTGTTCTTGTTGGATCTATGAAGGCATTGAGATCTAGACTTGGTTTTCTAGTCTCTGGGTCCTGAGATCTGAATTCCCAATTTACATTTTGTTTCTTGCTTCATGTATGAATTTCATGAGGTTTTATACTATAATTGTCACATATTATGAAAGAATGAATATCTCATGATTTTAAGCATAGCTTTGATGTGTTTGATGTGTTTGGTTGATTAATGATAGGTGAAGAAAGCTTGGATAAAGGTTGAAGCAAAAGTTTGCCTCAAACTTTTGCGCAAACTTTTGGGCAAAAAGCTTGAGCAAAAGTTTGCCTCAAACTTTTGCGCAAACTTTTGGGAGAAAAACTTGAGCCAACGTTTGCCTCAAACTTTTTGGCAAACGTTGGCATCACAAATCAACACCCTGGAGAGCAAAAGTTTGC
>NC_029791.2:42902339-42914874 GCF_000816755.2 Arachis ipaensis | reverse complement strand
AGTGTATAAATAGGATAGAATTCAAGTTCTTCGGGGAGCTTTTCTTTTGGAATTTTCATAATAGTTTTCGGAGAGCTTTGGATATTGAGTGATCTTTAATTTCTTAGTTTCGGGGAAGGAGAATTCACTTCTCTTCCTCTTAGTTATTTGCTTTCAATTTCAATTACACTTGTCTTGGATCTTGGGTTGGAGAATTGAAGAAATTCTGTTTCAATCTCATCCTTGGATCTCTCTGTGTATTTACTGCTTAATTGAATTTTCGTTTCTGTTACTTGCTTCTCATCTACTTTCCTCGCAATTTACAATTTCCTTTCAATTGTTCTTGTTGGATCTATGAAGGCATTGAGATCTAGACTTGGTTTTCTAGTCTCTGGGCCCTGAGATCTCAATTTTACATTCTCTGTTTCTTGCTTTTAATGTTCATTTACTTTACTGCTTCAAGATCTGATTCAACCCAAACCTTCTTTTACTCTTTTGTTTGATGCAAGTTACTTTTCTTTGTTTAATTTCTGCAAATCCAACTCCCAATCCCCTTTACATTTCGAGCCATTTACATTTCTTGCACTTTAAGATTCCGCAATTTACATTTCTTGCACTCTAAGTTTTTGCCATTTAATTTCTTGTTCTTTAAGATTCAGCAATTTAATTTCCTGCTCTCTTTAATTTCATGCAATTTACATTCTGCAAATCACAAATCACCCAACCAACACTTGATTCGCTTGACTAAATCAACCACTAAGCTAAAATTGCTCAATCCTTCAATCCCTGTGGGATCGACCTCACTTCCGTGAGTTATTATTACTTGATGCGACCCGGTGCACTTGCCGGTTGGATTTGTGTGTTTTGGGAGAAATTTATTTTTCACCAAAATACTCATCACACGCCACTCACACGCCAGGCACATGGTTTATTTTATTAGAGTTTTCAATTGTAATTTCCTTTTCCTTTTTGTAATTTTTACTTTTTAGTGATAGGAGTAGTATATATACCCCCTGAGAGTACTGAAAAAGGGGTGAGAAAAAGGGGGATTGATAGTTTAGCTTTAGTTTTACCTTTACACTTCACTTCATCTTCTTCCATCGCTTGTACTTTTCTCTAAGCTATGAGTAGCTAAACTCCCTCTCATTGGGAGAGGGAGCTCTGTTGTACTTGATGGATTAATGATAGTGAAATTCTTATTCTCTTTATCTTCTTTTTGATTTGCTAGAAGGAATTTCGTTCTTCATGCTTAATGTTCAATCATCTTGAAAAAGAGGTTGAATGCAAAATGGGTTTCATGGGAACCTTGGAAAAGGAAACATGAAACCGTGCTTGAAATCCCTTCTCACACTTGAGTATATCTAGATTTTGGGATTTGGATATGGTGACATAAAATCCACCCACTATTTGGATCTATAAAGATGTGTGGTATAATTAGGGACCAAGCATATCTCTCTTCGTGAGCAATTAGACCAAGGAATTGGCTGATTATCAAGATTTGAGAGACTGAATCACCAAGGAATTGGGGGTTCAATCAATCATGATTGCCAAGAGGTCAATGGGTTGCATGATTGAAGAAGAGATGATCTAGATCTAATCCAAAAAGAGCAGCATCTCCTAATCCCAATGAATCTTCCCTATTCTTATATTCCATATTCTTTATAGCTTTCTTTAATTTCTGCTATCACCCATTCCCCATTTACAATTCAGTCATTTATGTTCCAACACTTTACATCTTTGTTATTTACTTTTCTGCACTTTATTGCTTTTCTTTACCTTTAAGTCATTTACATTTATGCTAATTTAGAATTCTGCATTCAACAATCTCTATTGCTTAGCTTAACTAATTCACCCATTGATTAAAGTTGCTCAATCTACCAATCTCTGTGAGATTCGACCCCATTCATAGTGGGTTATTACTTGACGATACTTTGGTGCGCTTGCCAAGGAATGGATTCATTATATAGTGAGTGAATTTCGGTCATCACTTGTACCTTGGAGCTTTATGTAAGGTTATATATTTATATGTTCTGTTCTTATCATGCTTATGCATTTAGTTATCTGAGGTCGATCACGTACATGAGGAGAGAGTGAAGGTAATCCGTCAGCTGACAACTATGCTGAATTTATGGCAGCAATGACTAACCTAGCCAATGCGATGCAAGTGAACACTACTGCGACTACTCGTGCCCTAGGGAGAACGGGATAAGGAAATGGGAATGGAACTGGAGAAGGAGCTGGGAACAAATTAGAAGTTGGACCGAAGACTCTTGTTGCTTTTTTGAAGGTTAACCCACCCACTTTCAAGTGATCGATAGATCCTACTGAAGCTGATAATTAGTTTCAAGCCATAGAGTGTGCATTGCAAGCTCAACATGTTCTGAAAAATCAGTTCGTAGAGTTTATGGCATATCAGTTATTGGGTGAGGCTTAGCATTGGTGGCAGAGAGAGTGCCGACTAATGCAACTACAGAATAAAGAAATCCCCTAGGAGTTGTTTCAGACCGTCTTCTACAAGAAGTACTTTCCGGAGTCCATGAGGGAGGCAAGAGAGTTGGAACTCATGCAGCTGAAACAAGGGTTTATGATGGTAGTACACCAGCAAGTTTGAGGAACTTTGTAGGTTCTCAAGGATTTGTCAGGGTGTTCTTGAGTCCTATAAGAGCTGGAAGTGTATCAAGTACCAAAGAGGACTTAAGGATGACATCATGACTGCTGTAGCTCCATTTGAGATAAGGAGATTCTCTGAACTGGTGAACAAGGTGAGAGTTGTGGAGAAATATTCCAAGAAGACAGTTTTGGTGAGAGATGCTCATGGTGGTACCAGTAACCAGGGTCGTGGAAAATATTTTCCATCAAGGGGACAAAACTTCAAAACGGGTGGACATGCCCCTCACGTCCTCAGGGTCAAGGCAACTTCAAGGGACCAACTATGGCCAGTATCCCCTAGCTAAAGGGAATGGTATATGTTATACTTGTGGACTACTTGGGCATATTGCCAAGAATTTCCCTCATAGGAGAAATCAGAATGTGGGTCAGAACCAACAGCAAGGCCGTATATTTGCTTTGGATGCAGGTGATGCAACGGGATCTATGATGAATCCACATTTCATGGTATTTAATTACTTTAATTGAGTGGATTTTATTACTTTTCTCATATTTATTCATTGAAATAGCATAGTTTCATGATTTCTTCATAAATTGTGCTTGAAAGTAAAAACATGCTTTTTAGGCCCTTAATTGCTAAATTTTATTCACTTTAATTCCATTTGATGCCTTGATGTATTTTTTGAATGATTTAAGATTTTGAAGGCAAGAATGACTTGAAGAAATGGAAGAAAATCATGCAAAGTGGAAGAATTCAAGAAACGAAGGATTTGCAAAGCTGTCAATCCTAACCTCTATGTACTAAATTGATCATAACTTGAGTTATAGAGGTCCAAATGAGGCAGTTCTAGTGACATTAGAAAGCTAACATCCGAGGCTTCAAAATGATATGCAATTGTCTTTAGTAGACATGAAGTTGTGTGTGCGTTGTGTGCATATGAACGCGTTTAAGTGAATGCCTCATTTAATGCAGCACATGATCAGCAATTTCTAGCCCATTTTGGGCCCCATCCAACTCATTTCTGACACTATTATTGAACCAAGAATTGAAGGGGGATGAACAAAGTAATCATAGTTTAGGCTTTTATCATTGATGAGCAGATAATTTATACGCTTTTTGGCATTATTTTTACATAGTTTTCAGTATAATTTAGTTAGTTTTTTGTATATTTTTATTAGTTTTTAAATAAAAATCACATTTCTGGACTTTACTATGAGTTTGTGTGTTTTTCTGTGATTTCAAGTATTTTCTGACTGAAATTGAGGGACTTGAGCAAAAATCAGATTCAGAGGCTGAAGAAGGACTGCAGATGCTGTTGGATTCTGACCTCCCTGCACTCAAAGTAGATTTTCTGGAGCTACAGAACTCCAAATGGTGCGCTCTCAATTGCGTTGGAAAGTAGACATCCAGGGCTTTCCAGAAATATATAATAGTCCATACTTTTCCTAAGTTTAGATGATGCAAACTGGCGTTCAATGCCAGTTCCATGTTGCATTCTGGAGTTAAACGCCCGAAACAGTTTGCAAAGTGGAGTTAAACGCCAGAAACAGGTTACAAACTGGCGTTCAACTCCAAGAGAAGTCTCTACACGTGTAAAACTCAATGCCCAGCCCAAGCACACACCAAGTGGGCCTCGGAAGTGGATTCTTGCACTATTTACTTATTTCTGTAAACCCTAGTAACTAGTTTAGTATAAATAGGACTTTTTACTATTGTATTTACATATTTAGTTTCATCTTTAGATCATGTTTGGGTGCTGGCCATTCAGCCATGCCTGAACCTTCATCACTTATGTATTTTCAACGGTAGAGTTTCTACACACCATAGATTAAGGTGTGGAGCTCTGCTGTTCCTCATGAATTAATACAAAGTACTATTGTTTTTCTATTCACTTCAAGCTTATTCCGATTCTAAGATATCCATTTGCACCTCAATATGAATGTGATGATCGTGACAGTCATCATCATTCCCAACCCATCAACGCGTGCCTGACAACCACTTCTGTTCTACCTTAGACAGAATGAGTATCTCTTAGATATCTAATACAGGAGACCAAGTCCGAGATATTAGAGTCTTCGTGGTATAAGTTAGAACCCATGGAATGCCATTCCTGAGATCTAGAAAGTCTAAACCTTGTATGTGATATTCCGAGTAGGATCTGGGAAAGGATGGCTGCGACGAGCTTCAAACTCGCGAGTGCTGGGCGTAGTGACAGACGTAAAAGGATCAATGGATCCTATTCCAGTATGATCGAGAACCGACAGATGATTAGCCATGCAGTGACAGCGCATTGGACCATTTTCACTGAGAGGACAGGATGTAGCCATTGACAACGGTGATGCCTAACATACAGCTTGCCATAAAAAGGAGTATGAATGATTGGATGAAGACAATAGGAAGGCAGAGGTTCAGGAAGAACAAGCATCTTCATACGCTTGTCTGAAATTCTCACCAATGAATTACATAAGTATCTCTATCCTTAATTTACGTTTTATTTATCTTTTAATAATTAAATCTCTATAATCAATTGAATCCACCTGACTGAGATTTACAAGGTGACCATAGCTTGCTTCAAGCCGACAATCTTCGTGGGATCGACCCTTACTCACGTAAGGTTTATTACTTGGACGACCCAGTGCACTTGCTGGTTAGTTGTGCGAAGTTGTGACAAAGAACTAAGATTATGAACGTGCGTACTAAGTTTTCAACGTCATTACCAAGGAATGAACCGTCACGATTTCCGCACACCAATCATGTTTTAGGTGATTCTAAAGAGAGCAGCTCCAACTTCTCTCTAGAGTTCTAGGGTTTTAGCTTAGTTTTCTCTCTAGTTTTAGGTTTTGATCTTACTTTAGGGATTTAAATCCTCTAAATTTTGAATTTCACTTTAGAGAGTAAAGTTTGATCTCTCACCCTTGAATGGTTTCTTTCTCATATTTTCTCTTGGTCCCACCTATGAAATAAATGGTGAGAGATCAAACTTTACTCTCTAAAGTGAAATTCAAAATTTAGAGGATCTAAATCCTTACTTTAGTTATGTTTTCCTTGTATTTTCTTATTGTAGCATCTTAATTCTCTTAGTTTCTTGTTAATTTATTTTATTTTGTTGCTTTTATGTTCATGAACTCTCTTGTTAATTGTGATTCCATTTAATACAATTTGATGTTTTTATGTTTATTGTTGCTTAATTGAGTTGCTATTATTATTTTCTTGTAATTGGTAGTTGTAAATTTTATTATTCATGCAATTTACCATGCTTTTCCTTTTATTCGTACCAAGTGTTTGATAAAATACCTCTTTTAGTTTTAGTGTAGTTTTTTCACACTCTTGGCCTAGAATTGAGGACTTTGGTGACCTTGATTCATTGATGTCCAATATTAGTTGATAAATTAGGGTTGTTATAGTTGATTTGGTTTCCACTAACACTAGTCTTTCACTAAGCTAATTAGTGAGTTGGCTAGGATTTGTGGATTAAGATCAATTCTGCCTATTTAACTTATCCTTGATGTTAGGGTTGACTAAGTAGGATTAACTCTTCATAATCATCTGTTTTTGTGGTCAATGGCTAGGATAGGTAACCTTAACTCTCAGTCCTTGCCAAGAGGTTTCTTAGCATTTGAATTTTCCTTTCTTTTGATTAATTGCCTTGAGTTTGATTACTTTTTGATATTTAGTCATTGTTTGTTTCTTTAATTTCTTGCTATTTATATTTCTTGTCTCTTGCCATCAAACCCTCTTACCTCATAGCCAATAATTGAGCACTTACTTGAAATTTCCAGGGAGACGACACGAGGTTTAAATACTCTCGGTTTTTATTGGTTTGCATTGTGACAAACAAATTAAACTTTGATGTGGGGATTTGATTACCGGTTTGGACTACGCTTGCAACGAAGCGATTCTTTTATTGAAAAGAAATTCCGAACCGACGATTTTCCTTACACCAAGTTTTTGGCACCATTGCCGGAGAATTGCAATGTGTGCTTGTTATTGGCTATTGTGAATATGTTAATATGTAAATAGCTTATTTTTTAGTTCTTTTCTTGTTCTTGTTAGTAATTAGGAGATTGCTTTCTTTTGTTTCTTGATACATTTTATTTTTGTTCTCTCTTTTCTATGAATTCTCATCCTTTTGGCTTAGAGTTTAGTTGTTACTATGTTGTAGGGAATGGTGATTCTAATGCCAGTTCGCATTATGGGACAGAAGATCCATTGAGGGAGGAGCCGCATTATTATACACAACCTTCATGGCAACAACCTCCTCCGCTTCACTATGAGCACAACCCTTACTATGGTGCACACCAATTTAGTGGGTATAGTGGATCTTCTTATGGTTATCAACTACCACCATATGCCTATGAACCATATCCTTAACATAGCCTTCAACCACAATATTCTCAAGCCCCATTCTACCACCAAACATCTCCATATGAGCCTAAACCATACCCATCATGCCACAACCTTTATGTTCCTCATGAACAACCTTATGAACCAGGCTTAGAACCACCATAATTCTAACACCAATACTTCACATTATCTCAACATTCTCACCAATATCAACCACCTTCTACATATGAAGACCTTCTCGCACATGGTGAACCTTCTTTTTCCCCACAACCTTCAATGGAGGAAGCACTCTAATTCTTGCTTCAACAGCAAGAAGAGTACCAAAAGAGGCAAGAAAACTTCATGGCTACCTTAGCCGGAGCCTTATCTCACCTAGCCTCATTACGTTGTTCCAATAATTCAAGCACTTCCATGGATGAAAGTGAATAATCAACTTCAATTGAAGCATGTAAAATGGAAGAGAGCTTGGAACTTCAAGGGAAAGAAGAGGAGTTGAAGCATGAGTTGCAAGTGAAGGAGGTTGAAACCAAAGAATTAGAAGTGGTTGAAGAATTTAAAGATGTTGAATAAGAAAACAAGCTTGCTAAAGCTTGTCAAGAGGTGGAGATCATACAAGAGAAGCAAAGGGGAGTAGAACTCACACTGCTAAAGCCATTTGAAGTCCCTCATCCTAAGTCACCATCCACTCCTTCATTTAAGTGGGTAAAATCTTTAACCTTAAGCTTTATTATCCCGCTTGAATATAGTTTAATTGAAACAGATTGTCAACTTAGGAATCTTTTTGGATTGGAAAGTAAGAGGGAGTTAGGTAGTGGTTGGAAACATGATCCTAGGTTCATTGAGGTTGAATCTTTGAAGCTTGGTTTCAATGGTTGGTGTGATGCCAAATTGAGTGGATCTCGAAGGATGTTTGGATGCTTAAGTAATAGTTCGAAATGCTTGCCGCCCGGATGGAATCACAGGAGTCAACAAGAAGATCGGGTGTACAAGATTTGGGATTCTGGAGGCTAATTGAAATACAAACATTGGTGGAGATTCAAAGAAGAGTTCAAGCACAAGCCTCCCTGAAAAGAGCTCTCCAAAATGTCCAACATAAGGACTTTAAATAAAAGTACTAGGTGGGAGACACCCCCACCATGGTAACACTTTTCCAACTCTTTTCCTCTCTTTTAGCTTTTGTTTGATTAAATTTTGATCCTTTTGCTTAATTTGTTTTGTTGGATTTTAGTCTTGATCATGTGTTCTTGAGGAATAATATATTTTGGGGTTGGAAAAAAAAAACTTTGTTAGTTACCATGTTTGGTGCCTTAGAGCCTTTAAAATTTTGCAAAAATAGAGTTTTATGCGTACGCACACATGCCCTCTTTCAGTAAGTTGTGCGTGGGTACACACTTGTGTGTTCGCACGCTTCATTTAGAGCTTCCTGTCAGGTGCGTGCGCAGCAACCTGTGCGTGCGCACATATATCCTTTAACCTGTGCGTACGCACAAACAGTTTTTCACTCTCTGCCGGGTACCCACGCACGCTGCTGTGTGTGCGCACACCCTCCATTTTTTACCTTTTGTGTATACGCACGGGCATGTATGCGTACGCACAACTCCTTTATTACCACTACTCCACTTCTTTTCTTCTTCCTTCTCTGTTCTTCTTTTCCCATGGCTCTCCTTCTCTTCTCTCCAACTTCATCATCACCCACCATCCACTATCATCTCCATTTATTATTTAGTTAGTTTAATTTTCTATTTTAGTAGATTAGGTTGTTAGTATAGGTTAGATTTTGGTGATAAGTGTTGGATTACTGATTTGATTTACTGATTATGTTAAGATATTACTGCTGATTACTGACAGGATGCTATTTTAGCATCATCGTTGTTGATATTTATTATTGGATATCTTTATTGAGGCCATACTTTGCTGCTTGGTATTGAATTTTGAATGTTGGACATTTATACATACCAAGTACTTATGACATTGCCTTCAAGAATATTGATGGACTTCTAAATTGCATATTGTAGCTAGCCACCATGTAATTTGAATTCAGTATTTATTATATGGCAATGGTGTGTAGTTGATGCATTTTTTTAGGTGATACTTGTCTATGATTGATTTTTATTTACATCACCTAGTTGATGCATTGAAATTAAGGGATTGTGAAATTGGATCGTAAGCTCACTTAGTGACATTTTTTGAGCTTTTTAAGCTTTGTGGATCATGCTTGCTATGTGATTAATCTTATCCAATATCTCTCTTTTTCTAAGTTTCATAGCAACCATGTTTCCCACTTCATGTCAATTAGGTGATAACAAACTTCAAAGTGTGTCATTACTTGTTGTGCGAGTTCCATATTTTATTTGGTTCATTGAACTCTCTTGCACATCAACCAATTTCCATCTATTATCCATTTCACAATTGCTTGATTATTGCTTGAGTGCTTTTGTGCTTCTTTATTACTTGTTTGTTTATCTTAACCTACAAGTTTCCTTTAAGGTATCTCTGACAGAGAATAAATGTCGGTAAAGAATTTCTCAATAAAATCGCGTTGCAAGTATAATTCTAAACTGACATAGAATCCTCGGTCAATGTTTAATTTGTTTGTCACAATACAAACCAATAAAAATAACCGAAGTATTTAAACCTTGGGTCGTCTCTCAAAGGAATTGCAGGAAAGTGTACTTATATTGTTGGTTGTGGGAAAGTATTTTTGTGATTTTTGAATGATGAACAAGGAATGTAAATAATAAGGAAATAAACTAATAACTAAGAAAAGTCCTAGCAGGGATTGATAATTGGAATTCCTATCCTCATTATCATTGTCAATTGTGATAGTAATTGCCTTTTGTTCTCACTTAGTTAACCTCTAACAATTGAAAGAAAGTCAAGTGAGCAAAATCAACTTAAGTTCACAAATCCTAATCAAGACTAGATTTAGTGAAGCTCAAGCCAACTAGCAACTTTCAATCACCAATCAATAAGAGACTTTGACAATTCAAGAGTCTCCAAATTACTCAATCCAAGCCAAGAACACAAAAATCTATTTTAAAATCCAACCAAGCATTTTATCAAACACTTGAAAGGTACAAAATAAAAACATAGAAAATTAACAAGAAATAGTAAAATCTAAGACTAACAATTGCAAGAAAACAATATCAACAAATTAAAGAAAGCAACAATAAACATAAAATACCTCAAAATGCATAAAAAAGGGAATTGGAATCAACAAGGAGTGATGAACAATGAAGCAACAAGGTAAAGGAAACAACATATAAAACTAAGAAAGCAAAGAGGTAATAACAAGAAATTAAAAGAGGAACCTGAATCAAGATAAGAAGTAAAACCTAAACATAGACGAAGTTGAAAATAAAAGAAAAAACCCTAAAACCCTAAGCTAATGTAGTGTGTGAATGAATGGAATCTCTCTACAGCTCCATTCCTCAGACTCTTGTCTTCATTTTCGGGCCTGAAACTGGGCCAAAAATCAGCGCAAAAATTGCCCCCAGCGTTTTCACTTTAGCGAGGCACGTGCCGCTTTGTCTCACATACGCGTCAGCCACGCGTATGCGTCATTGAACTATGCGCAAGGTCACGTGTACGTGTCAGTCACGCGTACGCGTCATGTGGACGCTGTACTTGGTCACTGATAAACCATTATTTTATGGTCTATTTTGTATTGAATTGAGTGGATTTTATCAACTATTCTCCCACTTATCCATATAAATTGCATGTGATGAAAAGTCATCTTAGCCTAGTTTTACTAGTCTTTCTCTTTGTTTTTATTAGGTTTTATGCATATTCTTGCATTGTAAGTAAGTAATTTGGAGTGGAATTGTATGGTTTCCTTGAATCAATCAACCACCCTTTAATTGATATTAAATCATGATGTTTAAGCTAAATTTAATTGATAATTAATTGATTTATGAACCTTGTGAAATTTATGATACTTTGATTGGTTGATTTGATTACTTGTAGGTGAAGAAAGAAGAAAATAAGAAAAGCGTGGCTTAAGGAGTGTGTCCAAAGGAAGCAAAAAGCGTGCCCAAAATAAGAACAAGCGTGGCAACATTGAGGAAGAAGGAAAGCTAAGTTGAGAAAGCAAACTGAGGTTCACAAGGAAAAATGGGAAAGAGCAAAGCACCAAGCTCAGTTCAATTAGTCAACTAAGCACTAAAGAAAGCAAGGAAACAACATGAAGCTCGGTTCATTAAGTGATCTTTATCGGGCTCCTTCAAGAATTAATTCAAGATGCAACTCCAAGGAATGGAGCCACAAAGTTTCGAACCAATGACCCAAGGGAGGCAAGGAACGCTCCTTGCAAGAAAAATCAAGAAGAATTAGCCAAAATGTTCCCTCCAAGGTTCGAACAAGGAACCACACACTACCAAGCTTGCAAGGAAAATAAACCAAGATGCATTCCAAAGGGTTCGAACCAAGGAGCTCCATGGAAAGCAAGGAAGGAGCGTCCACTCCTCCAAGAAAAATAAGCTTCCATTTGCTTCCACCAAGAGTTGAACCTGGGAGCTTAAAGACAAAAATAAGGGGCCACAATGGGAGCTCAGTTGGTTTTTCCAACTGAGTGCTACTCCCCCCATCTCCCCACATTTTGGCACGCCCAAAAGCACCAAGGAGCAGGCATGATGCGCACCTTGACACACACCAAGGGGCTGTGACACGTAACAAGAAGCACGGCCAAGGATGCCATGACGCGCACAATTTTTGACACGGCCAAGACATAGAGCTCAGTTCAAAATTCCAACTGAGCTCTAATGTCATGCAATATGACCAAGGCTGGACGCACCAAATTGGACACGGGCAGCAACATTGGGGTGCTCAGTTTGGTTTTCCAACTGAGTCGTCCCTGGGAGGTGCAATATTGGACCAAAAATTCATTAAAAATCCAATTTAATTTATTTCTTCACCAAATTTTAAAGCCCACCCAAATTATTAGATCTAAAGTAGAAAGTGTATAAATAGGTGTTAGTTTAATTTAGGGAGGGACTTTTACCTCTGGAATTTTTTACTTTCACTTTTGGCTTTCTTTTTATTTTCATTTTGGAATTTTTGAGCTTTTACTTTGAATTGGGATCTTAGAGAATTGGGGAGGAGAATTGATCTCTCTTCTTCCTTATTCTTGCTTGAGCACTCTTTACTTCTTGTCTTGGATCTTGGGTGGAGAATTGAAGAACTTCTGTTTCAATCCCACCTTGAGATCTCTTGTTTACTTTCTGCATAATTCTAGAATTTGAATTTCAATTCTGTTTACTGCTTCACTTTCTTTTCTTCTGCAATTTACTTTTCCATTTTCAATTTGCAATTGTTATTGTTGGATCAAGGAAGGATTTGAGATCTAGACTTGCTTTCTAGTCTCTTCCACTCCTGAGATCTTCAACATTCTTTAAATTACTGCAAATTAAGCATCAGTCTTTCTGTTTTTATTCTTCAAGCATTTTTACTTTTCTGTTTGCAATTTATTGCAATTCAATTCATCTTTAGTTCTTCTGTTTGTTGCAATCTGCTTCTGCTTGTTTAAATTCTGCACTCCCAACTCCCAATCCCCTTTTATAATTCAAGCAATTTACATTTCTTGCACTTTAAGATTCAGCACTTTTA
>NC_029791.2:42890322-42896366 GCF_000816755.2 Arachis ipaensis | reverse complement strand
TTGCACTTTAAGATTCAGCACTTTTACTTCTTGTTCTCTTTAATTTACTGCAATTCTTCCCTCTCCCTTTACAATTCATGCAATTTAGTTTCTGTCAGTTCCAAACCACTCAACCAATACTTGATTCGCTTGACTAAATCAACCACTAAACTAAAATTGCTCAATCCTTCAATCCCTGTGGGATCGACCTCACTCATGTGAGTTATTATTACTTGATGCGACCCGGTACACTTGCCGGTGAGTTTTGTGTTGGATCGTTTTTCACATAGTTGTAACCAAATTCATAGTCAAAGGGATGAGAATTCATAATAGAAAATAAAAACAAAAGCTAACAAAATAAGCAACAAAGTCCTAAACTTAACAAAAACTAACAAATAAGCAAAAGGCAAACATATTCACATATTTACAATAGCCAATAGTGTAACACCATTGTAACTCCCTGGCAACGACGCCAAAGTGATGAGTGAATTGTTGTGATGGTATAGAATTTCCTCAATTGAATGAATTCTCGTTGCAAGTATAGTTCTACACCAACAAACAATCCTCCCAATCAAATATTTTGGTTGTCACGAGTAACAAACCCTAAATAAGAATTAACCGAAGTATTTGAACTCCAGGGCGTCTCACAAGGAATTGCAATGAAGTGATCAATTATTAGCTATGAAGATGCAAAAGGGGGTGTGATTTGTAGTTAACAAGAAAAGTAAATAACAAAAATGTAAATGACAAGAACTAATAAAATAAGGAAAAAGGACTCTTGGCTAGACATAGGTAATTGAGATCACCATCCTTGTCTACAAACCATACATTGATAATTATGAGAGGCCAATGACTCAAGGTCACTCAATTCCCTTAGTCTAGGCCAAGAGTAAAGAAAACTACTCAAAAACTAAAAGAAACATTTTAACAAACACCTAGAGTGAAAGAAAAGTAAACATCACAAAATGCTAGAATTAATGAAATTCACAACTAACATAAGCAAGAAATCAATAATAACAATTAAGATCAACATAAAAGAAACATGGAAACATAAAATTGTATTAAAAAGAAATCAAGATCCAACAATGGTTCATCAACACAAAAGAGAGCAAAATAAGAAATTAACAAGAGAAACTAAGAAGATTAAGACAATAGAATAATAAAATATAATGAGAATTAAAATCAAAACAAGAATTGAAAGAGAAATTTGAGAGTGATTAACCTAACTTTACCTTAATTTCTATCCTAAATATAGAGAGAGGAGAGAGCCTCTCTCTCTAGAATTCTACTCTAAGACATGATGAAAACTAAACTATGACTACTTGGTTCATTCCCTCCTCAATCCTTGGGTTTAATAGCATCAGAAATGAGTTGGATTGTGCCCAAAATGAGCTACAAATCGCTGGCCACAATTTCACTTTAGTGAATCACGCTGCTCCATCGGCGCGCACGCGTACAGTGTGCATGCGCGTCCCTATACGCAAAGCAACTATGGCAAATTTTATATCATTTTGAAGCCCCCGGATGTTAGCTTTCCAACGCAATTGGAACCGCCTCATTTGGACCTATGTAGCTCAAGTTATGGTCGATTGAGTGCGAAGAGGTCAGGCTTGACAGCTTTGCAGTTTCTTCATTTCTTCATGAGTTCTCCCACTTTGCATGTTTTTCTCCTCACTTCTTCCATCCAATACTTGCCTTATGAACCTGAAATCACTCAAAAAATATATCAAGGCATCGAATGGAATTAAAATGAGTTAAATTTAGCTATTTTAAGGCCTAAAAAGCATGTTTTCACATTTAAGCACAAATCAAGGAGGAATTGCAAAACCATGCTATTTCATTGAATAAATGTGGGAAAAGGTGATAAAATTCCCCAAATTAAGCACAAGATAAACCACAAAATTGGGGTTTATCAAATCTCCCCACACTTAAACAAAGCATGTCCTCATGCTAAGAATAAAGAAGAACAAGAAAATGGGTATGAACATTTATTGAATGCAAATAAACTATATGCACCTTTCTATATGAATGCAACTAAGTGCAAAATGATTCTACCTACTTGGTTAAAAGTAAATCAATCTCCAAGAACATATATAAGCAAGTAGGGCAAAGGTCATATGACGACTCACAAACTCTGCAAATTCAAATATCAAAATGAAGTTCAAATAGACTTGCAAGAAGAAAGCTCATGAAAGCCGGGAACAAGGAATTGAGCATCGAACCCTCACCGGAAGTGTATCCGCTCTAGTATATAGGGTCGATGATGCAAAGATTTATGTCGGTGTAGAATTTCTCAATAAAATTCCGTTGCAAGTATAGCTCTACCCAACAACAATCCTCGAGTCAAATTTAGAAAGAGAATTTGGTTGTCACAAGTTCAACCCCAATAAAAATAACCGAAGTATTCAAACATCGGGTCGTCTCACAAGGAATGGGCAAACATGTGCTTCAACATTGGTTAGAAGTCCGGGGTTGTAAGTCATGAGCAAGAAATTAAACTAGGAATCTTAACAAGCAAGTAATCTTGGAATGCAAGAAACTAATTCAACAATTAGAGCAAAATGTAAATAATTCCAAACTCATAAAATAACATCTAATGTAATTCTATTCCAAACTAAACAAGTAACTATAACTAAGACAAAGCAATCAAGATTTTTGGGTTTTCAAATATGAATGATAAAAGCAACTCTTGGCTAAGCATGGGAATTGAGATCGCCATCATTGTCTCTATATCAAACATTGACAATTATGAGGTACCAACCCACTAAGTCTACTTCTCAAAAACCTTAAGTACGTATTGTCTACTCCTAGGCTTGAAGTACGTTAAATAGGTTTGATCACATCAACCCATAAGTCCCAACCTATCTACTAATTAGATTAGTAGTGGGTTAGTGTCAATGGGTATTAAATTGATCACCTAAGATTCTCAAATCACCAATTCAATGAGACCTAATGACTCAAGGTCACTCAATTCCCTTAGCTTATGCCAAGAGTAAAGAAAAATACTCCATAATCAAAGGAAACATTTCATCAAACACATGATAAGCATCAATAAAAGACATATTCAAATTGCAATTAAATTGGAACTAACAAGTACCCACTAACAATTATCAACATACAATCACTCAAACAACACAATTAATCATAGAAATCATCAATGCAACAATAACAAATCAAGATCCACAAGATTCATGAAATAGGTATAAAATGACAAACAACAAGGAAACATAAAACTAACACAAGATCTCAACACAATTATACTAGGAAATTCAAATTAAACAATTAAAACTAGTAATTAACAAGATCCAATTCACAATTCAACAAGGGAAGATCAAATTAAAGCTAGATCTAGAGAGGAACAAGAATTTCTCTCTCTAAAAGAACAAAAGAACCAACACTAGCTAAAAATTGTGTCTATGTGTAAAATGATTGATCCTCCCTTTTCCCCTAGCATCCTTGGGTTTTTTCCATGCAGAAACAGCTTGAATTTGGGCCTGATGAGCCTCAAAAATCACCAGGCATGATTTCTTTTAATGAGGTCACGTGCAGCCTTCCGCGCATGCGCGCCATGCGTGCGTGCGCGCCGATTGCTTTTGTGATCCACGCGTGCGTGCCATGTGCGCGTGCGCGTCGATGGGAATTCTCTGATCTGCGTGGATGCGTCCATTCTTGCGCGCCACTCCCAGCTATCTTCATCCACGCATGTGCGCAAGGTGCGCGTGCGCGCCCATTCTGAAGTTTCCAAAATCCAAGTCTTCATGTCCCTTCCTTTTGTGCATGCTTTCTTTCTCTCTTCTAGGCCATCCTTGCCCTATAATTTCTGAAATCACTCAACAAACATATCACGGCATCGAATGACAATAAAAGAGGATCAAAATATAGCAATTCTAAGGCAAAATATGCATCTTTTTTTTATCATGAAGCAAAATTAAGAAGAGAACACAAAACTATGCAATTCTAGTAAATAAGTGTGAGAAATATTGACAAAACCCCCTAAATTCTACACAATATAAACCACAAAATTGGAGTTTATCAAATCTCCCCACACTTAAACCAAGCATGTCCTCATGCTTAAAATAAAAAGACCAAAGATCATGGTGAGAAAGGGTATATGAAATGCAAACTACCTAAGTGAATGCATGCAACTAAAGTAAAATCGTCTATCTACTTGGTCAAGGGTAAATCTATCCTCCAAGAACACATATGAGCATACGGGGTGAAAATGCTATGTAGTTCATGAATCCTACCAATTTGAACATCAACATGAAGTGCATATAACTTGCTAGATGAACGCTTGTGAAAGCCGGGAACAAGGAGTTGAGCATCGAACCCTCACCAGAAGTGTATCCGCTCTATTCGCTCGAGTGTATAGGGTTCGTCACTCAATCCTCTCCTAATCATGCTTTCCAAGATTTTTCTTTCATCTAACAATCAACAATTACTTAATGCATGCTTACAAGTATCATGAGGTCTTATTCATGGGTTGTAACGGGGCTAGGGTGAAGGTAGGAATGTATATGGTCAAGTGAGCTTAAAATTTGAGTCCTTGATTAACCTAAGATCCCACTAGACACATAGAACAACCTATACAACTATAATACAATACCTAGCCACCCATGGGTTTCACTTTCTTGCATACTCATGCATTCTTTCCAATTCACATCTCATGTGCATTGTTATTATTACTTTGTCTTGGGGAATTTTTGTCCCCTTTCATTGCTTTCTCTTTTTTCTCCTTTTGTTTCTTCTATATTTTTTTTGGCCCCCTTTTTCTTGGGGTCTCTTTTATAGAAGTTTCAATGCATATGGTTCAATCATTCAATACATGAGTATGTTCCCAAATCCCAAAATTTTTCAATTACAACTACAAATATATACCTTTATGGTGCGCAGAAATCGTGACGGTTCATTCCTTGGTAACGGCGCTAAAAACTTAATACGCACGTTCATAATCTTAGTTCTTTGTCACAACTTCGCACAACTAACCAGCAAGTGCACTGGGTCGTCCAAGTAATAAACCTTACGTAAGTAAGGGTCGATCCCACGGAGATTGTTGGCTTGAAGCAAGCTATGGTCATCTTGTAAATCTCAGTCAGGCGGATTCAAGTGGTTATAGAGAATTGACAATTAAAATATAAATAAAATATAACCTAAGATAGAGATACTTATGTAATTCATTGGTGAGAATTTCAGATAAGTGTATAGAGATGCTTTTGTTCCTCCTGAACCTCTGCTTTCCTGCTGTCTTCATCCAATCATTCCTACTCCCTTCCATGACAAGCTGTATGTTAGGCATCACCGTTGTCAATGGCTACATCCTGTCCTCTCAGTGAAAATGGTATAATGCGCTGTCACAGCATGGCTAATCATCTGTCGATTCTCGATCATACTGGAATAGGATCCATTGATCCTTTTGCGTCTGTCACTACGCCCAGCACTCGCGAGTTTGAAGCTCGTCACAGCCATCCCTTCCCAGATCCTACTCGGAATACCACAGACAAGGTTTAGAATTTTCGGATCTCAAGAATGGCCGTCCATGGATTCTAACTTATACCACGAAGATTCTAATATCTAGGACTCGGTCCTCTGTATTAGATATCTAAGAGATATTCATTCTATCTCATCTTCATGTAGAACGGAAGTGGTTGTCAGGCACTGGTGCACGAATTCTGAACCACACTTTTCAGAACTCGTACCACTGACCAGCAAGTGCACTGGGTCGTCCAAGTAATACCTCACGTGAGTAAGGGTCGAATCCCACGGAGATTGTTGGTTTGATGCAATCTATGGTTATCTTGTAAATCTTAGTCAGGAAGTCAATTATGTTTATCATTTGAATTGCAAATAAACAATAGGGCATGGATCAAAGGTTACTTGTTATGCAGTAATGGAGAATATGTTGGAGTTTTGGAGATGCTTTGTCTTCTGAATCTCTGCTTTCCTCTGTCTTCTTGTTCACGCACGCACATCCTCCTATGGCAAGCTGTGTGTTGGTGGATCACCGTTGTCAATGGCTACCTTCCTTCTTTCCAGTGAAAACTACGCAACTACGCTCTGTCACAGCA
>NC_029791.2:42885298-42889542 GCF_000816755.2 Arachis ipaensis | reverse complement strand
CTCTAAAATGTCATGAGATACAAAATAAGTCTCTAAAAGTTGTTTAAATACTAAACTAGTAGCCTAGGTTTACAACAAATGAGTAAACTATGATGGATGATGCAGAGGCCCACTTCTGGGGCCCACTTGGTGTGTGCTGGGGCTGAGAATTAAGCAATCCACATGCAGAGGCCATTTGTGGAGTTGAACGCCAGTTTTTGTGCCAGTTTGGGCGTTCAACTCCAGCTTTTGATCCTTTTCTGGCGCTGGACGCCAGAATTGGGCAGAGAACTGGCATTGAACGCCAGTTTACGTCGTCTATACTTATGCAAAGTATGGACTATTATATATTTCTGGAAAGCCCTGGATGTCTACTTTCCAACGCAATTGGAAGCATGCCATTTCGAGTTCTGTAGCTCCAGAAAATCCATTTTTAGTACAGGGAGGTCAGAATCCAACAGCATCAGCAGTCCTTTTTCAGCCTGAATCAGATTTTTGCTCAGCTCCTTCAATTTCAGCCAGAAAAATACCTGAAATTACAGAAAGATACACAACTCATAGTAAAGTCCAGAAATATGAATTTTTCCTAAAAACTAATGAAAATAGACTAAAAACTAACTTGAACAATTCCAAAACTATATGAAATTAACCCCAAAAAGCGTATAAAATATCCGCTCATCACAACACCAAACTTAAACTGTTGCTTGTCCTCAGGCAACTAGACAAATAAAATAGAAGACTAATAGGTTGAGAAGCAATAATATCTCAGAGTTTTTGAGTGAAGCTCAGATTCTAATTAGATGAGCGGGACTAGTAGCTTTTTGCTTCTGAACAGTTTTGGCATCTCACTTTATCCATTGAAGCTCAGAGTGATTGGCATCTATAGGAACTCAGAATTCAGATAGTGTTATTGATTCTCTTAGTTCAGTGTGATGATTCTTGAACACAGCTTTTTTGTATGAGTCCATGCCATGGCCCTAAGCACTTTGTTTTTCAGTATTACCACCGAATACATAAATGCCACAGACACATAACTAGGTGAACCTTTTCAGATTGTGACTCAGCTTTGCTAAAGTCCCCAATTAGAGGTATCCAGAGTTCTTAAGCACACTCTTCTTTTTGCCTTGGACCTTGACTTTAACCGCTCAGTCTCAAGTTTTCACTTGACACCTACNTCTTGTTTAAAGCCTTGGATGTCCAGCCTTAGTTGTGTCATCCTTTTTGGAGGGAAATATTGATTCAGGAATTTTTCTGTCAGCTGTTTCCATGTCCTTATGCTGGCCTTAGGTTGGTTATTTAACCACCTCTTAGCTTGATCTTTTACAGTAAATGGAAACAGTAATAGTCTGTAGACATCCTGATCTATTTCCTTATCATGTACTGTGTCAGCAATTTGTAAAAATTGTGCCAGAAATTCTGTAGGTTCTTCCTGTGGAAGACCGGAATACTGGCAGCTTTGCTGCACCATGACAATGAGCTGAGGATTCAACTCAAAGCTACTGACTCCAATGGAGGGTATGCAGATACTACTCCCATATGAAGCAGTAGAGGGGTTTGAATATGACCCCAGAGTCCTCCTGGACTGTTCATTTCCACTTAGATCCATGATGGAGAAAGGGAGATGATGTAAAATAGGAAAAATATTTTTATTTATTTATTTATATATTTATTTCGAAAATGAAATAAATTAAAATAGAATAAATAAAAATTGAGTGAAGATTTTCGAAAAACTGAGGAGAGAGAAAGTGGTTGGGAAGTTTTGAAAAGGATATGATGATTTTGAAAAAAAAAGTTTTAAATTTTGAAATAAAAAATCTGAATTTTAGAAATATATTTCGAAAATTTGTTTTTTAAAAAAAAAGAGAAAAGATATTTTTGATTTTTAAGAGGAAAGAAAAAAAAAAAAGATAGCACAAGATTTAAAATTTTTAGATCTAATGCTCCCTATTTTCGAAAATTTTGGAGGGAAAACACCAAGGAACACCAAACTTAAAAATTTTAAGATCAAGTCACAAGGAAAACTCAAGAACACGAAGAAAGAACACCAAACTTAAAATTTTTAGAAAACCAAACCAAAATTTTCGAAAATTTTAACGAAAATCAACAAGAAAACACCAAACTTAAAGTTTGGCACAGGATCTAATAGAGAAATTATTTTTGAAAACTATTTTTAAAAAGAAAATAAGGATTCTAAAATTTTAACACGACAATAATAAGAGACTCTAAACAAACAAGAAAAAGGAAATTTTTCCTAATCTAAGCAACAAAATAATCCGTCAGTTGTTCAAACACGAACAATCCCCGGCAACGGCACCAAAAACTTGGTGCACGAATTGTGAATCACACTTTTCACAACTCGTACCACTGACCAGCAAGTGCACTGTGTCGTCCAAGTAATACCTCACGTGAGTAAGGGTCGAATCCCACGGAGATTGTTGGTTTGAAGCAATCTATGGTTATCTTGTAAAGGAGGTGGTTGTCAGGCACACGTTCATGGTTTGAGGAAGGTGATGAATGTCACGGATCATCACCTTCATCACAGTTAAGCGCGAATGAACATCTTAGATAGGAACAAGCGTGTTTGAATGGAAAACAGAAATACTTGCATTAATTCATCGAGACACAGCAGAGCTCCTCACCCCCAACAATGGGGTTTAGAGACTCATGCCGTCAGAGAATATAAAGTTTAGATTTAAAATGTCATGAGATACAAAATAAGTCTCTAAAAGTTGTTTAAATACTAAACTAGTAGCCTAGGTTTACAACAAATGAGTAAACTATGATGGATGATGCAGAGGCCCACTTCTGGGGCCCACTTAGTGTGTGCTGGGGCTGAGAATTAAGCAATCCACGTGCAGAGGCCATTTGTGGAGTTGAACACCAGTTTTTGTGCCAGTTTGGGCGTTCAACTCCAGCTTTTGATCCTTTTCTGGCGCTGGACGCCAGAATTGGGCAGAGAACTGGCGTTGAACGCAAGTTTACGTCATTTATCCTTATGTAAAGTATGAACTATTATATATTGCTGGAAAGCCCTGGATGTCTACTTTCTAACTCAATTGGAAGCATGCCATTTCGAGTTCTGTAGCTCCAGAAAATTCATTTTTAGTGCAGGGAGGTCAGAATCCAACAGCATCAGCGGTCCTTTTTCAGCCTGAATCAGATTTTTGCTCAGCTCCTTCAATTTCAGCCAGAAAAATACCTGAAATTACAGAAAAACACACAACTCATAGTAAATTCCAGAAATATGAATTTTTCCTAAAAACTAATGAAAATAGACTAAAAACTAACTAGAACAATTCCAAAACTATATGAAATTAACCCCAAAAAGCGTATAAAATATCCGCTCATCAGGCACGCGTTCATAAGTGAGAATGGTGATGAGCGTCACATAATCATCACATTCATCATGTTCTTGGGTGCGAATGAATATCTTAGAATAGGAATAAGCTTGAATTGAATAGAAAAACAATAGTACTTTGTATTAATTCATGAGGAACAGCAGAGCTCCACACCTTAATCTATGGTGTGTAGAAACTCTACCGTTGAAAATACATAAGTGATGAAGGTCCAGGCATGGTCGAGAGGCCAGCCCCCAAACGTGATCTAAAGATGAAACTAAAGATTTAAATACAATAGTAAAAAGTCCTATTTATACTAAACTAGTTACTAGGGTTTACAAAGATGAGTAATTGATGCAGAAATCCACTTCCGGAGCTTACTTGGTGTGTGCTTGGGCTGAGAATTGAGCTTTACACGTGTAGAGGCTTTTCTTGGAGTTGAACGCCAGTCTGTAACCTATTTCTGGCGTTTAACTCCACTTTGCAACCTATTTCTGGCGTTTAACTCCAGAATGCAGCATGAAACTGGCGTTGAACGCCAGTTTGCGTCATCTAAACTCATGCAAAGTATAGACTATTATATATTTCTGGAAAGCCCTGGATGTGTACTTTCCAACGCAATTTAGATCGTGCCATTTGGAGTTCTGTAGCTCCAGAAAATCCACTTTGAGTGCAGAGAGGTCAGAATCCGACAGCATCTGCAGTCTTTTTTCAGCCTGAATCAGATTTTTGCTCAGGTCCCTCAATTTCAGCCAGAAATTACCTGAAATCACAGAAAAATACACAAACTCATAGTAAAGTCCAGAAATGTGATTTTTAATCAAAAACTAATAAAAATATATTAAGAACTAACTAAATCATACTGAAAACTATGTAAAAATAATGCCAAAAAGCGTATAAATTATCCGCTCATCACAACACCAAACT
>NC_029791.2:42884880-42885043 GCF_000816755.2 Arachis ipaensis | reverse complement strand
CTCCATTTCCAGCACAACAAAGTCAGTGGGAAAGGCGAATGGCCCAACTCTGACAATCATGTCCTCAATCACGCCTGATGGCTATTTAGTGGAACCATCAGCAAGTTGGAGACATATCCGGGTTGGTTTAACTTCTTCAGTTAAGCCAAGCTTCCTGATAGTG
>NC_029791.2:42871309-42872075 GCF_000816755.2 Arachis ipaensis | reverse complement strand
TCAAAGTTGACCCTTCTTGTGTAGGGGTGTGCGTTCTCTTCCATCATTGGCAAGTTGAACGCCAGCCTTACATTTTTCGGACTGAAATCTAAGTATTTTCCCCAAACCATAGTAAGCCAATGCTTTGGATTCGGGTTCACACTTTGATCATGGTTTCTAGTAATCCATGCGTTTGCATAGAACTCTTGAACCATTAGGATCCTGACTTGTTGAATGGGGTTGGTGAGAACTTCCCAACCTCTTCTTCGGATCTCATGTCGGATCTCCGGATACTCATTCTTTTTAAGCTTGAAAGGAACCTCAGGGATCACTTTCTTCTTGGCCACAACTTCGTAGAAGTGGTCTTGATAGACCTTTGAGATGAATCTCTCAATCTCTCATGACTCAGAGGTGGAAACAATTGCCTTCCCTTTCCTCTTTCTAGAGGTTTCTCTGGCCTTAGGTGCCATAAATGGTTATGGAAAAACAAAAAGCAATGCTTTTACCACACCAAACTTAAAATCTTTGCTCGTCCCCGAGCAAAAAAAGAATGAAAGAAAGTAGTAGAAGAGGAAGAAAATGGAGGAGATGGCGGAAGAAGATGTATTCGGCCAAGGAGAAGAAGAGAGGGTTGTGTTGTGTGAAAATGAAGAAGGAGTTAGGGGTTTATATAGGAGTGAGGAGGGTGTAGGGTTCGGCCATTAGAGTTGGGTTTGGGAGGGAAATTAGTTTGAATTTTGAAGGTAGGTGGGGTTTATGGGGAAGAGAGGATGGATGTGAGTGGTGA
>NC_029791.2:42869660-42870016 GCF_000816755.2 Arachis ipaensis | reverse complement strand
GGACCTTGTTTCATTCATGAAACTTAAAGTGGCCTTAGATAGATCAGAGACTATATTTGCTAAGCTAGATGGATTCTGCTCTGAACTCTCTGTCTTTTGCTGAGTGGATGATGGAAAAGGCTTGCTATTGTTAAACCTGTTTCTTCCACCATTATTAAAGCCTTGTTGAGGCTTTTGTTGATCCTTCCATGAGAAATTTGGATGATTTCTCCATGAGGGATTATAGGTGTTTCCATGGGGTTCACCCATGTAATTCACCTCTGCTATTGCAGGGATCTCAGGATCATAAGCTTCTTCTTCAGAAGATGCCTCTTGAGTACTGTTGGATGCAGCTTGCATTCCATTCAGACTCTGAG
>NC_029791.2:42863925-42864511 GCF_000816755.2 Arachis ipaensis | reverse complement strand
AGCTTGCACCTCAAAGATCCCAAGTTTCTCCATTACAGAGAGTGGCATGAGGTTTATCCCTGACCCAAGGTCACATAGAGCTTTCTCAAAGGTCATGGTGCCTATTTTGCAGGGTATTAAGAACTTTCCAGGATCCTGTTTCTTCTGAGGCAATGTTAGTTGATCCAGATCACTCAGTTCATTGGTGAGCAAGGGAGGTTCATCTTCACAAGTCTCATTACCAAATAATTTGGCATTCAGCTTCATGATTGCACCAAGGTACTTGGCAACTTACTCTTCAGTAACATCTTCATTCTCTTCAGAAGAAAAATACTCATCAGAGCTCATGAATGGCATAAGAAGGTTCAATGGAATCTCTATGGTCTCTAGATGAGCCTCAGATTCCTTTGGTTCCTCAGAGGAAAACTCCTTATTGATCACTGGACGTCCCAGGAGGTCTTCCTCACTAGGATTCACGTCCTCCTCCTCCCTTGTAGGTTTGGCCATGATGATTAAATCAATGGCTTTGCACTCTCTCTTTGGATTTTCTTTTGTATTGCTTGGGAGAGTACTAGGAGGAGTTTCAGTGACTCTTTTACTCAGCTGG
>NC_029791.2:42845080-42863233 GCF_000816755.2 Arachis ipaensis | reverse complement strand
GGCTATCTTTAGGTTGAGATTCCAACCATATTCTAGCTCTGTCTCTTACAGCAAACGGGAAAAGCATAAGCCTGTAGACCTCGGGATCAACCCCATTGGTCTTAACAGTCTCACATATCTGCAAGAATTCAGTTAAGAACTGAAAAGGATCTTCAGATGGAAGTCCATAAAACTTGCAGTTCTGTTGCATCAGAGAAACTAATTGAGGTTTCAGCTCAAAATTGTTTGCTCCAATGGCAGGGATTGAGATGCTTCTTCCATGTAAATTAGAATTTGGTGTAGTAAAGTCACCAAGCATCTTCCTTGCATTGTTATTATTTTCGGCCATGTCTCCTTTTTCGAAAATTTCTGTCAGATTTTCTCCAGAGAGTTGTGCTTTAGCTTCCCTTAGCTTCCTCTTCAGAGTCCTTTCAGGTTCAGGATCAGCTTCAACAAGAATGTTCTTATCCTTGTTCTTGCTCATATGAAAAAGAAGAAAACAAAAAAGAAAATATGGAATCCTCTATGTCACAGTATAGAGATTCCTTATGCAAGTATAAGAAGAGAAGAATGTAAGAAGGAGAAGAGGAAAAACTCAAACACAGAGAGGAAGATGGGGTTCGAATTTTTTGGGTGAAGAGAAGTGTTGGTAAATAAATAAAATAATTAGAAAGGGATGAGAGAAGAAATTTTGAAAATTAAAATAAATGTAATTTTGTTTTAATTAAAAAAATAAAGTTAAAATTCGAAAATAAGAAAAGAAATAATTAAAATTGAAAATTAAAATAATTAGTTAATTAAAAAGGAATTTTGAAAAAGAGGGAAGGGATTTTCGAAAATTAGAAAGAGAGAGTTAGTTACGTAGTTTTGAAAAAGATAAGAATCAAACAAAAACATAAGATTGATTGAAAAAGATTTGAAAACCAATTTGAAAAAAATATGATTGAAATTGAAAAAGATATGATTGAAAATCATTTTGAAAGAGATTTGAATTGGAAATTAAAAAGATTTGATTTTGAAATAGATTTTGAAATTAGCAATCAAAAAGATATGATTGAAAATTATTTTGAAAAAGATATAATTGAAAAGATATGATTGAAAAGATATGATTTGAAATTTAATTTGAAAAAGATTTGAAAAGGAAATTAAAAAGATTTTATTTTTGAAATTAAAGTTGATTACTTGACTAACAAGAAACTAAAAGATATGATTTTAAAATTCAAAGATTGAACCTTTCTTTATAGGCAACTAACAACTTAAAAAAAATTTTGAATTAAAACATTAAATGTTGGCAATTAATTCGAAAATGTGAAATAGAAATAAGAAAAAGATTTTGAAAATAATTTTTGAAATTTTCGAAAATCATAAAAGAAAAATGAAAAAGATTTGATTTTTGAAAAAGATTTGAAAAAAGATAGACTTTTTAAATTGAAAATTTGATTTGACTCATAAGAAACAACTAAATTTTAAAATTTTTTGAAAAAGTCAACTCAAATATTCGAATTTTATGAGGAGAAAAAGGGAAAGATATTTTTTTTATTTTTGAATTTTTAATAATGAGAGAGAAAAACACAAAAAAGACACAATGCATGGAAATTTTAGATCAATACACATAATGCATGCAAGAACACTTTGAATGTCAAGATGAACACCAAGAACACTTTGAAGATCAAGATGAACATCAAGACTTATTTTTGAAAATTTTTAAGAAAAGAAAAACATGCAAGACACCAAACTTAGAAATTTTCAAATTTTAGACATTAACAAATTGAAAATGCATATGAAAAACAAGAAAAGACACAAAACAAGAAAATATGAAGATCAAACAAGAAGACTTGCCAAGAACAACTTGAAGATCATGAAGAACATATGATGAATTTTCGAAAATTCTTGAGAAAAACAAAAATATGCAAGACACCAAACTTAAAAGTTGACTCTAGACTCAAGCAAGAAACACAAAAAATATTTTTGATTTTATGATTTTGTAAATTTTTTTGTATTTTTCAAAAATTAATTGGGAAAAACAAAAAAAGAAAAAAAAATGTTTTTCGAAAATAAGAAATAAAAAGCTTAAAAATAAAATAAAATAATATCACCTAATCTGAGCAACAAGATGAACCGTCAGTTGTCCAAACTCGAACATTCCCCGGCAACGGCGCCAAAAACTTGGTGCGCAAAAATCGTGACGGTTCATTCCTTAGTAACGGCGCTGAAAACTTAATATGCACGTTCATAATCTTAGTTCTTTGTCACAACTTCGCACAACTAACCAGCAAGTGCACTGGGTCGTCCAAGTAATAGACCTTACGTGAGTGAGGGTCGATCCCACGGAGATTGTTGGCTTGAAGCAAGCTATGGTCATCTTGTAAATCTCAGTCAGGTGGATTCAAGTGGTTATAGAGAATTGACAATTAAAATATAAATAAAATATAACCTAAGATAGAGATACTTATGTAATTCATTGGTGAGAATTTCAGATAAGCGTATAGAGATACATTTGTTCCTCCTGAACCTCTGCTTTCCTGCTGTCTTCATCCAATCATTCCTACTCCCTTCCATGGAAAGCTGTATGTTAGGCATCACCGTTGTCAATGGCTACATCCTGTCCTCTCAGTGAAAATGGTCCAATGCGCTATCACTGCATGGCTAATCATCTGTCAGTTCTCGATCATACTGGAATAGGATCCATTGATCCTTTTGCGTCTATCACTACGCCCAGCACTCGCGAGTTTGAAGCTCGTCACAGCCATCCCTTCCCAGATCCTACTCGAAATACCACAGACAAGGTTTAGACTTTCCAGATCTCAAGAATGGCCGTCCATGGATTCTAACTTATACCACGAAGATTCTAATATCTCCGACTCGGTCCTCTGTATTAGATATCTAAGAGATACTCATTCTATCTCATCTTCATGTAGAACGGAAGTGGTTGTCAGGCACGCGTTCATAGGTGGTAATGGTGATGAGCGTCACATAATCATCACATTCATCATGTTCTTGGGTGCGAATGAATATCTTAGAATAGGAATAAGCTTNGATGAAACTAAAGATGTAAATACAATAGTAAAAAGTCCTATTTATACTAAACTAGTTACTAGGGTTTACAGAGATGAGTAATTGATGCAGAAATCCACTTCCGGGGCCCACTTCGTGTGTGCTTGGGCTGAGCATTGAGCTTTACACGTGTAGAGGCTTCCCTTGGAGTTGAACGCCAGTTTCTAACCTGTTTCTGGCGTTTAACTCCACTTTGCAACCTGTTTCTGGCGTTTAACTCCAAAATGCAGCATGGAACTGGCGTTGAGTGCCAGCTTTTGTCGTCTAAACTCGGGTAAAGTATGGACTATTATATATTTCTGGAAAGCCCTAGATGTCTATTTTCCAACGCAATTGAGAGCGCGCCATTTGGAGTTCTGTAGCTCCAGATAATCCACTTTGAGTGCAGAGAGGTCAGAATCTGACAGCATCTGCAGTCCTTTTTCAGCCTGAATCAGATTTTTGCTCAGGTCCCTCAATTTCAGCCAGAAATTACCTGAAATCACAGAAAAACACATAAACTCATAGTAAAGTCCATAAATATGATTTTTAATTAAAAACTAATAAAAATATATTAAGAACTAACTAAATCATACTGAAAACTATGTAAAAATAATGCCAAAAAGCGTATAAATTATCCGCTCATCGCTTTACATCTACCCAAGTTCCCAAGTACACCCTCCCATTTGAATGACAAACACCCTAACTTACCTAAGCTAATCAAGAATCCAAATTTAGGGACATTCATTGTTTTCCACTTAGGGTTGTTGATGTGCTCTATTTAAGAACAAAGAGGGTTTATCATAGGCTCAAAATTGGTTAGCAATGGTAGATAAAAGGGCTAAGGCTATTTGGGAAAAGTGACTATTAAAATGATGGCCTCAATCATGTAAATGCATTCATACACAAAGTAATGGACATATAGAATCAGACAAAGCAAGGATTACAATCATAGAGAGAGAATAATACACACAAGAATGAAAAATAGTGGTTAGAAAATATGACCACACAATAGGCTCAAAACTTACATGCTTGTGTTCTTAGCTCAATCATTATGTTCCAAAATACATTCTCGAAGCAAGTTTACCGCAAAAAAAATTTTTTTTTTCAAAATTGGTATGGTACCCCAAAACACAGTTTCTTGGGGAAGTCATTATTTTGACCAAGCAACTCTATAGAGACTAACTATCATGCAAGGAGTATTTACAAGCAAGACTAACTACACATGCAATGTACTAACTACTAAGCAAAAGATAAATCCATGGGTGTTGAAAGGAAGAGATTGTTACCCATGGAGATCGGTCGAACGACCTCCCCACACTTAGAATTTAGCACGGTCTTCCATGCTACCAACAATGCGCAAAGGACGGTCAGGACCAGAACCTTCACTATCTCCTCCATCAGAGCCCCCATCACTTGGGTTCGAGGTGGATGTGAATATTTCGGGTTCCTCCATGCTAGGGGTAACACAACACAGAAGCTTCTTGATGCAAGTGTATCGGCGTTGGTTGCGCCGCTCATATCTATCAAGCTTCCGGTGTAGATCTTCTATCCTTTGATGGGTGGATCTTTGCAGTGGTGGTGATGATGAGGTGGAAGGAATAGTAGATGGAAGGGCTATGTCAAGGCTTGGGTTGTTCATGGGAAGATGTAAGTATTTTCCGCTTGGGACCACGTCGCCCTTAGCTGGAATTATAGCCTTCGTGTCCATGGCTTCCCAAGGAATACCCGCAGCAGCAACTAAATCAGATACCAAAGCTGGAAATGGCAAATTGCCCCGGGCGTGGACTTGACCCATTGCTTGCTTCACAAGAGGCAGAATGTTCACCGGTCTCTCTGTGAGAACACACTAAACAAGCAAGGTGAGGTCTGCCGTGAAGGACGACTTATGAGTGCTAGCTAGCACATAGTGGGATAGAATCTGGGCCCAAGCTCTAGCTTCTACAGTTAGGAAGCGAGCGTCAATACCCTTGGGCCTCATCTGGAGTCGACCATGGATCCAAAATGCCTATGGTTCAGTAATGACTCGGAGGATCGAGTCTGATGAGCGGATAATTTATACGCTTTTTGGCATTGTTTTTACATAGTTTTCAGTATGATTTAGTTAGTTTTTAGTATATTTTTATTAGTTTTTAATTAAAATTCACATTTCTGGACTTTACTATGAGTTTGTGTATTTTTCTGTGATTTCAGGTATTTTCTGGCTGAAATTGAGGGACTTGAGCAAAAATCAGATTCAGAGGTTGAAGAAGGACTGCAGATGCTGTTGGATTCTGACCTCCCTGCACTCAAAGTGGATTTTCTGGAGCTACAGAACTTCAAATGGCGCTCTCTCAATTGCGTTGGAAAGTAGACATCTAGGGCTTTCCAGAAATATATAATAGTCCATACTTTGTGCGAGTTTAGACGACGCAAACTGGCGTTCAACGCCAGTTCCATATTGCATTCTGGAGTTAAACGCCAGAAACAGGTTGCAAAGTGGAGTTAAACGCCAGAAACAGGTTACAAACTGGCGTTCAACTCCAAGAGAAGCCTCTACACGTGAAAGCTTCAATGCTCAGCCCAAGCACACACCAAGTGGGCCCGGAAGTGGATTTCTGCATCATTTACTCATTTCTGTAAGCCCTAGTAACTAGTCTATTATAAATAGGACTTTTTACTATTGTATTTACATCTTTGGAATCATCTTTGGATCTTTTGTTCATCTTTGGGACGTTTAGTTCTGATATCTTGGAGGCTGGCCTCTCGGCCATGCCTAGACCTTATTCTTATGTATTTTCAACGGTAGAGTTTCTACACACCATAGATTAAGGTGTGGAGCTCTGCTGTTCCTCGAGTATTAATGCAAAGTACTATTATTTTTCTATTCAATTCAAGCTTATTCCTATTCTAAGATATTCATTCGCACCCAAGAACATGATGAATGTGATGATTATGTGACGCTCATCACCATTCTCACTTATGAACACGTGCCTGACAACCACTTCCGTTCTACATGAAGATGAGATAGAATGAGTATCTCTTAGATATCTAATACAGGGGACCGAGTCCGAGATATTAGAGTCTTCGTGGTATAATTTAGAACCCATGGACGGCCATTCCTGAGATCCGGAAAGTCTAAACCTTGGAAAGCAGAGGTTCAGGAGGAACGAAAGCATCTCTATACGCTTATCTGAAATTCTCACCAATGAATTACATAAGTATCTCTATCCTAGTTTATCTTTTAATTATGTTAATTATCAATTCTCTATAACCATTTGAATCCGCCTGACTGAGATTTACAAGGTGACCATAGCTTGCTTCAAGCTGACAATCTCCGTGGGATCGACCCTTATTCACGTAAGGTTTATTACTTGGACGACCCATTGCACTTGCTGGTTAGTTGTGCGAAGTTGTGACAAAGTGTGATTCACGTTTGAGAGCACCAATCCTTTGGCGCCATTGTTGATGAACACAATTTCGTTCACCAAGTTTTTGGCGCTGTTGCCGGGGAATAGAACGAACAACAATTTCACATTTGTTTCCAGCAACAACAGTGCCAAGTTTGGTTCGGCAACAACACCAAGTTTTTGGCGCCGTTGCCGGAGATTGTTCGAGTTTGGACAACTGACAGTTCATCTTGTTGTTCAAATTAGGTAATTTTATTTTATTTTTAAGCTTTTTATTTCTTATTTTCGAAAAATACAAAAAAAAATTTTTTTCTTCTTTTTCGTTTTTCCCAAAATAATTTTTGAAAAAAAACCAAAAAAATTCTTATAAAATCATAAAAACCAAAAATTTTATGTTTCTTGTTTGAGTCTAGTGTCAATTTGTAAGTTTGGTGTCAATTGCATCTTTTTAATTGTTCTTCAATTTTTGAAACTCATGCATGGTGTTCTTCATAATCTTCAAGTTGTTCTTGATGATTTGCTTTGTTTGATCTTCAATTTTTCTTGTTTTGCATCTTTTCTTGTTTTTTATATGCATTCTCAATTTGTTAGTGTCTAAAGTTTGAAAATTTCTAAGTTTGGCGTCTTGCATGTTTTCTTTTATTGAAAATTTTTCAAAAATACATACTTGATGTTCATCATGATCTTCAAAGTGTTCTTGGTGTTCATCTTTGCATTCAAGGTGTTCTTGCATGTTTCCTTTGTTTTGATCCAAAATTTTCATGCATTGAGTCTTTTTGATATTTTTCTCTTTCCTTGTTAAAATTCAAAAATCAAAAAAATATCTTTCCCTTATTTTCTCATAAATTTTCGAAAATTTGAGTTGACTTTTTAAAAAATTTTTAAAATTTAGTTGTTTCTTATGAGTCAAATCAAATTTTCAATTTAAAAATTTTATCGTTTTCAAAAATAAATTCTTTTTCATTTTTCTTTCATATTTTCGAAAACTTTATGATTGATTTTCAAAATATTTTTCTTATTTCTAATTCATATTTTCGAAATTAATGCTAACAATTAATGTGATTGATTCAAAATTTTTAAGTTTGTTACTTGCCTATCAAGAAAGGTTCAATCTTTGAATTTTAAAATCATATCTTTTTGTTTCTTATTAGTCAAGTAATCAACTTTAGTTTTCAAAATCAAATCTTTTTAAATTTCTTTTTCAAATATTTTTCAAAATAAATTTCAATCACATCTTTTTCAGAATTAATTTCAAAATCTTTTCTAACTTCTTTTCTAACTTCTTATCTTTTCAAAAATTGATTTTCAAATCTTTTTCAATTAACCACTTAACTTTTTGATTGAGTTTAAAAGTTTACTATTTCAATCATATCTTTTTCAAAACTACCTAACTAACTCTCTTTTTTTAATTTTCGAAAATTCCTTCCCTCTTTTTCAAAACTCCTTTTTAATTAACTAATTGTTTTAAACTTTAATTTAATTCAATTTCATTTTTCTTTTTAATTTTCGAATTCTAACTTTGATTTTAAATTAAAAATAAAAATACTTTTATTTTAATTTATTTAATTTTCTAAATTCTCTCCCCCTCGTCTCTTTCTAATTATTTTATTTATTTACTAATACTTCTCTTCATTTAAAAATTTGAACCCTCTCCTCTTTCTGTGCTCGAATTTCTTTTCTTCTTCTACTTACATTAGGAATCTCTATACTATGACATAGAGGATTCCATATTTTCTTTTCTGTTTTCTTCTTTTTCATATGAGCAGGAACAAGGATAAGAACATTCTTGTTGAAGCTGATCCTGAACCTGAAAGGACTCTGAAGAGGAAGCTAAGGGAAGCTAAAGCACAACTCTCTGGAGAAAATCTGACAGAAATTTTCAAAAAAAAAGGAGACATGGCCGAAAATAATAACAATGCAAGGAAGATGCTTGGTGACTTTACTGCACCAAATTCCAATTTACATGGAAGAAGCATCTCAATCCCTGCCATTGGAGCAAACAATTTTGAGCTGAAACCTCAATTAGTTTCTCTGATGTAACAGAACTGCAAGTTTCATGGACTTCCATCAGAAGATCCTTTTCCGTTCTTAACTGAATTCTTGCAAATCTGTGATACTGTTAAGACCAATGTGGTTGATCCCGAGGTCTACAGGCTTATGCTTTTCCCGTTTGCTGTAAGAGACAGAGCTAGAATACGGTTGGACTCTCAACCTAAAGACAGCCTGAACTCTTGGGATAAGCTGGTCACGGCTTTCTTAACCAAGTTCTTTCCTCCTCAAAAGCATAGTAAACTTAGAGTGGATGTTCAAACCTTCAAACAGAAAGAAGGTGAGTCCCTCTATGAAGCTTGGGAGAGATACAAGGAACTGACCAAAAAGTGTCCTTCTGACATGCTTTCAGAATGGACCATCCTGGATATATTCTATGATGGTCTGTCTGAATTATCTAAAATGTCATTGGACCATTCTGCAGGTAGATCCATTCACCTAAAGAAAACGCCTGCATAAGCTCAAGAACTCATTGATATGGTTGCAAATAACCAGTTCATGTACACTTCTGAAAGGAATCCTGTGAGTAATGGGACACCTCAAAGGAAGGGAGTTCGTGAAATCGATACTCTGAATGCCATATTGGCTCAGAATAAAATATTGACTCAGCAAGTCAATATGATTTCTCAGAGTCTGAATGGAATGCAAGCTGCATCCAACAGTACTCAAGAGGCATCTTCTGTAGAAGAAGCTTATGATCCTGAGAATCCTGCAATAGCAAAGGTGAATTACATGGGTGAACCTTATGTAAACACCTATAATCCTTCATGGAGAAATCATCCAAATTTCTCATAAAAGAATCAACAAAAGCCTCAACAAGGCTTTAATCATGGTGGAAGAAACAGGTTTAGCAATAGCAAGCCTTTTCCATCATCCACTCAGCAACAGATAGAGAATTTTGAGCAGAATCCATCTAGCTTAGCAAATATAACCTCTGATCTATCTAAGGCCACTTTAAGTTTCATGAATGAAACAAGGTCCTCCATTAGAAATTTGGAGGCACAAGTGGGCCAGCTGAGTAAAAGAGTCACTGAAACCCCTCCTAGTACTCTCCCAAGCAATACAAAAGAGAATCCAAAGAGAGAGTGCAAGGCCATTGATTTAACCATCATGGCCAAACCTACAAGGGAGGGAGAGGACGTGAATCCTAGTGAGGAAGACCTCCTGGGACGT
The DNA here is from genome assembly GCF_000816755.2 of Arachis ipaensis. Classification (NCBI taxonomy): domain Eukaryota; kingdom Viridiplantae; phylum Streptophyta; class Magnoliopsida; order Fabales; family Fabaceae; genus Arachis; species Arachis ipaensis. Next base: position 42,853,610 of record NC_029791.2, on the reverse strand, counting down.
TCAGTGACCAATAAGGAGTTTCCCTTTGAGGAACCAAAGGAATCTGAGGCTCATCTAGAGACCATGGAGATTCCATTGAACCTCCTTCTGCCCTTCATGACCTCTGATGAGTATTCTTCTTCTGAAGAGAATGAAGAAGTCACTGAAGAGCAAGTTGCTAAGTATCTTGGTGCAATCATGAAGCTGAATGCCAAATTATTTGGTAATGAGACTTGGGAAGATGAACCTCCCTTGCTCACCAATGAACTAAATGCATTGGATAGGTAGAAATTACCTCAAAAAAATAGGATCCTGGTAAATTCCTAATTCCCTGTAATATAGGCACCATGACCTTTGAGAAGGCTCTATGTGACCTGGGGTCAGGAATAAACTTAATGCCACTCTCTGTAATGGAGAAACTTGGGATCTTTGAGGTGTAAGCTACCAGAATCTCTTTAGAAATGGCAGACAACTCAAGAAAACAGGCTTATGGGCAAGTAGAGGACGTGTTAGTAAAGGTTGAAGGCCTTTACATCCCTACTGATTTCATAATCCTAGACACTGGGAAGGATGAGGATGAATCCATCATCCTTGGAAGACCCTTCCTAGCCACAGCAAGAGCTGTGATTGATGTGGACAGAGGAGAGCTGGTCCTTTAACTGAATGGGGACTACCTTGTGTTTAAGACTCAAGGTTCTCCTTCTGTAGCCATGGAGAGGAAGCATGAAAAGCTTCTCTCATTGCAGAGTCAACCAAAGCCCCCACAGTCAAACTCTAAGTTTGGTGTTGGGAGGTTCCAACCTTGCTCTGATTATCTGTGAGGCTCCATGAGAGCTCACTGTCAAGCTATTGACATTAAAGAAGCGCTTGTTGGGAGGCAACCCAATGTTATTTAATCATATCTATTTTATTTTCTTTTTGTTATTTTGTGTTTTATTAGGTTGATGATCATGTGGAGTCACAAAAACTACTGAAAAATCAAAAACAGAATGAAAAACAGCATTAAAAATAGCACACCCTGGAGGAGGAGCATTCTGGCGTTTAAACGCCAGAAACAAGCACCAAGCTGGCGTTTAACGCCAAAAACAAGCATCTACCTGGCGTTAAATGCCAGAAACAGGCTACATTTGGGCGTTTAACACTTGAAACAAGCAGCAGTCTGGCGTTAAACACCAGGATTGCACAGCAAGGGCGTTTTACACGCCTAATTGGAGCAGGGATGTTAAGTCCTTGGCCCCACTGAATCTGTGGACCCCACAGGATCCCCACCACTTTTTCTCTCCTCTTCACGCCTTTTCATAACTCTCTTCCCCAAATATCCTTCACCAATCACCTCAATCACTCTTCCCCATCCCCTCTTCACTACTCACATCTATCCTCTCTTCCCCAAAAACCCCACCTACCTTCAAAATTCAAACTATTTTTCCTCCCAAACCCAACCCTAATGGCCGAACCCTAACCCTTCCCACACTCCTATATAAACCCCTCATTCCTTCTTCATTTTCACACAACACAACACTCTCTTCTTCCCCTTGGCCGAATACACCTTCTCCCTACATCTCCTCCAATTTCTTCCTCTTCTCCTTCTTTCTTTCTTCTTTTGCTCGAGGACGAGAAAACCTTCTAAGTTTGGTGTGGTAAAAGCATTGATTTTTGGTTTTCCATAACCATTTATGACACCTAAGGCCAGAGAAACCTCTAGAAAGAGGAAAGGGAAGGCAAAAGCTTCCACCTCTGAGTCATGGGAGATGGAGAGATCCATCTCAAAAGCTCATCACTAAGAAAAGGATGGAGCAAACAAGAGATCATGGACCTCAACAAGAGCATGAGAAAATTCCTCACCATGAAATCCCTGAGATGCCTCAAGGGATGCACTTCCCTCCATAAAACTATTGGGAGCAAATCAACACATCCCTAGGAGAATTAAGCTCCAACATGGGACAACTAAGGATGGAACACCAAGAGCACTCCATCATTCTCCATGAGATTAGAGAAGATCAAAGAGCTATGAGGGAGGAGCAACAAAGGAAAGGAAGAGACATAGAGGAGCTCAAAAGCACCATTGGTTCTTCAAGAAGAGGAAGACGCCATCCTCACTAAGGTGGACTCATTCCTTAATCTCCTTGTCTATTTATTTTACTGTTTTTTGATTTTTGAGCCTTATGTTTTATTTATGTTTGTGTCTTATTACATGATCATTAGTGTCTAAGTGTCTATGCCTTAAAGTTATGAATGTCCTATGAATCCATCACCTCTCTTAAATGAAAAATGTTCTAAAAACAAAAGAACAAGAAGTACAGGGTTTCGAATTCATCCTTGAAACTGGTTTAATTATTTTGATGTGGTGACAATACTTTTTGTTTTCTGAATGAATGCTTGAACAGTGCATATGTCTTTTGAATTTGTTGTTTATGAATGTTAAAATTGTTGGCTCTTGAAGAATGATGAAAAAGGAGAAATGTTATTTGATAATTTGAAAAATCATAAAATTGATTCTTGAAGCAAGAAAAAGCAGTGAAGAACAAAGCTTGCAGAAAAAAATAAATGCAAAAAAAAAAAGAGAGAAAGAAAAAGAAAAAGCAAGCAGAAAAAGCCAAAAGCTCTTTAAACCAAAAGGCAAGAGCAAAAAGCCAATAGCCCTTAAAACCAAAAGGCAAGGGTAATAAAAAAGGATCCAAGGCTTTGAGCATCAGTGGATAGGAGGGCCTAAAGGAATAAAATCCTGGCCTAAGCGGCTAAACCAAGCTGTCCCTAACCATGTGCTTGTGGCGTGAAGGTGTCAAGTGAAAACTTGAGACTGAGCGGTTAAAGTCAAGGTCCAAAGCAAAAAAAGAGTGTGCTTAAGAATCCTGGATACCTCTAATTGGAAACTTTAGCAAAGCTGAGTCACAATCTGAAAAGGTTCACCCAGTTATGTGTCTGTGACATTTATGTATCCGGTGGTAATATTGGAAAACAAAGTGCTTAGGGCCACGGCCAAGACTCATAAAGTAGCTGTGTTCAAGAATCAACATACTGAGCTAGGATAATCAATAACACTATCTGAATTCTAAGTTTCTATAGATGCCAATCATTCTGAACTTCAATGGATAAAGTAAGATGCCAAAACTATTCAAGAGGCAAAAAGCTACAAGTCCCGCTCATCTTATTGGAGCTAAGTTTCATTGATATTTTGGAATTTATAGTATATTCTCTTCTTTTTATCCTATTTGATTTTCAGTTGCTTGGGGACAAGCAACAATTTAAGTTTGGTGTTATGATGAGCGGATAATTTATACGCTTTTTGCATTGTTTTTACATAGTTTTTAGTATGATTTAGTTAGTTTTTAATATATTTTTATTAGTTTTTAAATAAAAATCACATTTCTAGACTTTACTATGAGTTTGTGTATTTTTCTGTGATTTTAGGTATTTTCTGACTGAAATTGAGGGACTTGAGCAAAAATCAGATTCAGAGGTTGAAGAAGGACTGCAGATGCTGTTGGATTCTGACCTCCCTGCACTCAAAGTGGAATTTCTGGAGCTACAGAACTCCAAATGGTGCGCTCTTAATTGCGTTGGAAAGTAGACATCTAGGGCTTTCCAGCAATATATAATAGTTCATTCTTTGCCCGAGTTTAGACGACTCAAACTGGCGTTCAACTCCAGTTCCATGTTGCATTCTGGAGTTAAACGCCAGAAATAGGTTGCAAAGTGGAGTTAAACGCCAGAAACAGGTTACAAACTGGCGTTCAACTCCAAGAGAAGCATCTACACATGAAAGCTTCAATGCTCAGCCCAAGCACACACCAAGTGGGCCCGGAAGTGGATTTCTGCATCATTTACTCATTTCTGTAAACCCTAGTAACTAGTCTAGTATAAATAGGACTTTTTACTATTGTATTTAAATCTTTGGAATCATCTTTGGATCTTTTGTTCATCTTTGGGACGTTTAGTTCTGAGATCATGGAGGCTGGCCTCTTGGCCATGCCTAGACCTTATTCTTATGTATTTTCAACGGTAGAGTTTCTACACACCATAGATTAAGGTGTGGAGCTCTGCTGTTCCTCGAGTATTAATGCAAAGTACTATTATTTTTCTATTCAATTTAAGCGGTGCTATAAGCACCTCAAGTTGATGATCCGATCCGGCATTGACTTCCCCTCCGAGCCCGACACCCCTTCTGATACATCTGAGGCGGAGGCACATGATCACGAGGAGGAGACACATGCCCAGGCTGAGCAGGTAGGACCAGAGCAGGCTGCGCCACAGCATGAGGAGCCACACCAGATCCAGGCCGCAGACCCGGAGATTCCTATACAGTCATAGCCTCCACTACAGCAGACAGATCCTCCTACACTTATCTAGTCTGCAGACCTTCAGACCACCACAGAGACTCCCGCAGCCCATCCTTCCGGAGATGACACTCCTTCACACCCAGCTTGAGTGAGCATCGAGGATGATGCTATCTTTTAAGTGTGGGGAGGTTGCCATCCCTGGCTTATCTTTTTGGTGAACCACTACAGACTCTTTTTATCCTATCTTGTTTATTTTTCGGTATTTTTATTTTTATTTTTATCTTTCAGTACTTGCACATTGTTCTTTTGCTGTATTTTCACTTTATTTCCGCATTTTGCACTTTGGTTTATATCTTAGATACTTAGTTTAGTTGGCAATTCTAAACTTATTAGCTATAGAATATGTGGATTAATTAGTATAGTTTACCCTTTTAGCATATAATAGTTTGATTTAATTGAAAATAAAAAGAAGTAAACTAGGGACTTTAACATAATCAAACATCCACACACCTTGTATATATAGCATTACATGTTAGTTAGTTAAAAACATTTCTTCAAGGAGGAACACTAAGATTTTAAGGGCCACCCTAAGACTTACATTAAGTTGAATGGAAACTCTTAATTTCTACTTGCATGACATACATAACTGATATATGATTTCTGAGCTAGAGAACACACAGCCTGTGAGTTTTGAGCTTAATTGTATGGTTACATTCAAACCATAAATTTCATTCCTGTGTGTTTTGCCCTTCTTTTTCATTTTGATATTATTTACTTTGTTTTAATCTATATGTCCAACATAGAATATAGATACATACCAAGAGATGATTGAGGCCATCATTTGAATTTTTTCTCACTTATCCCAATTTAGCCTACCTTTTACATCACCCTTGTTAGCCCCCTTGAGCTTCTTAATCCCCTCTTGTTCTATAACCACATTACTAGCCTTAAGCAGAAAAACAAAATAAAAATCCCAAGTTGAATCCTTGGTTAGCTTAAGATAGATATTGTGTACAATTTAAGTGTGGGGAATTTTATGGGAACATGGGATGATAGAAACAAAGTAGGGATTTAAAATGAATAAGTTATTTCAGAAATTTGGGAAGCATGCTCATGTGAAAACAAAATAATAAAATTACCATGTGCATAAAATATATATATATATATATATATATATATTCAGTATTTAAATAAGGGGATACAAAAATTTCCCAAATGCAAAATAAAAAGAATCAATGCACATGGGACAAAATTTCAAAATTAAATACATGAGCTTGTAATACAAGTGGGAAAATTTGGGTAAATAGGTAAAGGAACTTTAAATTATATAAAGTATGTATGTTAGGTGAAATCTTAGACTAATCAAGGATTCACTTTGTTAGCTCACTTAGCCTTATACATATACCTTTACCTTTACCTTGGCCCTATTACAACCTTGAAAAAGACCTCATGATTTTTGTATATCTGTATTCCATAGTTGTTGATTGGTTAGATGAAGAACAAAGTTTTAGAAAGCAAGGATAGAAAAAGAATAGAGTGATTAACCCAATAAACACTGAGTGACTAGAGAGTAAACACAAAAATCCAGTGAGGATTCAATAGCTCATCACCATATATCTCTACTTAATTGTTAATTGTCTTGCAAGTTTGTGAAATACTTTTACCCATCTCAATTGTAAAAGTGCTTTAACATTATCTAGGGTTTGGCTATGCATATATGATTCCTTGAGAATGTGAATTAATTTAACCACATGTAAGCTTTATATACAAGTGAATAATAACTAGAATTGCATGACTCATTTAGGTAGTTTGCATTTAGAATAGAATGCATTGCATGAGATTCCATGAAGAACTGAAGATTGATGGTTTAGAGGTTATAGCAAACTCTCGTTGTAAGTATAGTTACTAAACCAAGCAATCAACCGTTCTTCAAAACGTTTTTGGGTGTCACAAGTAACAAACCCCTTTGAAATTAATAACCGAATATTTAAACCTCGGGTCGTCTTCTCAAGGAATTGCAGGGAAGTATGTTCTTATTATTGGTTATGAAGATTGTAAATTGGGGGTTTTGGAAGTAAGGTGGGAATATGTTATATGACAAGTAAAATAAAACAATAATAATAAAATCTCTTGGCAAGGTATCATAAATTGGAAGTCCAGACTTAGTTATCCTTATCAATAACAATGAAAGTCGAATCTTAATTCCACTTGGTCAACCTTTACCAAAATAAAGGAAAGTCAAGGGATTAATTAGTTTGATCTTCGAATCCTATTTATTTCCTAAGAAAAGGTTGGGATTATTGAAGCTCAATTCAATTAGCAAAGATAACAGTTATCAATTATACTGTTGAGTTGGATAATTCCTGAGTTACTGATTTCTTAACCAAGACCAAAAGGGGAAAAATAAATCTACTGGAATAAGAATGCCTTCAGATGGGAAGCAATAATCATGTAAATAAAAGAGAGCAATAATAACTGAAATACCTCAAATAACATTAATTCAAGCAATCTGGAATAGTTCATAAATTAAATTGGGAAAATAAATAAAAATAAAGAACCTGGGATTGAGAGTTACTCCTAAAACTAAGAGAAGTCCTAAATCCTAATCCTAAGAGAGAGAGAGGAGAGAACCTCTCTCTCTAAAACTACATCTAAAACATGAAAAGTGAATTATATGAGAGCCTTCTATGAATGGATGCATTCTCCCACTTTATAGCTTCTAATATGTGTTTTCTGGGCCGCAAACTGGGTCAGAAACAGCCAAAAATTCGCTGGTCCTGAATTCAACCACGCTGGATTTCTGTCACTGCGACGCGGCCGCATGGATCACGCGGTCGCGTCACCTAGCGTCAGGGAAACTATAGATTATTATATATCAAATCAAAGCCCCGGACGTTAGCTTTCCAACGCAACTGGAACCGCGGTATACCGGAATGGAAAGTAATAGGAAACGTTTGGTTAAACTCGGATAAAATGGGGAAACAAGAAATGAAATCGTGTAGTAATTGAGATTCGCCTTTTGTTATAACAGGAATTAAACTTAGGAACCAATCGAATCTGATCACTCTCACGAGTACTTAATTCACACCCCTTTTCACCCAAACCTTTATAAACCAAATTCTTAACCCACAATATATAGAAATACTTTTACACTTTCTTTACAAATCCTGTACAAGTACGTAAGTTATTAAATTAGTATACGTAACTCTTTTTATTTATATATATATATATATATATTTCTCTCTTTTTCTTTTCTTTTTCTCGTTAATTCGTTTTTCCCCTGTTTTACGAGGTTTCATTTACCACTTTCGTTACGTATACATGACATGAACTTTAATCTTACGTACTTATACAACTTTTGTACCAATTACCTATCAATCTACAACATAATACTAATGTACCTAACAAATTCAATCCACCTTTCAAATTCAATTAATTCCTAAGTCTAAAATCAGGTGAACCGGTTTATGTTAGGATGGAACTGGGATTGGGGTAATGTTGGGAATTTTCTGGAGAACTATACACATAGACACGTAATTTAAATACAACTAACTAATCTACTTCTCGTTCGGAATCTTTCGTTCCAATCATCTCTTAACTCTCTTAGCTTGGAATTTGTGGACTCACTAATCTCACATATGTGATGGTCACTCCCAAGCTACGAGTTAAGGAACAAGGGACGAAAGTACTCGATAAAAGAAGAACGTTCAGATAAACATGAAGTAAAAATACTAAACTTAATCACTTTAGGTCAAGTATAAAGGAGAACTTTCTAAACAAATGAAAATTGATTCATCCACCTTTGTAAGACGTACATCAATGTAAGTATCCAACGTAAAGTATGTAAGAAGTAAGAAATATCAAAGAGAACTCGAATCGTACTCCTGTACGATTACAAATTCACACCCCTCCAACTATTTGGTGATAAAATACCAAATAGAACATGAGTTAACTCACCAAAAATAATTGAGAAATGGGTGAATAAGTATGATAAACATACCAAAATATAAAGGAAGGATTAATACACAAAACTAACTTTTGTACGAAGAAACTAGAATATAAACGAATAATAATTAGGAGAGAATAATGGTAATCTACGGAACTATACACACAATTCACTAAAGTCTCTAATGTCCCGTCTTTACCGAACCTCCTACCTTTCCTTCGTACGTTTTCACCTTCCTTATGTTCTTCAACCTCTTTAACGATTCGACAGGTCGGACTGGAGAAGCGTGAGTTTGCCGATATTGAAATCGATGTCTCCAGGTTTGCTG
>NC_029791.2:42838310-42845055 GCF_000816755.2 Arachis ipaensis | reverse complement strand
TTAAAGATTGCACCGTCCTCGGTGCATGCTGAGATTTGCAAGTGGACGGGGGTTGTGGTTTCTCAGCTGGGGCTCTTTTTGTTCCTTTCCTTGCCGATAGTTTGGGAGTAGCTTTCTCTTTACCCTTCTTGGTGGCCATCCTGAAAAGGGAAAAAGAAAGTGACTTATAAAGCTAAGGGTTAGAGCAAGGAAGAGAGCGGGAAAGGTGGTAATCAATGCACAATAAAGAAGAATGACGTTAACACACGCTCATGAGTACATGTGAAAAGTCATCAATGAAAAATAGCTAGTGCATATGATAACAATTGAATACAAGGTGTTTATTGGCATGCAGGCAAAGGCATGAGTAGCATAGATCAAGCATTCAATGTCCAAGTTAGATTACCAAGTCTTTCAAACTAGCAACATGTTTGTAATGACAATTATATTGAATGAATATGATATGAAAAAGGGTTTTGTGAAAAGCAGGCATTCAGAGTAGTAGGATAAAAGATATGGAAAAGCAGTGCACAATGCCATACGGGCGTTTTCACAAACACATAGAATGCATGGTAAATAATTTAATGAAAATAATAAATTAAACATGCAAGCAACCCTTTAAAAATAAATATATATAATTGTCAAATAATTCCTCTAATAATCCACAAGTAAAATATAGAAATAATGACCCAAATAAATTTCTAACACCAATGAAAATAATGAAATGAATGAAAGTATGCAAATAAATTAAAAGAAAATAAAAAAAATAAGAAGAATGAGAAGGGTAAGAAGATAAGAAAGGAAGAAGAAATAAATAAAAAAAGATAAGAAAAATAAGGATTAGAGAAGAAAAGATAAGAAAATTGGCTGATCTGGATATTCTGTGCGCCGCTTGTGACGCGGACGCGTGAGTGACGTGGTCGCGTGGTGCGTGATAAGGTCAGGTGACGCGGACGCGTGGGTCACGCGATCACGTGGCCTGTTTTGTGCGATTGGCGCGAGTGCAGCCTTGCGGTCGCGCAACTCTCTGTTCGAAACTATTTTGCCAAAAATCTGGGTGACGCGATCGCGTGGGGCATGCGATCGCGTGAATGGCCATCTTTAAAAAAATGACGCGGACGCGTGGGGCACGCATTCGCGTGGTAAGGCTTGGGCTTCCAGCACGAGTCCAGCCCAACTCCAGCTCAACTTTCGGCCATACACCTTGTTACGTCGAAATCCAGGGCCACGCGGTCGCGTGGGTGACGCGATCGCGTGGGAAGCTATTTTTCCAAATGACGCGGCCGCGTCAGCGACGCGGTCGCATGGATCAAATTGTGCCATTAGCGCGCCTCCAGCGACGCTTTCGCGTGACTCTCTGTTCAATTCTTTTCTTCTCGACGCACATACGACGCGGACGCGTCGGCGACGCTGTCGCGTCGCGTGCGAAAATCCCTTTTTTTATCTGAAAAGAAAATGCAGAATGCAGTGTTAATATGAATGTGATGCAAAACTCCAGGTTCAATAAAATAAAATAAAACTTGAAAACAAATAAAACTAAATAAAAATGAAAAAGGAACGATCATACTTTTCCAGCCGGGTGAAAGGTGATCTGAATTCTCACTGTAGCGACCAAACAGCTTCCTAGACCCATTCAGTTGAGCTTTACACCAACCTTTGCGTTTAAACTTAAAGCTTCCAACCATGATGAACCTTGCTGGACAATTCTTACCACTGACCATCTTCCTCTTACTTTTAATGTTACAAAGAGCTCTAAGTTGACCATCCGTCTCCAGTAGCCCATATTCAAGTGGAATTAGAAAGCTAAGGGATATGAATTTTACCCACTTGAATGTTGTGAAGGATGATGGCAACTTAGGGGAAGGTGTTTTTAATGAAATTGCGAGCTCCACTCCCTTGTGCTCTTCTCTGATAATTACCACCTCTTTGCAAGCTTCTTCAATTTCAACCTCTTCCTCTTGGTAGCTTTCTTCCAATTCAATCTTCTCTTCATTGCTTTCCAAGGGCATGGGAGGTTGTGCTTCTTCTTCTTGAATCTCCATCTCTTGATCAACCTCTTCCAAGTCTTCAAATGTGATATTCCTTGGAGGTTGTACACCCTCCTCAGCATCAATTTCAAACGTCTTGGAAGGGGGTTCTATGACTGGACTTTCCCATGGAGGTTCTGCATCTCCTAAGTCTTCGACCAATTCTTCTTCTTCAATAATTCCGGCTTCCCATGTTTCTATTATAACTTTCACTCCTTTCAACAATATTAGAACCAAACTCAAAGCGAGAGGGGTGAGAATTCATAGTAGCTAATAAAAAAAATTAAAAACAAAAATAAAAAATAAATTTAAATTAAAAGGTTATTTAAATTTTGAATTTGAAAATTAAATTTTGAATTTTTGAATTTTAAATTTTTGAATTTTGAATTTTTGAAATTTGAAATTTGATTTTTGAAATAAGATAAGATAAAATAAAAATTTTAAAATAAAAACCAATAACCTCTTAACTTAAGAAAAAGAAAAAATAAAAACAAAAATAAAAAAAGCAAAAATAAAATATTTACAATAACCAATAATAAGGCACACGTTTGCAATTCCCCGACAACGGCGCCATTTTGAAGAACTGAAGATTGATGGTTTAGAGGTTATAGCAAACTCTCGTTGTAAGTATAGTTACTAAACCAAGCAATCAGCCATTCTTACAAACGTTTTTGGGTGTCACAAGTAACAAACCCCTTTGAAATTGATAACCGAGTATTTAAACCTCGGGTCGTCTTCTCAAGGAATTGCAGGGAAGTATGTTCTTATTATTGGTTATGAAGATTGTAAATTGGGGGTTTTGGAAGTAAGGTGGGAATATGTTATATGACAAGTAAAATAAAACAATAATAATAAAATCTCTTGGCAAGATATAAGAAATTGGAAGTCCAGACTTAGTTATCCTTATCAATAACAATGAAAGTCGAATCTTAATTCCACTTGGTCAACCTTTACTAAAATAAAGGAAAGTCAAGGGACTAATTAGTTTGATTTTCGAATCCTATTTATTTCCTAAGAAAAGGTTGGGATTATTGAAGCTCAATTCAATTAGCAAAGATAACATTTATCAATTATGTTATTGAGTTGGATAATTCCTGAGTTACTGATTTTTTAACCAAGACCAAAAGGGGAAAAATAAATCTACTGGAATAAGAATGCCTTCAGATGGGAAGCAATAATCATGTAAATAAAAGAGAGCAATAATAACTGAAATACCTCAAATAACATTAATTCAAGTAATCTGGAACAGTTCATAAACTAGATTGGGAAAATAAATAAAAATAAAGAACCTGGGATTGAGAGTTACTCCTAAAACTAAGAGAAGTCCTAAATCCTAATCCTAAGAGAGAGAGAGGAGAGAACCTCTCTCTTTAAAACTACATCTAAAACATGAAAAGTGAATTATATGAGAGCCTTCTATGAATGGATGCATTCCCCCACTTTATAGCCTCTAATATGTGTTTTCTGGGCCGCAAACTGGGTCAAAAACAGCCCAGAATTCGCTGGTCCTGCATTCAACCACGCTGGATTTCCGTCACTGCGATACGGCCGCATGGATCACGCGGTCGCGTCACCTAGAATCAAGGAAACTATAGCATATTATATATCAAATCGAAGTCCCGGACGTTAGCTTTCCAACGCAACTGAAACCACATCGTTTGGACCTCTGTAGCTAAAGTTATAGCCGTTTGAGTGCGAAGAGGTCAGGTTGGACATCTTAGCAATTTCTCCAACTTCTTGTATTCCTTCCACTTTTGCATGCTTCCTTTCCATCCTCCAAGCCATTTCTGCCCTGTAATCTCTGAAATCACTTAACACACATATCAAGGCATCTAATGGTAATAAGAGAGGATTAATAATAAGCAAATATAAGATCAAAGAAGCATGTTTTCAATCAAAACACATAATTAGGAAGGAAATATAAAACCATGCAAATAGTATGAATAAGTGGGTAAAGAGTTAATAAAAACCACTCAATTGAGTACAAGATAAACCATAAAATAGTGGTTTATCATTCCACCATTCTAACTTTACCCTTTCTCTTGGATTTAGCATGAGGACATGCTAAATCCCTCACCCACTTATTCATGTAAATTGCATGATTTTACTTTCCCTTCCTTATTATGTGATATATGTGAAAAACATGTTTCTTATGCTTTAAAAATATTTATTTTTAATTAACCTTTATTACCATTCGATGCCGTGATTTGTGTGTTAAGTATTTTCAGATCTCCTAAGGCAGGAATGGCTTAGAGGACAAAAAGGAAACATACAAAAATGGAAGGAAAGCACAAAAATGGAGTTTTGAAGAAAAGGGCAATGACGCGAACGCGTGACTGACGCGGATGCGTGCCTTGAGCAGAACGCAAATGACGCGTACGTGTGACCGAAGCGAACGCGTGACAAGGAAAACTTCCAGATGACGCGAACGCGTGACCCACGTGAACGCGTGACAGACGCCACGCACCAGAATCTGCAGAAAACGCCCCCAGCGATTTCTGGATCCTTTTTCGGCCCAATTCTGAATCCAGAAACACAGAATATAAGCCAGAGAACGGAGGAATAAAAAAAGGGGAGATCATACATTCCTAATTCATAATTTTAGGATTAGATGTAGTTTTTAGAGAGAGAGGTTCTCTCCTCTCTCTTAGGATTTGGGATTTTAGGATTTCTATTAGTTTAGTTCAATTCATCTTCAATCACAGGTTCAATATTCCTTTTACTTTATATTTTTCTTTTACTTTCAAATACTTTAATGCTTTTATTTGTTAATTACTTATGTTGCCAAATTGGCTTATGAACCATTCATGTTAGGATTTTCTTTATTTAATATAAATTGAGGTATTTCAGATTTATGATTCTTATTTAGCTTTTTATATTCTTGGTTTTAATTGATTAATTGGAGACTCTTGAGTTGTCAAACTCATCGTGATTGATAATTATTATTTTTGCTAATTGAATTGAATTCCGATAACAATAGTCCTTTCTTAGGAGTTGGCTAGGACTTGAGGATCAAACTAATTAGTCCACTTGACTTTCCTTTACTTTAGTAAAGGTTAACTAAGTGGGATTAAAACTCAATTCTCATCACCATCGATAAGGATAACTAGGATAGGACTTCCAAATTTTCATACCTTGCCAAGAGTTTTATTAATTATTAATTTATTTTTCCTGCCATTTAAATTACTTGTTCTTTATTTTAAAAACCCAAAATTCTACCTTTTCCATAGCTAATAATAAGTCATACTTCCCTGCAATTTCTTGAGAAGACGACCCGAGGTTTAAATACTCGGTTATTAATTTTATTGGGTTTGCTTAAGTGACAACCAAAAAAATTTTGTACGAAAGGATTTTCTGTTGGTTTAGAAACTATACTTACAACGCGATTACTTTTATTCTTTACCGATAGAAAATCCGATCGTCACGTAGCCTTTGATACAGAAAAGTGTAGCCTTTGAGAATAGGCAACACTAGTATAGGCATCCCCTAGAAAATCGTCTCCAAAGCCTAAAAAGCGTAGCCTTTGCCTAAGGCATCATTTTTTTTCACTTTTGGCTACAATTTTCAAGTGTACCTGAATGGATGTTTTTCTTGTAGCGTTCTTATCGTGCTTATGCGTTTAGTTATCGTGTGTGAACGCTTCGCGCTTTGTAATTCCGCTTTATGCGACTTTGAGCTTTTATTCCTTCATCGGAATTCTAGTATTATTACTTCTTTCTATATATATGCTATTATATGAGCTCTAGGATTGTCGTGGCACTTTGTTATCCTTCGATTTACGGCTAGAAGAAAGACTTAGGGTGATAGGGTGTTATACGGTGCGAAGAGGAGAATGAAGCGCACTGAGAAGAGACGAGAAAATGGCAATGAGAAGAAGAGACTCAACAGTGCTGAGAAGAGGAAAGTAAAGCGTTGTGCAGAGAAGAAAAGAAATTGAGGAGTGAGGAGCAGGCACGATCAAAGAAACAGGATTGGATTGATTGTGGTTCTGTGGCGTGTTCAAAGAAATAGGGTTAGGTGGGTTGTGGTTGTGTTTTGGCACGTCAAGTAATTTCTGCATAATACATCCGTATATTGTATTTTACCGTATTAATATACAGTGATTGAAATTAGTGTACAAATTTGAGAGTTATACATACACAAGACATAATCGTCACCGTTTTCCTTTATCGCTTGCTGTATATATGTCACTCTCAGTTTTCAATTTTTGTCTCCATTACAGCTAGAGTGCAGTGCAAAAAGGATTGCATGTTCATTTTTTTCAACATCATCATTTAAATTGTTTGTTTCTCGAGGAAACTTTTGCTTTTTAAAGAGAATGGAACGAAAAAGCAAGGCAAAATCATTGGAATATATATTATAATTATTAACAAAAGACCTGGGTAGAACATTCTGTTCTCATCAAAATTTTTCCTTTTTGGGACGCATGATAATTATTTCCCAACTAACTATAGGAACAAGGCGTAGTGGACAAGATTGTACTAGTTGCCTTGATAATTGCTTCTACTTTGCGAAATGTTTTCATCATGACTTGGAATCCACGTGTTGTTGCCGAACTTGGTTGATGTTAGCTATGAATCTAGAAAAGTGACAATCATGTTCAAAGGGAAAACCAGAAAACTGAAAAGGTATCTCCAGCTAGCTTTGGATTTGGAATCTGCTCTTCCTCTCTTTTTTTTTTCCTTCCTTTTTGTTTGATTCTTTTTATAAATTACACACACGGACACATAAGACACATA
>NC_029791.2:42832468-42838244 GCF_000816755.2 Arachis ipaensis | reverse complement strand
ATCAGACTTATGTCTTATTAATTTATACCGTTAAATAAATTAAAAAAAATATCCAAAAACTAATTAATATAAAATTTGGATCTATATATTTTTTAAGATCTATATATGTTTTGTTTAGTAATTCATTATGATTTTAGAGAACAACTTTTCATACTCTTTATAAAAAATTCAAAGTTAAAAAAGATTAGAAGCCCAAAAACTCATACTAATATTTACTTAATTTATTAATTCTAATAAATTATAAATAATAAGCTGTAAAAAGTTTCACTTTTTCCACGTATATTAACCACTTGTTCATATCAATATTATCAAAATTAGGGTTCAAAAGTTGGGAATTATCTTACATGAAATACTAGTTGGAAATTATTTCAAATAATTTTGTCAGACTTGCATTAATCATCTCAACAATCTCTCATAATTCTGCCAATATTATTTATTAATAAAATAATGTTAGGGAATTATTTTCTTTTAACTAATATATTTGTCTAAAATTATATTATTTATAATAAATTTTAGATCCTAAATTATAAATTTATTGATTCTAAATTTTAAATTATAAATTGAGTAAAGTATCATTTTTATCTCTAACATTTAGGGTAAGTCCCAAATTTATTCCTAACATTTTGATCGTCCTATTTATATTCTTCATGTTTTAAAATCGTATCAATGTTTCATCCCATCAATTTTATTAAAATCCTTTAACGGAATATTATAATATGTAACCTTTTATTTTATTTTTTTTTTTGGATATTGTCCGCTGAATCCGACCGGACCAATCCAACCCAGACCCCAAAATCCCAACCTAACCCGAGATTAGAACTTATTCATTATCTAATGCCTAAGTTCGAAACTTCATCTTCTTTCCTTGTTCAGCCGCATCATGAGCATTATCAGCATCAATTGTCCATGACCTTCCTGCCAAGCTCATGGTGCCCAAGACAATTGTCGTTTATCATCGCCAAGGTAGTTCGGATACCCGATTCTCAAGTCAATTTCAACGTCGTACTTCCATTGCCCAAATTGAAGAGTTCTCTGCCCCAATGACCTCCTTCTTCTAATTCTCTGAAGAGGGAGTTCAGCGCCGATGCTTTTGTTGACGAACACAGACAAATATACTTTTAGAGAACGCGATTTGGAGAATTGGAAGAGGACGAGAGTTCATGATTTGGGATTTTGGAAAGGAAGCCTCATGCAGTTCTGAAAGGGAGATGAGTCTGAGACAGAGATTGGAGCAAAGCATGGTCACTTTCTTTCGCCTCCGCGAGTTTAGTCACGCACGCGCTATCCTCTCCCATTCTTGCTACTCTTGTTGTTAACGGTAGGATAACATTGATACAATTTAAAACGTTAGAAATATAAACAAGACGATTAAAATGTTAGCAGCAAGTTTGAAATTTATCCCTAATGTTAGGGATAAAAATGATATTTACTTTTATAAATTATAATTTTTGAAAAATAAAAAATGTTAAAATAAAAAAATTATGTAATACTGACTAATTAAAAATTAATTTTCTATATTTTTTTTAAAATATAAATAGTAATATTTCTTTTTTTTTTTATTGTGTATATTTTTAGCACCTTACCCGCTTCAATTATTTCGAATCCATCCATGGACTACTACAGACACAATTTAAAACCGCGCTGCAATTTAATTGTCAACACTGAATCTTTGTTACTCTATCTGATCTCATACGTTAATATAATGATCCTCGCGCTCTTTATTCTTTTTCAAGAAGCTGCTTGTGTAGTGCGTGCTGAGTGTTCACCTTTATGACCACAACACTTAATGTCGGATAAATTTCCCTTCCCAATTCAACGTTAAATCACACATACCAGTTATGTTTGATAACGAAAGTTTCAAATTCACATTAGCACAAAAAACAGAAAACAACAAAATGATATTATAAATGGGACCCTTTAGAAAGAGCATTTAGAAATTGGACTACTAACAGTATATATATGTTCGACCATCAAGTGCAAATAGTTCCCCTGAAGATGTCATATTAATATTATTAAATTGATAGGATTAAGATCGCAATTGGAAATGCATTTTAATTTAATTTAAGTGCAAGCTAGGTGCGCCTTTTTAGCTCTGCCTTTTTTTCCCTAAAGTGGAAACAAGATCTAATGGAACTTTACGGGTTGGATGTGAGACTTTTAAAATTAGTTTTAGAGATAATCACTTGCTTGGTTTTTGTGTATGAACCCATGTATATGGACATATCTAAAAGTAAAAGAGATATTTATTATTATATAAAAAGTTATTATATTATATTTATATGTGCTATATACAATATTCATGAGTGTGATTTGTCTACGCGTACACGAATTATCCAAACCATGCATAAGCAATATAGAACATTCTACTTGACAAGTGCAGAAGAGTGTACTGCTATGGATTCATATAATACTATGGGCTTACTGGTAGCTCCTTGTATTCACTAGATTTTAAATTAGCAGAATGTTTGTTTATGGATGACATTTGTACTTTTTTTAATATCTTTTTGCTTTGGATATTCAGAGTGATCAGTAAAAAATAAAAGAAAATAATAAATATATCTTTTATACCATAATTAAAAAGAATATATACAAAAAAAAATTATGCACAAATATAGTACAAATATTTTTTTTCCGTGGCACTGTAATTGCATTGTATGGTAATTAGAGTTTTGACCATAACTTGACTATCCTAATTTATATAACACCCTACTACACAGAGTTTTACGCTTAAGTTCGTAAATCAGAGATGGTGAAGTATTACGACCTCTAAAAGTAAAATACGTGTATATATATATATAGTTTAATTAGGAGCTTTGAAGAAAAGTTAAACAAGAAGAAACTCGAAATTCGCATCACACTCGAAATGGTTAAACGTAGAAAAACAGGTAATAGCGTACAGAGAAGATAAAGTACATATATAGAGGGAGTTCCAAAAAAATACATGTAACAAGCTCCAGACTCCACCTGCAAAGTAAAAGCCGGCCAGAGTATATACAACCCAAAAGTTTGCTAAAAGACAAAATATAAATCCTGTTTCTCCAAGTTAACATCTAGGAGGGACAAAATACAAGTATATACAAGGTAGAGAACATATATACATATATATAAACTAGATAGTATATTTTTGTTTCAAATAAATCTCCAGCACGCTCAACAAGGTGCCTCACGTCTTGCACCTGAAAAACAACAGAATATGAATAGAATGAGAATCGGGAATTCTCAGAATGATAAAGGTGCCCATATAGATAATAAATAATGTCCCGGAAAGCCAGAGGCATTCCAAAATTCCAACAACCCATATTAATATCCTAAAATTTCACTAAACCAGAATTATGGTGACTATGTCTAAAGATCCTAATCTAACTCTTCGTTTTTCGTTCTCTGCAAACCTCCAATCTACCAAGTGAGACAACCCTCAGCGCTTCCTTTACCCGCCAGAGGGATCTCTCAAAAGCACTCACAAGCAAGACAGACAATGAAAGCACAAATATGGAGACAAATACATCAATTAGGTCAAGTAGTAGTTAATTACAGTTAAGCAAATAGGCAAGCCAAAATAATTGCATACTCGCACAAAACATACAAGTGCATATGATGCATGTCTACCTTATGGCTGATGAGTCTCATCTATAGGTTATCTAGCCAAACTAGACATATTTGGTAGCGAACCCTAGACAGTCCCTCCGTGTGCGCATCCCTAAGAGTCTATGCATATATATAATTAATCATTTATCATCTCATTCGGAGAATCTGGGGAGTTAAAGTTCCCAGTCACATCTTGTGACAGAGGGTCAACAGAGTATCGAGTCTCAACCTGGAGCAAGTGGTGGCAAGCCACAGCATCTGTCCAGGAAAATTCGTGTCTCAGATAATATAATGCATATGCTAGATGGATCTTTCATATCATCAATATCAATCATCAATATCATCAACAATTCATCAACATCATCATCACCCTTATTCATAACTAGTACAATCACAATTTATCATTATCATCATCATCCTTATTCACATCTCTTACAACTTTACTCAAGCCTCATTAATTCAATTCTTCACTTCACAAATCTCCCTCAATGTCAACCTAACTCTCTCACTAGATTTACTCCCTTTCCTAAGCCTGACACTAGCTATTGGACTTTAAATAGGTTTACAGAGGTTTGAAAAACTAGATGAATGGTTGAAAACTCAAAAATTGTACTTTTCAGCGAAACAGGGATAATGCGTACGCGAGCCACTTGCTGCGTATGCGAGAATTGTGGGCAACAAAGGGGTTCCGCGTACGCATGCTACATGCCACGTACGCATGCGTGTAAAAATGACAAGATCGTGTACGCAGCCAGTTTCTGCGTACATGAGTGTGTGGCAGAGCCCAATACTCATGTCGCGTGACAGTATTGCGTACGCAATTATATCAGTTTTTCCAAAAAGCTGTTAAGTTCAGAAAATTAGTTTTTTATACCAAACTTCAAAGACGCATAACTTACTCGTTAAAAATAATTTTTAGTCTGTTCTTCAAACGTTATAAACTTCACGGACCCAGTTTTTATTAAAAATAAGTTTCACAAGATTTGGGAGTTCGAAAACTAAGTTATGGCCCACCGAAATTGGTAAAAAATTCAGTTTTTACCAAAAGTTCAAATCCTCTAGTTTTCCAAAATTCTCAATCCAAAATCAACCAAATCACAACCAAATCAATACCAAGCATTCTCATATATCACCAAATACTAGTCCCCTACTTATCAATCACCCAAGCACCTAAGTTCCTCAATTTCCAGCATTATACTCATCATACATCACATACATAAACATTTAATAACCTCATAATCATTTTAACTCCTAGTTTTTTGAATTCAACACTATTATACTCATCATACATATGTACACATTTAACCACCAAAACCAACAATTCAGAGCATTCAAGCCTATCTTATGGCAACTAGTCTAAGTTTTCACATAACACTATATATTAACTACAGGAAACCAAAATCATACCTTGGCCAATTTTTTCCCAAGCTCAAAAACACTAAAAAAACCTCTTCTTCTCAAGTTCCCAATCCTCCAAACTAACTAAATCAAGTTTTCAGCCACCAAAGCTTTATTCCGTGCACTCTACTTCACCGATTTGACTTCAAATTCAAATGAATTCAATCTAATTCCATACAATTTCATACATAACAACAATTTTAATACCTAAAATTCATAAAATTGGAGAATTCAAAGGGGATAAGAGTTTCTCACCTTACCCACGAATAATTCAGGTGAAACCCAATAATTTTTCACTGCTAGATCAAACCTAAAGCATCAAAAACCTGAAAATTCTCAAAACCCAATAACAAAAATGGTGAAATTGAAGAGAGGAAAGGGATGGGTGAGAAACTTTGAATTTTTTACCACTTTATTTAGATGAATTTGAAGAGCTCGGCAAGGCGGTCGCATAGCCACAAACGGTGCAGCGATTGGAGCTCTGGATTGAGAGTTATGATCAAATGAAGTTTGGGAGTGATAAAGGGTTATGGTTTTGCTTTACATATCCTTCCCTTCCGTGTGTTTCATACGAAGAATGGGGAAGTGGCTGAGTTTTTGGTTATATATGTTGGGCCTTGGGCCCGATTCAACCGGTTTAGCCTGTTGGCCTAATTTTGGATCAAAATATTTAAAATTAATGTTTTAATTCGTATTTTAAATATTTTTACTTCTCTAAATTATAAAATTTAATTTCCTAATTTTTTTTACTCATAATTAATTTATTAGTTAATTATTTTTTAATTTACCAGGT
>NC_029791.2:42813044-42831894 GCF_000816755.2 Arachis ipaensis | reverse complement strand
TTGAGTGATATTATTAATAATAGGAATAATGACAACATCATCATCCAAACATTTATATTGCAAACATCATGATCCAAATATTTATATTGCAATGACCATTTGTAAAGCATAGATGGTTATGTATTGAAGAATTATTGACAAAAAATAATTTTAAGTGTCATTTTTGCTTGGTATATGATACAATGCTCATGTGAGGGATGAGAAGACTACTGTGTGGGAAGAGCTAAGCTATATTTCTGAATTGTGCCAAATTTTCTTTTATTATATGGTAGATTTTAATGAGATTGTTCATATGTAGAAAAGAAAAGGAGCTATTAATTTGACAGCATCTACAAAAGATTTTAAAGAGTTGATACAGGACATTAGATTGGAGGAGTTAACATTGAATGATCGTAAATTTACGTGGTTTAGGGGATAATCATGTAGCCATACTGATAAGGTTATGGTTAGCTTGGAATGGGTAGAAGATTTTCTAGATTTGAGACTGATAAGAGGACCTAGGGGGTTATGAGACCATTGTCTAATGATAGTGGATGATGTAAGGTTGGGTGGGATGTAACACCCTAATATACTGATCCTTGTGCTTAAGTCATGAAAGAATTAGTAAACGAGAAACCTGAAAAGGAATAAAATAAAATTTCGAACAAAAAAATACACTCACGTATCAAAGTGACAGAAGGTAGAACACGTTCGGATAACGAATCAAGATAAGGTATAATGATGCGCGAGCATGTTATACCCTTTTTCATTGCATTTTTCTAGTCGTTTTTAGTTATATTTTATTAAGTTTTACTATGTTTTAGTACAAAATTCATCTTTGGATGCTACTTTGAGTTTTTGTGTTATTTTTATGATTTAGGTGAATTTTGGGCGAGTTTGGTAGAATCTTGTTCAGAGACGAAGAAAGGATAGCAGATGTTGTCAATCCTGACCTTTGTGTATTTCAATGAGAATATCTTGAGCTATAGAGGTCCAATTAATACAGTTTCAACGGTGTTAGAAAGTTAACTTCCAGAGCTTTCCAGCAATATTGATGGTCTATACTTCTCTTCAAGAATGACTGCCAAAATTGGCGTTAAACGCCAAGCTTGGGCATTTAACGCCCAAGAAGGACTAACCTCCCAAGTTGAACGCCCAAAACTGGCTTTCAACGCCAGCCAGGGATCAAAAGCCAGCAAATTCACCCCCTTCCCAACATTCAACACCAAGAATCCAAGTTGAACACTAGGCTTGACCGAAGCACACAACCAAAGTGGGCCCAAAGTGGATTTTAGCACTCCTTAACTTATCTAGTCTTATTTTTTTAACTTTTAAATTAAAAGTAACATCTTTTAGGGTTAGCATTTACTATTTAAAAAGGAGATAACTTATCATTAAAATCAATCATTTGCAGACAAATCCTCTTTACTTTTATTTGGTTTTCTCTGTAAAGTATGAGTAACTAAACCTCCTGGTCAAGGTTAGGAGCTCTGCTTATTCCTATGGATTGATATTATTACTTCTCTATTTCAACATATGTTTAATTCCATTCTATGATGTATTTTTGTTCTTCATGTAAATGAATCTGGGGTGGAACAGAAGTATGACTTTTTTTCTACATGAGTTCTTGTGATATGCTAACCAAGGTCACTTGAGCTACAACTTGACAATACATCTCCTAAACTTCAAATTTCCTGGGCTAATTAGATATGTGACTTGAAATTCGGTTAGCTTTGGGGTGATGAGGTTTTTGTGGCATTAAACTAGAATACTATGCTTCATTCTCTTATCCGAAAGATCTGACCTTGTCTGTGGCACTTTAAGTAGGATCAGGGGAGAGTGAATTGTATTGAGCTTCACCCTCATTCGAGTTGAATGACCACTAACCCTGGCTTTTGATGAGAATCAGAGGAGATTAGATTGCCAAGAAATTGGATTTTAATCACTTACAGTTTGCCATAGAACGAATCTTTCATTGTTAAAGTAGTCAGTAAGAAGTATTAATTTAGAAAGATAAGCATCTCTGAGGCCTTAACTGTTTCTATATATTATCTCTTTACCAATCTTTAATTGCTTTTCTTTACTTTCTTGTTTTATGCGCCTACAACAACAACTCTCTTTACTTTTTGCCCGACTAAGTCCAGGAAGATAACTATTACTTTCTCAATCCAACAATTCTCATGGGATCGACCCTCACTCACTTGAGGTATTACTTGGATGACCTGGTGCACTTGTCAGTGAAGTTGTGCGAGTTCAAATTTCGCACACCATAAGTATAAGGTATAACAATAAGAAAGAATAGAATAAAGACAAAATACACAATATTTAGACATAAGTATAATATCCACTAGTCGCGACCTGCAAAATTTAGGCTGACTAGGGTACAGAAATAAAATCAGTTGACAACAGTAGTTTCCTATCTCTCCCAAAAATACATCAAAGCCTTTATAGGTAAGTTTTAAAAGAATACATACATGCATCATAATTGGTTTTACAAAATAAGGGGAGAGATCTAAAAGCACAAAATAGAATCAGATAAACTCTGTCATTATTCAAACGAATCCAGTTCACTGTTGAGCGCCAGGGCTTGCATCTGAAAAACAGAAAATATATACGGAATGAGAACCCCCGACTCATAGGTTCCTAGTACGGTAAAAGTACCAAATAAATATAATGCACTATAATATAAATTCACTAGGCATCTTAAACTTCTTATCTCGTCATATCCAACCTAAGTTCTCACTAATCCATAACTTGGCCACTATCATAGGGGATTCTATTCTAACCCAATTTCCTTCATACTTTCACTACCTTCCAACCGAATAAAACAAGAGCGGAATCTTCAACTATTTTTCTTCCTCCACAGTCCTCCAAAACACCAATAGAGTCACACAGACAAATAAGACAGACAAGGTCAAGCACATACAGAAAGCATATATAACAAGTAGGCAGTTAGCAATTAACATGAATAAATAATTAAGCAAGCCAAGACAATGCACACTCAAACAAAACACACAAATGCGCATGATGCATGCCTTTCCTATTGGCCGTGAGCTCACGTGTCGGTTAACTGCCAGAACTTGACACACCCGGTAGCTAACCCAAATACCGTCTCTCGACTGCGCATCTCTAGGAGGTATAAAGTCGAAGGATTAGTGCCCTACCACCTTCTCTCGGAGGAAGGCACCAAGGGAAAATAAATCGGGAGATTAATGCCCTACCACCTTCCCCTAGTGAGGCCATGCCATATTGGTCGGGGGATTAGTGCACTACCACCTTGCAGACAGAGAGAGAAAGAATGTGAGGAGAATACATCGGGAATTAGTGCCTGATAAACCACTATTTTATGGTTTATCTTGTGTTTTATTGTGTGGTTTCATCAAGTCTTCACCCACTTATTCATACTAATTGCATGATTTTATAATCCCTTCCTAGTATTATTCTATGATTAAAAACTTGCTTCCTAAAGAACTTTAATTAGTACATTTTAATTCTCCTTTATACCATTCGATGCCGTGATCTGTGTGTTAAGTGTTTCAGGCTTTATAGGACAGGAATGGCTTAGAAAATAGAGAGGAAGCTTGCAAAAATGGAAGGAACACAAGAAACTAAGGAGATGACCAGCGAACACCGACGCGCGCGCATGGCTCACGCGAGCGCGCGGAATGGAGAAAATTGCAGCAACGCGTGCGCGTGCCTGACGTGAACGCGTGGATTGGAGTCTACACAAATGACGTGAACGCGTGGACGACGCGTACGCATGACAAGGAAAATCACTGAATGACACGAACGCGTGGACGACGCGTACGCGTGACCTGCGCGATCTGCAGAATTAACAGAAAATACTGGGGGTAATTTCGGGCCGCGTTTTGACCCAGTTTTTGGCCCAGAAACACAGAATAAAGCCAGGGAACATGCAAAGACTCAACACACAACTTTTAGATACATTGATATACTCTCATTAGGATACTTTTAGATCTGAATCTAGAGTGAATTACTCTTCCTCTAGGTTCTCTTTACATTCCCAGTTTATTGCTTTTGCTTTTGGATATTGAAGAGTCATTACCTTCGTTGAAGATACTATTCTAGTTTGTTTCCTTACTTACTCTTTTATTTATTTCATATTCTTAATTCTTGTTTAAAGTGGTAATTGGATTATTTTCATAGATTGTTAATGCAAAGGATTACTTTTACTTTTAATTAATTTATTTAAATTATTATGTCTTCTTCTTATATTTTTATGAGCGTTATATTCATCTCAATGGAGTAGACTCCATACTTGACATGGGGTTGATTAAAAGGAGACACTTGAGTTGGAAGGCTTAAGTGCTGTTTAAACTGGAAGTTGTTGGCTAGTTCTGTATTTACTAACGCTAGACCTTCCCAAGGGAGAGGACTAGGATTTGTGAATAAGAGTTAGCTCAATCGCTTGACTTTCCTTTATTTAGTAAGGGTTAACTAAGTGAAAACAACAACCTTTTTAATACTACACTTAAAAGACCCCAACAAGGATAGAACTTCCAATTAATCATTCCCCCAGTCAAGGCTTTTTATTTAGAATATTAATAATCATTCTTAGTTTTTATTGCTTTAATTTACAATTATTTAATTGCTCATTATCCAAACTTAAACTCTCTTGGAAATTCCTAATTAATAAAATAGCATCCTTTCTTGCAACTCGTTGGGAGACGACCTGAGATTCATACTCCCAGTGTTTTTATTCTAAATTTGTGACACCTTTCTAAATTGATGAGGCGAATTTTTGCTGGTTAAGAGCTATACTCGCAACGCTGTTCTATTATATTATAATATCTTAATTGGTCTAACTTCCGCCGCTCGTCAGTGCCTTACCACCTTCCTCACATCCCACCAAAACACAATTACAAGGAATGCAGGGGGAATGAATCGGGGAATTAATGTCCTACCGCCTTCCCCACATCCAACATATCACAAACACAGAGAATGTAGGGGAAAAAGATCAAGCGATTAGCGCCCAATATTACACAATATTATACAAATCCATCAAGCTCATGTTCAATAATCAATAAAACCTTATGTTCAAACATTTATATATTACTATCATTCATTCAATTCATCATCTCATCAAATCACCAATCATTAACCATCACTTACCATTCTTACCTTTTTCTGGCCTCCAGCCCAAATTCACGGCCTCCGACCTAATATTTCATCAAATAAACTCATAACCATATAATTCACTATCCAATACCAATTTCAATCCACACATCAACTATACAAAATTCCACAATCCTTATCCAATATCAATATCATCCATTACACATATCATACCAATCAATCATACCAATCAAGTTTAATCCTAGGGGCACCTAACCTAGGAATTCACATCATATCACACAGTACTTAAATAAAACTTAAATCGTACCTCTTAGAGCCAAAACAATTGAGCTTTTTCTTGGAAGTCTCTACCAAACCTTAGCTCCAAACATCACCAAAGCTCCACAAGCGATATCAATCCCCCAATTGTGCACCAAAATCACCCAATACTCTAACATAACCAATTTTTTCACACTTATAATCAACCTAGGATTCATGAAATTAATAAATCAAAGAGAAAAAAATCCTCTCTTACCTCAACATACTTGAAATTGGGGTGAAACCCACTTACAATCCATGCTAGTGTACCCCTGAACAATCAAAATCACAATAGTTCAACAACCCCAAAACCAAAAATGTGAATTCTAAGGGAAAAGAAAACTGGGCAAAATTCTAAAAGTTTCTTACCACAAGGCTTAGATAAAATTTAAGAGGATAAAGAGATCTACGCATGACTGCAAACGGCTTGTCAATCGGAGCTCCAGATCAAAAGTTATGGACGAAAGAAGATCAAAGTGAATAGTGACAAGAGTTTTCTTGCCTCTCTTCTCTCTTCTTCGTGGAACTCAAGGGAAAATAGGGAAGAACAATGATTTTGGTGCTAAAGTGAGGTATTTATATTGTGGGCTTCGGCTCATTTGGTGAGTGTTTGGGCTAATACCTGGCGTTCAACTTCAATCTTGGCGTTGAACTTCGCTGGTCCTGCTCCCTGGCTGGCGTTGAACGCCAGTTTTCGGCGTTCAACTTGGGAGGTCAGTCCTTCTTGGGCATTAAACGCTAGGTGTGGAAGGGGGCTTCTCGTGCACCCACCCGCCCCATGGGATAGTAACTTCCTTCTCATCCTCGTCTGGGGGCGGTGGAATCGCATCATCATCCCTCCATGGGGCGCCAGCTAACTCAATCATCCTAGTGATCATGGTGGGAAATGGCAAAAGGCCACGAATGTGAGCGTGCCACATGCTTCTCCTGATCAGCCGGGGAAAATATACCTCCTTCCCTTCCATGACACAGCCAATCAGAATAAGCATATCCATCGGGATCTTAGAAAAGTGTGTAGTCGGCAGGACATAGTGCGCGAATATCTGCTGCCAGGTCCTAGCCTCCTTGGTCAGATAAGTGAATAACATCTCCTTGGGCCTGGTGTTGGTGGACTCCATGACCCAAGAGGCATCCGGCGTGGCAATAACGCTCTTCAACACTTTATAATCAAAAGTCATAGTGTTTATGGCAGTCTCTGCCTCCTGATATGCACAAATATCACCAGTCCAAGGTAGGCACTGTAAAACACTCTCAATGTCTGCCTCAAGGATCAAAATCTGCCCACCCCGCAGGTGCACTGAATCCAGAGTCTCTCGAAAGAAGTTACAATAAAACTCCTTGACCCAGGAAGTGTTGATCCGGCCCAAATCCCTATCAATAAAGTGAAGGCCCAATACCTGAATACAGGCCTCAATGGGTTCCTTCAGGTCGTCGGGTAAGGCCAATTTCTTCTCAATATTCAGGCCCGTCTTTCGATAGGCGGGAAAACGGAGCTCATATTAGAGATTTGGGAACATGTATGCATCGGTGGGTGGTTTTAGTTGATTCTCCTTATCCACCTTATTAATCGGATTCTTGGCATAATTGACATAAGGGGAAAGGGTAAGAGCTTGAGATTTCTTTCTCTTTTTGGAGGTAGTGGACTGGATTGAATAACAAATTAGATTGAATGAGGAGTGAAGCACAAGAAAAAGACATTCAACCAACTTGAAAAGTGTAAACAAGGGATGGTTTAAAGTGAGTCATAGGAAACGTATGAAATATGGAAAAACTGACCCAATGATACCTAAGAATTGAACTTGATGTAGCTTGGTGAATAAGCAATTTCAAAGCCAACAAGTTCAATCATAAGCAAGATGCTTGAAAGCAAAGAAATTCTAGAAAATTGGGCAGCATTTCGGCAGTAATTCGGACGTTTCCGGACAACAACTAATGAGCAGGAGAGTCACATGAATCTAAGAAGCAAGAGGCATAACCAAATAGTAGCAGAAAAATAATGTTCGTGATGCCCAATGGAAGTCACAAAGCCAGGCAACAGCAAAAGAATTACAGAATGAGAAATGCAACAGGCGCAATTATCACTCAGCAAAGCAATCAATATCACGCAGCAATCAATCAAAATAAGCTCAGATAGGTAAACAAATACGGCGCAAATATCAGGCCTAGAATCCTCTATCCAGAACCTAACTACCTAACAGCAGATATCTCTAGCTATCCTAACATGTAACGAAAAGAAAATTAAATTCTAATTAACAACAAATTAACAGTAAACTAATGAACGAAGAAAGAACGGAAGAAGGGGAACAGGGGAGCAACCTGGGAGCAGACCAGGAATGGAATGGGGAGGATAGGCAGTAGGGAGGAAGGGGGAACGAAAATGTAGTGCCCGCCTCAGATGGTAGAGGCAGCGACCCCACGGCGGCGCAGCAGGGCCGGCGCGGTGGCGGTTGAGAGAAGACAAAGAGAGAGCAAGGGAGTGAGAGAAGAGGAATGAGCGAGAGAGAGAAAGAGAGAAAACGGGGTGAGGGTGGAAGAAGAAGGGTAGGGGGCGTTGGCGGGATGGGGGTGAGAGGGGTGGAAGGAGAAGAAAGGTGGGTTGGGGGGTGGTGCGTCTGCGCGATTGTTCGTCGCGCCTTAGGGTTATCTTATTTTAGAATCGACGCGGGCGCGCACCTTGCGCGTCCGCGTGCATTGAAGATTTTTGGGAATGGACGCGAGAGCGTCATGTGCGCTCATGCGTGACTTGTGAAACTAGCAAGGACGCGCACGCGTAGTCTGCGCGCGCGCGTGTGAAGAGTTGGGCTGGGGGCTCAGTGCTGGCCCAGCACCAGCATAACTCTCTGGCCGAAGATAGGGCTGGGGCCAGCCGCTGAGGGACGCGTCCGCGCAATGCGTGCGTCCGCGTGCATGGCCATCTGGTCTAGTTGTGCGCGGGCGCGATATACGCGCTTGCGTGTTTCTCCTCAACGTTGCAGGGATGCACACGCGTACCGTGCGCGTCTGCGTGGGACGAGTTGGGCTAAAAGCTCAAAGTTCGCACAAGAGAGGCTCAACTCTCTGGAAAATCTGTGGGGGCTGCATCC
The DNA here is from genome assembly GCF_000816755.2 of Arachis ipaensis. Classification (NCBI taxonomy): domain Eukaryota; kingdom Viridiplantae; phylum Streptophyta; class Magnoliopsida; order Fabales; family Fabaceae; genus Arachis; species Arachis ipaensis. Next base: position 42,823,438 of record NC_029791.2, on the reverse strand, counting down.
GCTTATGGATGCGTGCGTGTACAGCGTGCGCGCGCGCCCTTCGCCCTTTTTTTTTTGGAAGCATAAACACAGAATTTAACACTCTCCTAACCTATAAACATCCTAAAGCAACAAAAATTCAAAATTAACAAAAATCTTTAAGTTTTTAAAAAAAATTTGAAAAACAAACTAAACACAACTTGCACTTCAAGTAACCTGCTTTAACAACAATATAAACTAACGAAAACACACTACAACAACCTATCAATCAAAACAAAATGTAGAAGGGTATGGAAAAGAAGAAAACTACCTATAATGGTAACTCAAATCACTTATTAAGTATATATACAAGAAAATGGAAAGAGTTTACCATGGTGGGGTGTCTCCCACCTAGCACTTTTAGTTTAAGTCCTTAAGTTGGACATTTGGGAAGCTCTTTGTCATGGTGGCTTATGCTTGTACTCATCCTTGAGTCTCCAAGGATCATTGTGCCTCAAATGGTTGACAGAAGTTCCAACCAAATTCACCATTCTTGGGCAAAGTTCTACCCAAGATATGAGCTCCCATGGTTGGTCTACATGCTTTGCTCCGGGATCCCATATCTTGTTCTCACACCCATCTTCTAGTTGATTGTCAAGATTCTTCCTACCGGGTGGTTGATACATAGAATTCTTTTGAGTACACCAAGTCTTCTTCCTAGACCCATGTAAAGTAGCATTCATCCGATCATAGTCCTTATACTTTGAGGTTTTGACCTTGATGAGTCTAATTCCAAACCTCCAACCACTACACAACTCCTTTTTACTCTTAATTCCACAAAGAGCTCTAAGCTGACCATCCTTTTCAATTAAACCATATTCAAGTGAGAAAGTAAAGATTAGGGATAAGAATTTTATCCACTTGAATGTTGTGTTGGATGGTGACTTGGGGAGGGGGACCTCCCCACACTTAGACAATGCAAGGTCTACTTCTTTAGGCTCTTCTTTAGTTGTTTCCACCTCTTCTCAAGCTTCTTCAATTTCAACCATTTTCCCTTTATCACTTGGCTTGGTGTTGTCTTCAAGAGCTTCAATTTCTCGCCCAATGAGAGGTGATTCAATTTTTGATAAGAATTCATTGATGAATGAATCCAGCTCTTGATCAACCTCTTCATATTCTTCAATTTCGATATACACCAATTCAACTTTTTTTCCTTGGTAGCTCTTTTCTGATTCACTCTCTTTATCATTGCTCACCAAGGGTATGGAAGGTTGTGCATATTCTTCTATAATTTCAACTTCATGTCCAATGGGAGAGGATTCCATTGTAGAGAGAAATTCACCCATGATTGAATCCATCTCTTGATAAGCCTCTTCCAAGTCTCCAACGATGAATGCCTTGGAGGTTGCGCACCCTCATCAACATCAATATCAAGCTTCTTGGAAGAGTGCTCCATGATGCTACGTTCCCTTGGACTTTCAACATCTCCTAAATCTTCAACCACTTCTTCCTTTTCTTCAATGATCATAGGCTCCTCCAATTGTTCTAACACAAAGTGACATCCCTCATTTTCCACCGGAGTTTTCAATCTTTCTTTCATGCTATGATCTTCAATTGATTCTTCACATATAGCCATGGAAGTACCTTGAGTGTTCAAGCATTGGTAGGCTAAAGTATGCACTACCTTGGTCAAGTTAGTTACAAACTCTAAGGTGTTTCTTTGAATATCCGCTTGTCCTTGAAGTAGCAAGGTGAGAGAATCATCTATTGGGACTTGGGGTGGATACGAGGGTTCATCATTTTGGAGAGAGGGTTCATAGTATGAAGGTGGTTCTTCTTGGTAAGGGTATGGAGATGGTGTGCATTGAAGTGGTTCTTCATAGTAGTCATGATATGATTGTGGTGGTTCTAAAGGTTCTTGCTCATAATGGTTATGAGAATATGGCATGGGTGATTGGTCATATGATGGATATGAATCATAGGAAGGTGTTTAGTAATGAGAGGCTTGTGAGAATGGTTGAGGTTCATGTTGAGGATGAGAGTTATAGGCATATGATGGTGGTAATTGATTTTCATAAAAAGATTCACCATAGCCATTGAATTGACATGCATTAGGATGGTGATTATACCTATAAGTATCCGGAGGTTGTTGCCAATAGGAGTGATCAATTCCTTGAAGCTCCTCCCATCTTTGTTGGTTCCATCCATAATGAATTTCATCATTGAAGTTCATATTTCCTACAACACAATTAGAACCAAACTCATAGCCAAAGTGAGAATTCATGGTGACAAGAGAAAATGAAAAAAAAATCAAATAAGAAGCAAGAAAATTGAATCCTAAAACTAGCAAGAACTAACAAGGAAGCAAAAATGCAAACCTATTTACAATATTCACATATATACAATAACCAATAACACAACACCATTGCAATTCCCCGGCAACGACGCCATTTTGATGATTGGACTTTTGTGTGATCTAGAATTCACAATTGAAATCTCGTTGTAAGTATAGTTTCTAAACCAACAATAGTCCTTTCATACAAAAGATTGTTTGTCACAAGTAAAAAACCCCTAAATTTATAAACCGAAGTATTGAACCTCGGGTCGTTCTCCCTAGGAATTACAATGAAGTGTCTTGTTATTGGTTATGAGTTATGTTTGGGGTTTTTGATAAGAAACATGAAAAGTAAATGACAATGAAAATAAACTAACAACTAGAAGGCTCTTAGCAAGGTTGTGAGAATTAGAAGTCCTATCCTAGTTATCCTCATCAATTGTGACCACAATTATCCATTGCTACCACTTAGTTAACCTCTAACTATGAAGGAAAGTCAAGTGGATGAATCAACTTGATTCCACAAGTCCTAGCCAACTCCCAAGGGAAAGACTAGCTTTAGTGGTATCCAAATCAATTAGCAACTTCTAATTATCAATCGAGAAGGGAATTAGATAACTCAAGCGTCACTAATTACTCTACCATAGCCAAGAGAAACAAAATCTATACTAAAATTTAACCAAGCATTTTATCAAACACTTGGAAGGCATAAAAGTAAAGCAAAGTAAATTGATAACAACAATGAAATCTAACAATTACTTATTGCAAGGAATTAATAACAACAATCAAAGAAAACAAGATATACATGAATTACCTAAAATTGCATTAAAAGAAAATAGAATGAACAAGAGTAGATCTACAAGTAAAATGGAAGAAAGAAATAACAACAATAGAAGAATGATGAATGTAACAACAAAGAATTGAAAGGTAGAAGAAGATGAAATCATGAATTGAAACCTAGATATAAATTATTGAACTAAACCTAATCCTAATTCTAATCCTAGAGAGAAGTGAGAGCTTCTCTCTCTAAAACTAAACTAGACTAGCCTCATGTGTCTTGTGTTAGATCCCCCCTCTCCTCCTTCATTCCTTGGTCTTTTTAGTCTCTTTCGCACCAAAAACTCAGCTCTAAATGGGACTAGAAACCCTCCAAAATTGCAAGGCACGTTTTCCACTTTAAAAATCACGTGTGGTCATCGGCGCGTGCGTGCACAGTGCGCGCGCGTGCCCCTGGAGAATTTCGCGATCTGCGCGTAAGCGCATAGTGCGCGTGCGCGCCCATAGGGGTTTTCCAAACTTTTGGCTTTTCATGATTTCTCCATTTTGTATGCTTTCCTTTCACTCCTTTGATCTCTTCCTAGCCCTTTTCAACCTGAAATCACTAGCAAACATATCAAGGCATCTAGTGGAATCAAAGGCAAATCAAAATTATCAAATTAAAGGTCTAAAAAGCATATTTTCACATCTAAGCACAAGTATGGAGACAATCACAAAACCATGCTATTTCATTGGATAAATGTGAGGAAAGGTTATCAAAATGCTCTAAATGCAACACAAGATAAACCCTACAAAGGGGGTTTATCAACCTCCCCACGCTTAAACCAAGCATGTCCTCATGCTTAACCAAGGATGAAGCGAAGGGGTATGCCATTTATTCAATGCAATTAAACTACCTATATGCAACTATCTAAATGAATGCAACTAACTATATGAATGCTAATGCTTGGTCAAAATAACTCAAATTCCAAGAGAATATATATATGAGCATAAGAGCTAGAGTAATAGGGATCAAGTTCAAACCACAATTGTATTGAATTATCAAAAGAATCTCAAACTTGCAAAAATATAGATAGTATGGTGAATGCATGTATTTGAGCTATTGAACCCTCACCGGATGTGTATCCGCTCTATTCACTCAAGTTTTTAGGGGTTTATTCACTCAATTCTCCCCTAATCACGTTTTCCAAAGTTTGCTCTTCTTCTAACAATCAACAATCATTCAATGTATGCATTCATTCATCATGAGGTCTTTCTCATAGGTTGTAATGGGGTTAGGGTCAAGGTAGGATCATATATGGTTAAGTGGGCTAGAGATTTGAATCTTTGATTAACCCAGACCTTCCCACCTAATCTATACAATGACCTATACAAATTCTAATCTAACCTAACTACCCATTTTTCACTTTTTACATGCTCATGCATTTCTTTTGATTTTCCCAACACTTATGCATTTATCCTTATTGAGCTTTGCTTTGGGGCATTTTGTCCCCTTTTTTTTATTTCTTTTTTTTCTATTTATTTATTTATTTTTTTTTCAAACTATATACAAGAACATCAATGCATAAGGTCTATACATTTTATCAATACATGAGCATGTACCCAATTCCCAATAATTTCAATAAAAATACAAAACTACCCTTTTATTCCCCCAAAGTCCCAAGCTTCCCACACTTGAATGATACTCACACTCACTAGCCTAAGCTAATCAAAGATCCAAATAGAGGACATTTATTATTTTTCACTTAAAGGCTTTTAATGTGCTACAATTATGAACAAAGAGGGTTAAGCATAGGCTCAAATTGGATAACAATGGAAGATAAGAGGTAGGCTATTTGGGTAAGTGAGCTAATTGAAATAATGGCCTCAATCATATAAATGCATGAATACAAGGAATAAATGGACATATAGAATCAAGCAAACCAAGGATCACAATCATAGGAAGAGATAATCACACACAAGAATGGAAAATGGGTGGTTATAAAATGTAACCACATCAATAGGCTCGAATCTCACATGCTTGTGTTCTTGGCTCAATACATGCTTCACAAAGTATGAATTCAAGCAAGTTACAAAAAATTTTCAATCAATTGGGGTGTGCTCTATAGATAGATTCTTGTGAAAATTTCATCATTTTGACTAAGCTTATTAATGCAATGTTGTGATTGAGAGTTTATAAAAATTCCTTAGTTCACCCTTTTCTTTTCAATCAAAACATGTTTCATATGAAAAGGGTTAACTAGGTCTTAACAATTCTAAAACAATTTCTAATCACAACCATAAGCTAAAAGATAACTATATAAGAAAAATCCAACTAAAGTATAAAATCCATCATCCAAAATGACAAAGTATGCAACAACTAAGGCAAAAGTATCCAAAGTAATCCAAAACAACCAATATATACAACAGTGTGCAAAACAAGATAACTAGGAGAATATAACTAGGAAATATGCCAAAATGTTCACCGATCCACCAATGGTGCCAACGGCAACCTCCCCACACATAAGATCAAGCATCGTCCCCAATGCTAATCCTCAGGCTCAGGGAGAGGTACGCTGGTCGGCTCTGGCTCTGGCTGGGGCTGAGGTGTCTCCTGAGTAGCCTGGGTCTGGGATGGTATCTTCACATGAACCGGTTCCTCCTCATGAGTATCCTCATCATGTAAATCTGCATGCTCCTCCTCGTGGGTCTCCTTATCTGAACCGGAGGACTCTGGGAGAGGGGGCAGCTCAAGGCCTTGGGCCACAAACATCTGGTCAATCTGATCCAGGCGACGCATGATCTAACGCTGGCCGTGCTCCATGAAACAGAAAAGATGCTGAACCAATAAGTAGGTTGGCTGAGGTGCTGGTGGTGGTACTACTGCTGGTGCTGTAGAAGAAGATGGTCCTGCTGCTGCTGTGGAAGATGAGGGTCTAGCTGCCTCGACTACTGCTCGAGCTCGAGAGCGGTGCCTGGAAGGGGAATTCTCGTGCACCCACCTGCCCCATGGGATAGTAACTTCCTTCTCATCCTCGTCTGAGGGCGGTGGAATCGCATTATCATCCCTCCATGGGGCGCCAGCTAACTCAATCATCCTAGTGATCATGGTGGGAAATGGCAGAAGGCCACGGATGTGAGCGTGCCACATGCTTCTCCTGATCAACTGGGGAAAATATACCTCCTTCCCTTCCATGACACAGCCAATCAGAAGAAGCATATCCATCGGGATCTCAGAAAAGTGTGTAGTAGGCAGGACATAGTGCACAAATATCTACTGCCAGGTCCTAGCCTCCTTAGTCAGATAGGTGAATAGCATCCCCTTGGGCATGGTGTTGGTGGACTCCATGACCCAAGAGGCATCCGGCGTGGCAATAACGCTCTTCAACACTTCATAATCAAAAGTCATAGTGTTTATGGCAGTCTCTGCCTCCTGATATGCACAAATATCACCAGTCCAAGGTAGGCACTGTAAAACACTCTCAATGTCTGCCTCAAGGATCAAAATCTGCCCACCACGCAGGTGCACTAAATCCAGAGTCTCTCGAAAGAAGTTATAATAAAACTCCTTGACCCAGGAAGTGTTGATCCAGCCCAAATCCCTATCAATAAAGCCAAGGCCCAATCCCTGAATACGGGCCTCAATGGGTTCCTTCAGGTCGTTAGGTAAGGCCAATTTCTTTTCAATATTCAGGCCCGTCTTCCAATAGGCGGGAAAACGGAGCTCACAGTAGAGATTTGGGAACATGTATGCATCGGTGGGTGGTTTTAGTTGATTCTCCTTATCCACCTTATTAATCGGATTCTTGGCATAACTGACATAAGGGGAAAGGGTAAGAGCTTGAGATTTCTTTCTCTTTTTGGAGGTAGTGGACTTTTCCATTCCTCTATCGACCATCCTGAAAATTAAATAGGATATATAAGCACTTAACCAAGTACAGAGATAGCAAGCAAGCAATGGGATAGTCATGAAGTGAGTATATTAGGCGCATTCACCATCATAACTCAAAAGAATGGTTAAACAGTTAAGTAAAATGAAAATTGAAGTTAGGAGGTTAAATTAGTTAGTGAGTTAAAAAAAATGAGATTCGTAGTTAGTGTTATGATGGAAAACGGCTTAATTGAAAGAGAATTGCAAAATGTGTACACAATCACGTTCACACTCATGAGGGAAGTGCAGTCATTGATGATGAAATATGAAATTGCGAATGATGCAATTAATTGAAAATAAGTCATCAAGCAATTCTTTGCAATAATTGATATTGCAAGGTTTAACAGTTACACAAGTAGAATTCATCAACTATTTGTAATGCAAGAACCATACGCACAAAATTACAAGTTAGATTGAATGAGGAGTGAAGCACAAGAAAAAGACATTCAACCAACTTGAAAAGTGTAAACAAGGGATGGTTTAAAGTGAGTCATGGAAACGTATGAAATATTGAAAAACTGACCCAACGATACCTAAGAATTAAACTTGACGTAGCTTGGTGAATAAGCAATTTCAAAGCCAACAAGTTCAATCATAAGCAAGATGCTTGAAAGCAAAGCAATTCTAGAAAATTGGGCAGCATTTCGGCAGTAATTCGGACGTTTCCAGACAACAACTAATGAGCAGGAGAGTCACATGAATCTAAGAAGCAAGAGGCATAACCAAATAGTAGCAGAAAAATAATGTTTGTGATGCCCAATGGAAGTCATAAAGCCAGGCAGCAGCAAAATAATTACAGAATGAGAAATGCAACAGGCGCAATTATCACTCAGCAAAGCAATCAATATCATGCAGCAATCAATCAAAATAAGCTCAGATAGGTAAACAAATACGGCGCAAATATCAGGCCTAGAATCCTCTATCCAGAACCTAACTACCTAACAGCAGATATCTCTAGCTATCCTAACATGTAACGAAAAGAAAATTAAATTCTAATTAACAACAAATTAACAGTAAACTAATAAACGAAGAAAGAACGGAAGAAGGGGAACAGGGGAGCGACCTGGGAGCAGACCAGGAATGGAATGGGGAGGATAGGTAGCAGGGAGGAAGGGGGAACGGAAATGTAGTGCCCGCCTCAGATGGTGGAGGCAGTGACCCCATGGCGGCGCAGCAGGGCCGGCGCGGTGGCGGTTGAGAGAAGACAGAGAGAGCGAGGGAGTGACAGAAGAGGAATGAGCGAGAGAGAGAGAGAGAGAAAAAACGGGGTGAGGGTGGAAGAAGAAGGGTAGGGGGCGACGGCGGTGGAGGCGCGCCGGCACGGTGGTCAGAAGCGGGATGGGGGTGAGAGGGGTGGAAGGAGAAGAAAGGTGGGTTGGGGGGTGGTGCGTCTGCGCGATTGTTCGTCGCGCCTTAGGGTTATCTTATTTTAGAATCGACGCGGGCGCGCACCGTGCGCGTCCGCGTGCATTGAAGATTTTTTGTAATGGACGCGGGAGCGTCATGTGCGCTCATGCGTGACTTGTGGAACTAGCAAGGACGCGCACGCGTGCGCGCGCGCGTGCGAAGAGTTGGGCTGGGGGCTCAGTGCTGGCCCAGCACCAGCATAACTCTCTGGCCGAAGTATGGGCTGGGGCCAGCCGATGAGGGACGCGTCCGCGCAATGCGTGCTTCCGCGTGCATGGCCATCTGGTCTAGGTGTGCGCGGGAGCATTATACACCGGTTGTCAATGGCTACCTTCCATCCTTCCAGTGAAAACTACGCTCACGCGCTCTGTCACAGCACGGCTAATCACCGGTTGGTTCTCGATTCGGTTGGAATAGGATTTACTATCCTTTTGCATCTGTCACTAACGCCCAGCCTTCAGGAGTTAACCTTTATTCTGGGGGTATGGGGGTTCCTCTGATCCTTGGGAGGCTTGGTATTACAGAAGACTTCTGGCGCTTCAGTTCCTTTAAGTCACGTCCCTGCTCCTCTTGTTCTTTAAACATATGGGTCAGCATTTGACTGTGTTCCTTCTGTTGTTTTATTATTTGCTCCATAGCTTCCTGTATCTTGGTGACAGACGTCTCAAGATATTCCCAATATTCCGCTTGAGGAATCTCTGGGAGGAATTCCTGTGCTCTCTTCTTGATATGCTCCTCCTGTGCTCATTGTCTCTCCATTGATGCTTTGGTGATTGACTTTTCAATTAGGATATATTCAGCAAAGATTCTAGATGACAGCTTTTTGTCATGCCATTTTTTTTATTTTTCTTTATAAAGCTTGGCATTTTCGAAAGCTGTGGATCTGAATTCCTCTAGCTCATTTAGTTGGAGCAATCGTTTTTCTCCTGCTAATTTGGCATCTAAGTTTAGGAATCTGGTTGCCCAGTAGGCCTTATGTTCTAGTTCCACGGGCAAGTGGCATGCCTTACCATACACGAGTTGGTATGGAGAGGTCCCTATAGGGGTCTTGAATGCTGTTCTGTAAGCCCACAGAGCATCATCCAAGCTCCTTGCCCAATCCTTTCTACGAGTATTTACTGTCCGTTCCAGGATTCTCTTTAATTCTCTGTTAGAGACTTCAGCTTGCCCATTGGTTTGTGGATGATATGGTGTGGCCACTTTGTGGCGAATTCCATACCTAACCATGGCAGAGTAAAGCTGTTTATTGCAGAAGTGAGTGCCCCCATCACTGATTAACACTCTAGGGACACCAAACCTGCTAAAGATATGTTTCTGGAGGAACTTCAGCACTATTTTAGTATCATTAGTGGGCGTGGCAATAGCCTCAACCCATTTTGATACATAGTCAACTGCCACCAGAATATAAGTGTTTGAATATGATGGCGGAAAAGGTCCCATGAAGTCAATTCCCCATACGTCAAACAACTCAATTTCCAAGATTCCTTGTTGAGGCATGGCGTAACCATGAGGCAGATTACCAGCTCTTTGGCAACTGTCACAATTACGTACAAACTCTCGGGAATCTTTATAGAGTGTGGGCCAATAGAAGCCACATTGGAGGACCTTGGTGGCTGTTCGCTCACCTCCGAAATGGCCTCCATATTGAGATCCGTGGCAATGCCATAGGATCCTCTGTGCTTCCTCTCTGGGGACACACCTACGGATAATTCCGTCTGCACATCTCTTAAAGAGATAGGGTTCATCCCACAAGTAGTACTTTGCATCAGTGACTAATTTCTTCTTTTGTATTCTATTGTACTCCTTGGGTATGAACCGTGTAGCTTTATAGTTTGCAATATCGGCAAACCATGGTGCTTCCTGAATGGCAAACAAATGCTCATCAGGGAACGTCTCAGAGATCGCAAGAAAGGGGAGGGACGTCCCTTCCACTAGCTCTATCCGGGACAGATGATCAGCCACTTAGTTCTCTGTCCCTTTTCTGTCTCTTATTTCTATATCAAACTC
>NC_029791.2:42795318-42813037 GCF_000816755.2 Arachis ipaensis | reverse complement strand
CTTTTTATTTATTTTATTTTATAAGAAGTAAATACTTAAATAAAATAAAATAACTAAAAAGAATTTGAATTTTGAAAATAAAATTTTTTTTTTCGTAAAAGAAAATAAAAATTAATTAGTTAAAAAGGAATTTTTTTGAAAAAGAGGGAAGATATTTTCGAAAATTAGAGAGAGAGAGTTAGTTAGGTAGTTTTGAAAAAGTTAAGAAACAAACAAAAAGTTAGTTGGTTAGTTGAAACAAATTTTGAAAAGATAAGAAGTTAGGAAGTTAGAAGAGATATTTTGAAAAGATATTTTTGAATTTAGTGAGGAGAGAGAAAAACAATAAGATAGTATAAGATTTAAAATTTTTAGATCTAATGCTCCTTGTTTTTGAAAATTTTGGAGGGAAAACGCCAAGGAACACCAAACTTAAAAATTTTAAGATCAAGATATAAGGAAACTCAAGAACACTTTGAAGACTCACAAGAACACAAGAACATGAAGGAAGAACACCAAACTTAAAATTTTTAGAAAACCAAACCAAAATTTTCGAAAATCAAAGGGAAATCAACAAGAAAACACCAAACTTAAAGTTTGGCACAAGATTTAATAGAAAAAAAATATTTTTGAAAAAGAAGGTTTTGAAAAGAGTATAAAAGATTCTAACCCAATTACCAAGAACACAGATTAACGCTCTAGCCAAATGAGTTATGGAATTTTCGAAAATTTTAAGAAAGATTATTTTTGAAAACACCAAACTTAAAGTTTGGCACAGGATTTAACAGAAAAATTATTTCTTTGAAAAAGGTTTTAAAAAATTATGATAGCCAATTACCATGAACATAAACACCACGTTCTAATTAACTGAGCTATAAATTTAAAGTGTTTTAACAAGGGATAAATAATAAAAGACTCTAAACCAAAAAGAGAAAATTTTTCCTAATCTAAGCAACAAATTAAACCGCTCCTTCAATTTCAGCCAGAAAAATACCTGAAATTACAGAAAAACACACAACTCATAGTAAAGTCCAGAAATATGAATTTTTCCTAAAAACTAATAGAAATAGACTAAAAACTAACTAAAACATACTCTAAACTATATGAAATTATCCCCAAAAAGCGTATAAAATATCCGCTCATCAAGAGGCTCAACTTTCTGGAAAATCTATGGGGGCTGCATCCGCTTATGGACGCGTGCATGTATAGCGTGCGCGCGCGCCCTTCGCCCTTTTTTTTTGAAGCATAAACACAGAATTTAACACTCTATTAACCTATAAACATCCTAAAGCAACAAAAATTTAAATTTAACAAAAATCTTTAAGTTTTTAAAAATTTTTTCAAAAACAAACTAAACACAACTTGCACTTCAAGTAACCTGCTTTAACAACAATATAAACTAACGAAAACACACTACAGCAACCTATCAATCAAAACAAAATGTAGAAGGGTATGGAAAAGAAGAAAACTACCTATAATGGTAACTCAAATCACTTATTAAGTATATATACAAGAGAATGGAAAGAGTTTACCATGGTGCGGTGTCTCCCACCTAGAACTTTTAGTTTAAGTCCTTAAGTTGGACATTTGGGAAGCTCTTTGTCATGGTGGCTTATGCTTGTACTCATCCTTGAGTCTCCAAGGACCATTGTGCCTCAAATGGTTGACAGAAGTTCCAACCAAATTCACCATGCTTGGGCAAAGTTCTACCCAAGATATGAGCTCCCATGGTTGGTCTACATGCTTCGCTCTGGGATCCCATATCTTGTTCTCACACCCATCTTCTAGTTGATTGTCAAGATTCTTCCATCCGGATGGTTGATACATAGAATTCTCTTGAGTACAACAAGTCTTCTTCCTAGACCCATGTAAAGTAGCATTCATTCGATCATAGTCCTTATACTTTGAGGTTTTGACCTTGATGAGTCTAATTCCAAACCTCCAACCACTACACAACTTCCTTTAACTCTTAATTCCACAAAGAGCTCTAAGCTGACCATCCTTTTCAATTAAACCATATTCAAGTGAGAAAGTAAAGCTTAGGGATAAGAATTTTATCCACTTGAATGTAGTGTTGGATGGTGACTTGGGGAGGGAGACCTCCCCACACTTAGACAATGCGAGGTCAATTCTTTAGGCTCTTCTTTAGTTGTTTCCACCTCTTCGCAAGCTTCTTCAATTTCAACCATTTTCCCTTTATCACTTGGCTTGGTGTTGTCTTCAAGAGCTTCAATTTCTCGCCCAATGAGAGGTGATTCAATTTTTTATAAGAATTCATTGATGAATGAATCCAGCTGTTGATCAACCTCTTCATATTCTTCAATTTCGATATACACCAATTCAACTTTTTTTCCTTGGTAGCTCTTTTCTGATTCACTCTCTTTATCATTGCTCACCAAGGGTATGGAAGGTTGTGCATATTCTTCTATAATTTCAACTTCATGTCCAATGGGAGAGGATTCCATTGTAGAGAGAAATTCACCCATGATTGAATCCATCTCTTGATAAGCCTCTTCCAAGTCTCCAACGATGAATGCCTTGGAGGTTGCGCACCCTCATCAACATCAATATCAAGCTTCTTGGAAGAGTGCTCCATGATGCTACGTTCCCTTGGACTTTCAACATCTCCTAAATCTTCAACCACTTCTTCCTTTTCTTCAATGATCATAGGCTCCTCCAATTGTTCTAACACAAAGTGGCATCCCTCATTTTCTACCGGAGTTTTCAATCTCTCTTTCATGCTATGATCTTCAATTGATTCTTCACATATAGCCATGGAAGTACCTTGAGTGTTCAAGCATTGGTAGGCTAAATTATGCACTACCTTGGTCAAGTTAGTTACAAACTCTAAGGTGTTCCTTTGAATATCCGCTTGTCCTTGAAGTAGCAAGGTGAGAGAATCATCTATTGGGGCTTGGGGTGGATAAGAGGGTTCATCATTTTGGAGAGAGGGTTCATAGTATGAAGGTGGTTCTTCTTGGTAAGGGTATGGAGATGGTGTGCATTGAGGTGGTTCTTCATAGTAGTCATGATATGATTGTGGTGGTTCTAAAGGTTCTTGCTCATAATGGTTATGAGAATATGGCATGGGTGATTGGTCATATGATGGATATGAATCATAGGAAGGTGTTTAGTAATGAGAGGCTTGTGAGAATGATTGAGGTTCATGTTGAGGATGAGAGTTATAGGCATATGATGGTGGTAATTGATTTTCATAAAAAGATTCACCATAGCCATTGAATTGACATGCATTAGGATGGTGATTATACCTATAAGTATCCGGAGGTTGTTGCCAATAGGAGTGATCAATTCCTTGAAGCTCCTCCCATCTTTATTGGTTCCATCCATAATGAATGTCATCATTGAAGTTCATATTTCCTACAACACAATTAGAACCAAACTCATAGCCAAAGTGAGAATTCATGGTGACAAGAGAAAATGAAAACAAAATCAAATAAGAAGCAAGAAAATTGAATCCTAAAACTATCAAGAACTAACAAGGAAGCAAAAATGCAAACCTATTTACAATATTCACATATATACAATAACCAATAACACAACACCATTGTAATTCCCCGACAACGGCGCCATTTTGATGATTGGACTTTTGTGTGATCTAGAATTCACAATTGAAATCTTGTTGTAAGTATAGTTTCTAAACCAACAATAGTCCTTTCATACAAAAGATTGTTTGTCACAAGTAAAAAACCCCTAAATTTATAAACCGAAGTATCGAACCTCGGGTCGTTCTCCCTAGGAATTACAATGAAGTGTCTTATTATTGGTTATGAGTTATGTTTGGGGTTTTTGATAAGAAACATGAAAAGTAAATGACAATGAAAATAAACTAACAACTAGAAGGCTCTTAGCAAGGTTGTGAGAATTAGAAGTCCTATCCTAGTTATCCTCCTCAATTGTGACCACAATTATCCTAGCAAGGTTAGGAGAATGTAAAGGGTAATGTCAATATTAGTTAGAGAGATATAGATTGCTTTTGGAAAAGGGAGAAAAATACATGATGTGGGACCATGATTACATGTGAGATAGTTCTTCGGTTAAAGTTAAGGAAGAAGGAATTTATGATCATCAAGTTGGACTTCTAAAAAGCTTATGACAAGGTTAAATAGAGCTTTGTAGATATTGTACTTATGATAAAGAATGTGTTTGCACAACATTGATGTCATTATTGATAAATTGGTCGCCAATAAAACCTTTTAAGATAGAAAAGGAATTAAGGCAAGGGGACTTTCTATCATATTTTTTTGTCCTTGTAGTAGATGTTTTACATAGGATGATAGGGGAGGAATTAAGGAACATGCGCATATCTTCATTTCTTGTAGGGCGACATAATATAGAGTTATCTTGTCTTCACTTTGCGGATGACACTATTTTATTATATCCACCTAGGAAAGGACTATCAGTAATTATAGAAGACAACTTCGATGATTTGAGCTAATGTCTAAATTGAACATTAACTTTGACAAGTCCAATTTGATTCTGGTAAACTATGAGCCAGAGTGGGTAAATTGAATGTGTAGACTATTGGGATGTAAGCAGGAAGCACTACAGAATGAAATATCTTGGGATTCTTTTAGGTGAAAATTGAAGGTTGGTGAAAATATGGAAGTCGGTAATACATAATGTGGAGGAGAAGCTCCGCCTATGGAAAACCAAGGTTCTAAATAAAGCTAGAAAAGATTGTTCTTATAAAATTTGTGCTAAATATCTTTTCAATGTACTATCTCAACCTATATAAAATGTCAAATTTGATTGTAGAAAAGTTAATCACTCTACAGAGATGATTCTTTGGAGGGGGGGTGGGAAAGAGGATGGTAAACTTGGGGTTATTTTAATTAAAGAAACCGTTACTCAATTGATGGTAAATGCAATGATATGAAGATGGTTAGGGTTTGGAGATGCTGTATTCTTCTGGATCAATTCAGTCTTACTGTCTTCTTCAACTGTGAATAATTTCTTCTATGGCAGGCTGTATGTGATCAACGCTTTTCTTGAGAGGTCGCCAATGCTCCTCCAGATCTAAACCACAGGGTTAGTGCGGATCCAGTCTGATTGAGGCTGAAGCTCCTGCAGTCCATTCTCCTTAGTGATCCTACTCAAAACGCCATAGACAAGGTCAAATCTTCCATATAAGAAAATATTGCGCCTTTGGTTCTATCTTCTACCACAAAGACTCTAATCTCCCCATACCTCGGCTGAACTGGTGTCTCGAGAAGTCCCCAACGAAGTCGTAGATTAGCCATCTAAGAGATGTATAATCAAGCTAATGGTTCATCATTGTTCGATGAAAGACTCATCTAAACCCATGTAGAATGAGATAACTGATGATTGGACGTTTGTGTGGTCTAGAATTCACAATTGAAATCTCGTTGTAAGTATAGTTTCTAAACCAACAATAGTCCTTTCATACAAAAGATTGTTTGTCACAAGTAACAAACCCCTAAATTTATAAACCGAAGTATTGAACCTCGGGTCGTTCTCCCTAGGAATTACAATGAAGTGTCTTATTATTGGTTATGAGTTATGTTTGGGGTTTTTGATAAGAAACATGAAAAGTAAATGATAATAAAAATAAACTAACAACTAGAAGGCTCTTAGCAAGGTTGTGAGAATTAGAAGTCCTATCCTAGTTATCCTCTTCAATTGTAACCATAATTATCCATTGCTACCACTTAGTTAACCTCTAACTATGAAGGAAGGTCAAGTGGATGAATCAACTTGATTCCACAAGTCCTAGCCAACTCCCAAGGGAAAGACTAGCTTTAATGGTATCCAAATCAATTAGCAACTTCTAATTATCAATCAACAAGGAAATTAGATAACTCAAGCGTCACTAATTACTCTACCATAGCCAAGAGGAACAAAATCTATACTAAAATCCAACCAAGCATTTTATCAAACACTTGGAAGGCATAAAAGTAAAGCAAAGTAAATTGATAACAACAATGAAATCTAACAACTACTTATTGCAAGGAACTAATAACAACAATCAAAGAAAACAAGATCTACATGAATTACCTCAAATTGCATTAAAAGAAAATAGAATGAATAAGAGTAGATCTACAAGTAAAATGGAAGAAAGAAATAACAACAATAGAAGAATGATGAATGTAACAACAAAGATTTGAAAGGTAGAAGAAGATGAAAGCATGAATTGAAACCTAGATCTAAATTATTGAACTAAACCTAATCCTAATTCTAATCCTAGAGAGAAGTGAGAGCTTCTCTCTCTAAAACTAAACTAGACTAGCCTCATGTGTCTTGTGTTAGATCCCCCCTCTCCCCCTTCATTCCTTGGTCTTTTTAGTCTCTTTCCCGCCAAAAACTCAGCTCCAAATGGGGCTGGAAACCCTCCAAAATCGCCAGGCACGTTTTCCTCTTTAAAAATCACGTGTGGTCATCGGCGCGTGCGCGCACAGTGCACGCGCGCACCCCTGGAGAATTTCGCGATCTGCGCGTAAGCGCATAGTGCGCGTGCGCGCCCATGGGGGTTTTCCAAACTTTTGGCTTTTCATGATTTCTCCATTTTGTATGCTTTCCTTTCACTCCTTTGATCTCTTCCTAGCCCTTTTCAACCTGAAATCACTAGCAAACATATCAAGGCATCTAGTGGAATCAAAGGCAAATCAAAATTATCAAATTAAAGGTCTAAAAAGCATATTTTCACATCTAAGCACAAGTATGGAGACAATCACAAAACCATGCTATTTCATTGGATAAATGTAAGGAAAGGTTATCAAAATGCTCTAAATGCAATACAAGATAAACCCTACAAAGAGAGTTTATCAATAACCTTATGCCAGTTCAACGCATTCATAAGGATGAAGAACGAAGATACATCTTAGAATAGAGAATCAAACACGGATTGATGATAAAACAGCAATACTTTATTAATCCATAAAACTCAGCAGAGCTCCTCCCCTCAACCTAGGAGGTTTAGAGACTCATACTGATAGAAAATACAATGTGGAATTCGAAAATATGCTAGAAGTCTCTCGAAAGTGTAAAAGTTCTCAAATAGATACTAAACTAATGACTAAGGATTACATAAGAAGGTAAAACGGTCTTTTAGTGCTAAAATTCACTTCTGGAGCCCACTTGGTGAGTGTTTGGGCTGAGCTTGATTGAGATCCAAGTGCTAGGAGGCCTCTAGGGCATTGAACGTTGGATAGGGGGTCCTTTTTGGGCGTTGGACGCTGGTCTCTTCTCCCTTGGGCGTTAGCCGCCAGAATAGGGTTGGGAGCTGCCTTCAATTCTGAAGTAAAGTATGTACTATTATATATTGCTAGAAAGCCCTAGATGTTATCTTTCCATATCCGTTGAGAAAGCTCTATTTGGATGTCTATAGCTCCAGAAAATCTCTTTCGAGTGCAAGGAGGTCAGATCCTGACAGCATCTGCATTGCTTTCTCTGCCTCTGAATCAGACTTTTGCTCCAACTCCTCAATTTCAGCCAGAAAATACCTGAAATTGCATAAAAACACACAAACTCAAAGTAGAATCCAAAAATGTGAATTTCGCACTAAAACCTATGAAAACTTAATAAAACTTAAACAAAACATGCTAAAAAACATATGAAAATGATTCAAAAAAGCGTATAAAATATCTGCTCATCACAAATACCAAAGGAAATGGATGGTTGGGGGTGAGAGATGCAGTTATTTTGCAATACAGCTCTTTTATTTAAGTGGTGGTAGCATTTTTTTCAAGAAAGATTGCCCACTTTAACAAAAGGTTGTCTGCTCATGTAATATTTTAAACCCTATTTAGATGTTGTCTTCTCAGACCTTACCTACTAGAAAAGATCTATGGATGGACATTTGTCAATTACAAATCAAGGAGTAGTAAGTAAAAGAAGATGATTGAATGTTTGTTTATGAAATTAGGAGATAGAAGGAGAATCTAATTTTAGGAAGATGATTGGATTACCCTTTCCAAGGTTGTTCTCGACTTCAAGCAAAAGAGGATCCGTTGTAAGGAAATGTGAATTTTGGGATGGGATAGAGTGTGTATGAAACTTTCAGTGGAGGATGAAGTTATATAATAAAAATTAGAACTATTGAATAAACTTCATGGGATTTTACAAGAGGCTAAGCTAACAAGAGGGAGAAAGGACACATTCGTGTGAAAGTTTGATAATAAAGGCATTTTACTACTAATTCATTCGTGCAGATTTTGCAGATAGAAATAATACTGAAGGATGTATCAAGTTATAGCTTTACTAGCATTATATAGAGAGGTTTGATTCTCCTATGAGTTAAATTATTTACTTAGTTTGTTTTGGTATGTAGAGTCAATACTAAGGATAGACTGAATAGATTTGGTATTATTCCTCACAATGATATTGTTTGTATTCTATGTAACAAGTATGTGAAAAATGTGCACCACTTATTGTTGCTTATAAGTTTTCATGGCAAGTTTGATGTGCCTAGATTCATGATGCTGGCACTATGAAAAAATATTTTGAAAGTTCGATATCTATGTTAATTAAAAAGGAGGACCGAAAAATGTGATTGATGGACTTTTATTTTGTCATTTAGAGTATTTGACAAAGAAGAAATGAAAGGATATTTAAAAAAAAAAGCATCAAGTATTGCAGAAGCAATTGCCAGATCAATATAATAAAAATACAAAGAGCGGAACTATGTTGATTCCTAGAATTATTGATCGCAATGACAAAGATGATGTAGGGATTGGATTTGGTTTAGTTGTTTTTCTTTTGTACATTTTTACCTTTATTCATGCTCTACTTCGTTGTATTAAGCTCTTTTGTTTCCAAAAAAAAAAAAAAAAATTACAGTACCTAAAATCGCAATAACTATGTACAAGGAAAAAATAGGTATACAAAGTATCAATATATACAAAAAATACCTAATAAAAAAAATGCTAACATATGCATATCCTGATCTACACTTCTACGATGGAATATTTCATAAGCCTTATTTTAATTTTTGTATATATACTACGATATGACTTTTAACTTGAAAGATGCAGAGACAATAATTCTCACATTCATAGTTCCTTTAATCATTACGAAGACTTACTACTTTTGGGTTTCACTTGTTGAACAATCAACTAACAAAGATGGAGTTGCCAGAGTGACTTTCAAAGTAGATGTTGTTGACCCAGTATATTATTACCTTCATGCACCAAATGAACTCACAAAACTCTTCTGTTTTAATTGCTTCTATGCACAAGAATTAACTAGGGGAGCAAGCAAGTACATGAAATTAGATTTACCCAATCAATCCTATAATTGGATCAGAAGTAATAAAAAAATTAGATAAATTCTGATGTGATCCAATTGTAAGAGGATTGAGTGTCGGGTTTGTAAAATCTAAATTTGAACAGATCCAATAATACCCAATTATTATTGTTGTTGTTGTTTGGTCTAGCCATAAAGGAATAATTTATGATTAAAAAAAAAGAAAGAGCAATAGCTTTAAAAAAATATATCAACTTTTACCTAAATTAATTATTAATAATTACATGTAAAAAGAAAAAACAAAAGAGAACAAATTTTGCGTTCTAAATACTAAATACAAGTAGATATGGAAAATGTTATGAAAAATTAAGGATAATAAAAAAAAAGTGAACAAAAAATAAAAAATTAAAAAAAATAAATAGAGTAAAAATAATGAATGGGTGTAACATTAATAAATTAGGTATACAATATATGCAGTACAAATATACTCCTTTTTTTTTTTTCGTAATTTGACCCAATAGCTACAATTGAGGAGGTTCTTATGCTCAAACTTGCCGCTGCAGTGAACACATTATTGGTACTTTATTTTTCTTTCTCGTGAATTCCTTTTGTTTATGAATCGCTGGTTCATACTTGATCGATTCTCAGAATGCTAATTCTCCTGGGATTCAGTGCTCTTGTATTTAGTTAATGGTTCTATTCTTGAAAATATTATATTAATTTTTTAAGCTACCTTTAATAATTTTAAAAATCACAACTAGAAAATGGATTAATACAGACAGATTTATAGACGGATTTGGTCTATATTACAGACGGATTTTTTGTTACCGATGAAATTACCGACGGATTTTGTCCCTCTGTAAAAGCCCCGTCGGAAATTATTTACCGACGGATTTTTTTTCCGTCGAAAAATTACAGACGGACTTTTACCAGTTACCGACGGATTTTCCCTCTGTAAATTTTCTATCCATTTCCCAAAGGCGACGAACTTTCTGACAGATTTTCCGTCTGTAATTACAGACGGATTTTTCGACAGATTTTCTGTCTGTAATTTGAACTTTGGAAAATCATCCCACGTTCTGATTACAGACAGAAAATCCGTCTGTAAATCCGTCACTAAGGTAAAATAGAATTTTTTTTTTATTTTTCTAATTGCAAAATAAACTTGTTTTCATACAAAATAAATATAAAAAAACTCAACTCAACTCATATAAATTATATATTATTTTTTTTCTTCTTTTCAGATATATGAAAAATAGATTATCTATATAATATTTCTTTGCATATAACTCTACTTATTCAATAATATACAGTTATACATCCATATGGAGTGAAAATTACATCCATGTCTCACAAACATTAGTAGAGTTGTATCCTTAGAATTTTCTAAAATTTCTTGAACAATGCAAGCTAAGCTAGAGACCACTCATATGGTAAGTGTAGAACTTTATAGCTATGTACACTTTCTTATGGCTGATATGTACACTCTATTGATTCTACAATGTACACTTTATTGAAGCTGCAATGGCCGCAATGGCAGCAGCTATGCCTGCCACGGATACTGCAGCATGCAACTGAGCATTATGAGTCCTAATTTCTTGCTTTTTCCTCTCCTTTTGATCCTTCAGCCATCTTCCTATTGTCCTTCCTCTCAGCAAACTCCTGTAAAGCTAGTATGCAAAAGTTTACAAAAAGAATAACAAAGAAAAAGAGTAATGAATGATTGAGCTTTTATTTTTAGTATATAATCATGAGGTTGAGTGTAATGTACCCCATTTCTAAACAAGTTTTGACTGGAAAGGAATTCTGGATTGATTGCTTGATGGGGGTAAAAATGAGTCCTGCACATAGTGATTGGTTGTTCCAAATGACATGTGAAGTCAAAAGAATCAATTACTGTATATCTTGATCTTTTGTCAAGAATATATTTGAGCACTGCAACAGATGTGGAGAAAAAGATCAACACAATTTATCAATGATTTATATGATTTGTATGCCATCACGGTGCAGATTTGAAATTAGCTACCTATATGCACTGATCAAAACTCAACAATTTCTGTGTCCCCGTGAGAGCAATATATATGAAAAGTTGAATCCGGCCTATTGTAGCAACATGAGAGGAAATTGAAATAAATACTATGTTGCTTGAAATGGAGACAAATTCAAATATAGAACTTGTCATTCACCTGGATTCTTGGAGAAATTCAGTTCAATAGTTTCACAAGATAAGATGCGAGCAAAAACCAGCTAAATTTTTTGCTGGAACTGTAGGAACCCGAGGTAGCGATCGATCAAGAATAAGTAAAAGCTTGTAAGAAACACACAGAAAGAAGAAAATCCTACATGTAGTACATAAAAGACTACAAAAATTATGTATAGTTGATGAGTGTAGAAAAAAAGTTCATAAAGTTTTTGCCTTATCAAAGGTAAGTTAGTGGCCCACATGACTAATCCTGCTAGCAAAGCTACTTCTCCAGCCACATTTGAGACCCCAACTTTATTCCACAAGCATCTACAATGAAAGCTCTTGCAATGTTAGCCTATATAGTTTATGATTGAAAAAGGACTTTCCATTGAACAAGTTGCTTATTGAATTTACCTCTTAGATTTGATTAGTGTTGTCCCAAAAGATAATGTAGCAAAGTCCATGGGCTGTGAAGAGGACCATTGCAGTGGTCCTAGCTAGATGTGGTACTTGATACTTCCCTCTAAAGTTAGGCCAATGAACTGCAAAAGCAAAGACACTCTTAATACTAGAAAGAACAGAAACATCATGCAAATATTTCCAACAAGGCCTAAGGCCATTACTAAATCTTCCAGCTTGACCTCCCACTTATGCAATTAAATAAGTGACGCAGATGTGACAACTAGGTACCTAACACTGTGGTCATTCACATATTTGTGGAGTCATAAGAAAATTATTATGATTAAATAAGTGAAAAGGGGATAATACCAACCAATGATCAGTAATACCAGAAAAGGCAGAAGCAAGATAGATAAGAATTGCGTGACTGCCAAGAAGAAAAGAACACGTCTAATTGAAGTTCAAATTCATGAAAATGATTGATAAAAATGAAATTGAAATAAGAAGGAAGTACCTTTCGAAACTAGCTAAACGGGACACACCTCATCAGGGGTAGAAAGAGTTATCCTTGTGGTCCTCTATGATCTCAGAAATACCTATGATCTCAGAAAACATCATAGCTATGCCTCAGGAACCACCAGCCTCACCCCTTTATATACAACAAGGAAAGGGCCATAATGGAACAGTAGTAGTACTATTCTTTTTATTAAAGCCTTCAAAGCCTTTACCTGAATCAGTAGAAAGTATTTTTTTTTTTGCCTTTGAAAATAAGATATGAAAATCATGTACCTGCAGTCACCACAAAATCATGGAGACTAGTCACCACAACAAGATTTATTACTTGGCGTACTGAAGGCATTGTTTCAGCAATGCTCGTTAACTTATCAAGCTTTTGGAGAGTGAAATTGCAGATACCAATGTCTCAAACAAGGTTTTCCTTCACAAGCTTCTCCATTTCTCTCCAAACCCCTTCCATGTCAAATTCCAAAACTTCTCCTTCTTTAGGAGGTGTGCTGACACCATCTTTCAACCGAAATGGCCAATGAATCTGCATTATTGTTAATATTATATACTTATACTCTTCTTCATCCCTTAAATTTGATCAAATCACTTGCAACAATAGAAGCTTAATTATTACGAAGTAAAGATCAAGGTAGTCAAGTTGGAGTTCTTGAAGGGTGTTGTTAAGGGCAGGTCTAACCCTTTCAGTGATGTTATTTTCATGTAACATTATAATTAAAAAAGTTTTGGGATTTGTAAAATTTTTGCAATTAATTCAACCAAAGTTTTCTTAATTTGGTCAACACATTCCACATATAAATAACACCTAATGTAATGTAAATAATTTCACTTAATGAAACAAAGTGGTGGAAATTATATATATATATATATATATATACACCATAATTTGGAGGTGACAAAGAGATCCTTCCTATCCACTCCTACTATCATAGCAGATTGAAGTCCATGTCCAACCTGTAAATAGATAGATATTGATGACAACCAAGATCCAATATATGAATGAACTGAAAAATTCGTAGTAGTAATTAACATATATCTTCTTGGACTCCATACTGTGCAGCAGTGTCTATATGTCTATAACCAGCCTGCAAACAAAGGTTAGATCATATAAGACTTAGCTTCACATGAATTCGAACTCTAGCTAAGTGTGATGATTTGGTTTTTAGAAAGAATTTCCAAATTGAAGTTTTAGATGTGATTTATTTAGCTTAGAGATTACATGATCTTAATTCAAATCGTGTAACAGTGATTTGTTCCATAAAAATGTAGTATTGCAATGCAAGATACAAAATTATTTATTGAACCACGATATGTAGCAGAAAAGTTTGGTCAACATTGACTTTTCAATGGCATCATAGTTCTCTTTTGGATATTATCATCAATCACATAATAAAGTAATTGATTGAGTAGTTACATAAAAGGATCTTATTATCTTGTAAATATTAATGTATTAAAAATACAGGGTCAGGTTATCATATAAATTCCATCATGAAATATTTTGGATTTACCTAGAAAACTAATTTCTCGTATCACTTTATAGTGTAAAGTAGTAATTGCATACCTTAAAGATAAACATATAAAAGGATTGGAAAGCATCTTTGCTCTTTAAATCTACAGAATTAGCACGATACCAAAAGATCAAAGCCATGATCCCATGTGCTATGACCTAACAAAATTGAATGATACAATACAATCAGAAAGTCAGAAGAATGTGGCTAATCCCAAAGAGACAACAACAACAATAGAAAGTCAGAAATAGACAAAACAACAAACAGGTAGAATGCATATTCAACAAAGTCCATTCCAAAATATACTCAATCTGATTCAATTCAATGCTCAACAAATTGGAGTTCCTTCACATAAAGCTTGCCATCTCTGTGTCTGTAACAAAACCCTAAATTGTTTTCATAACAGAACAGATACAATGGCAAGAGAATCAATGTTATCGGAAGGGACGACGGAGCCTACCTGAACCAACGGCGACGAGAAGAAAAGGGAGAAGTGGCGACGACGCTGACGAGCTTCAACGAGCAGCGACAGAAAACGGTGTCGAAAGAGTGGCGAAATTAATCGGCGTCGAAGATGAAAGAGAGAGACCGGTGACTGGGTGTGACGGAGAGATTGGGAAACGGGTGTGATGGAGCTTCGGGCAACGGCGGTGCAACGGCGAGAGGTACCGCCGATGAAGGATTTGGAGGGGATGGGTGAGGAGCCCGCGAAGGATGGGGTGTTCTGAGAAATGAAGAGAGGAACGAGAATTAAACTCTTATTCTAATATTTCCGACGGAAAATTTTAAATTACAGACGGATTTTTCGTCTGTAATAATTTAATAAAATATAGCATTTTTGTCTATTTAATTACAGATGGATTTTCTGTCTGTAATCATTTCCAATGAAAAAAATTAATTTTTTCGACGGAATTATCGACGGATTCTCTTTTCCGTCTGTAATTTATGCTAATTCATTTTTTTATTTTCCGACAAAAAATCCCTCTGAAATTCCGTCTGTATTTCCATGGGATAAAATCCGTCGGAAATATCCGTCTGTAATAACTAATTTTCTAGTAGTGAATTCAAAATAATAATTTCTACTATAACTTTAACCATTTTTTACTATAAAACTAACGGAATTATTATTTTCTTGCAATTCTTCCCACCATCACGTGTCAATAACGATGGAACAAATTAATTTAAACAAGATAAAAACACAAAAAGTTAAATATTATATTTCAGAGAAAGAGAGAGAGAGATTTCCAAAATTTGAGTGATACCATATAGGCACAAAATCTCTTTAATAAACAAATCTAATATGATATGTGGAAAGCATCATTTATCTTATGACAACATATAAAATGAATAATTTTTTAGCATCTGTCAACAACCACCATAACAAAATTTTTTTGTCATTGTATCCTAGATAATCCCAAGATGAAGTCCATGCTAACATCTTTTTATGGAGCTATTAAAATAGATAATGGCTTGTATAAACTAGTGTTTTGATTTCTACTTTACTAATGTGACAAATACAACATTTATGAATGTAATGAGTGACATCTCGCTTGAATTTTGGGTAATAGAATTTCTCTTTATGAGGGTCAATGTTTTGTCCCTCCTAATGTGTCTAGCTAATCCTCCATTATGAATTTTCCAAATAATTGATTGGTACAATGAAAATGAAAAATTCATAGTTGGTTTCCCTTGAAAAGTTAGCCTTCTTGAATGAAAAAACCACGATATAGTTGTTAAAAACAGTACTTCTAGATTTCTAAAAGATCTTGATCTTCCTTATATAACTTTTTTATAACTTCAAAACCAACAACATTAAACTTTAGGGTGGAAAGGAGAACATGTCATCGTCTTAAGGAATCAACAACCTTATTTTGAATGTTGGATTTATACTTGAGAAAAAATGAAAATAATTATAGGAAGTCACTCAAAGCTGCATGGTATTGATTCGAATTTTGTTGAGAAACAAGATATTTAAAAACCTCTTGATTAGTATACAAGATGAATTTTAAAGCAACAAGTAATGACTATGATGGGTTAATGCTCGCACAACTGCATAAAATTCTTTATCATAGCTAGAATACTTCATTTTAGCATTATAAAACTTTTCGCTAAAGAAAGCAATTGGTCGACCTTTTTGGGAAAGTACAGCACCAATTTTAACATTTAAAGCATCCCAATCAACTTCAAATATTGAATCAAAGTTGGAAAGTTCAAGTAGAAAATCTAAAGAAATCCTTTCTTTCAATGCCTCAAGACTCTATTACGCCTTAGTACTCTAAAGGCATCATGCTTAAAATATTAGTAGGTGGGAAGCAGCAATGGAGCTAAAATTCTTAATGAATCACCAATATTATGAAGTTAATTATGGAAGTTCTATATGCCCTGCAATGTTCTCGGAGTAGGCCAATTAACAATAGCATCAATTTGCTATAGTCTACCTTAATGCCTTGACTTATAACAATATATCCCAAAACCACAACTTTATTCAGTAAGAAGTTACACATTACTTAAGATTAGCATATAGCTTTTGCTCTCGAAGCACTCCAAATACTTAGCGTGGATGTGCTAGATGTTCATTATGGTCCTTAGTAGATATTAAATGTCATCAAAATAAATAACAACAAATTTTTCAATAAAGGACTGAAATACGTAATTCGTCAAGTGCATGAAGGTGCTTGGTATATTAAAGAGGCTAATGGCATAACCATCTATTCATATAATCTATCTCATGTTTTGAAATTTTTCTTGCACTCAAATTGGTAAAAAAAATTAACTCGGTTCAAAGTAATAATGCAAAAAGGTATATATACCTGCAAAATTTTATGCAGGATCAAGGAATTTTATTGAGATTTTCTTGCTCTCATATTCATCAACAATAGTTAAGCACAAATAAAAGTACATTGTAGACATGAGGTTTACTATTTTAGGGTGATGTCTTCTTAACTACATTACAATTGGTTAATACTTTGCTCATTTCTAATCTAGATGACTCATCTTCATTTGAAACTCGTTTTGGCATAAAATGATATACAATTAGAGAGAGTGCCAACATAGCAGAAAGTTGAGTATTTATAAATCAGTTACATCCACCCAAAGGAAAAATTTCCTAGACTACTTTTTTTGTAGTCTTTTGTTATTATTTTTCTATTTTTTCTAATTCTATTTATATTTCCATTCTTTTTTTATCTGGTAATATGTATAAAAAAAGTAAAGGAGCAATAGAAACTGCGTTGATATTGCTCCTTTACTTTCAAAAACTCGTATCCCTTAAGACAAAAATATTATCCATTTAGAGATAAAGCCTCGACTGCAGCTAGATCTAGAGGGAAGTTATGAGCATTACGTTCATGCATAACTTCCATACCAAGATTAGCTCGGTTAATAATATCAGCCCAGGTGTTAATTACACGACCTTGACTATCACAAAAAAAATCAACAACTATACCTTTATATAAATACATGTATTGTTTAATTTATTTTTAACATATATAATATATTTGAATATGTATTATATGTAGATAGTTGATTTAGTGGCTAATTTTTTTATGGATACATGGTTGATATATGTAGTATATAACTAATCCATTTGAAGTTAATAATGATTTAAATAATCATTTCACACTCTTCTAAACTATGTTATCTCTTTCTCTTTTCTCCCAACTCCCTGTGATAAAGCTTAAACCTAGTGCCTTTTGCTTTTATATACATAAGAGTAAAACAATCTTCTATTTTAATAAAGATATTTTCATAAAAAAAATACATATTACCAGTTTTTCATAGGAATTAAAATTGGCCAAACTGTAAGAATGTTAAGTTTTTCAAATAAACTTTTAAAGTAATCAATTTTTATTAACTAAAAAAATTGTTAATGAACAAATGTTCAAGAAAAGAAAATTTTTTAAAT
>NC_029791.2:42787519-42795293 GCF_000816755.2 Arachis ipaensis | reverse complement strand
ATATATTTCTTACACAAGATTCTCATAAAATTTCAAAAGAAATTGTACAAGGTGTTACCTGTACCTGATGAGGGTGAGGATCTGGAGCCCTCTCGAACTAGTTATCAATCTCGCGAGCTTTAGGAACAACGGCGGGTAGTACCTTCAATGACACTTTGACACCCAAGTTAGAGAGTTAGAGAGGTTGGGATTAGGGTTATTTAGGGTGAAGTTGATCATAGATGGGGGAAGCGATGGGACTCCCCTTTTATAGGATTGTCAGGCTATCTTATCTTGACTGGAGGTCCCACCTCCTAGGATTTGAAAGGTGATTGGGGAATGGATTTTTTCCTAAGCGTTTAAGATAGTGGGAGTTTGGTCAGGTTGGGCCGTGTTGGGCCCATTAGGGTTTCGGATGCCAGGTCCAGAACAGTTGTCCTAGAGAACGAGACTATGCTTGCTTGGTCTCGACGCTGATGTTGGTGAGTTCGGCTCTTCACATCCCAAGAGGTCGTGAGATCCACGGGCATCGTATGGGCTCATTCATACATTTGTTTATTGCACCTCTCGATTGAAGGGATTTGTTCGCACTTTTTCAAGGTCTCATAATGACGCGTAGTGGAGAGAGAATGGTTTTTGACATTTTTTCTTTTTCCTCCACTCTGTTTTTCTTTTTTTGCCCCCTCTCCCATTCGTATTTCCATTTGAAATGTTAAGGGTTTCAGTTTCCTTTTCTTCTTCTTAACTGCATTCTTATTATTCCCATCAACCATTTTGCTAGCCATTTCCTCTGCTTTGCATATTTTTTTTTTCTGGATTTTTGATCGCATTTTCCTGTATTTCGATTGTTATCATTGTTGCCGAGGGTCTGTGGAGTTTATGCTTTTGGCTTTTTGCTTAGTGGCCTCGAGGGTAATCAGTCCCCGGAGTAGCCGTTCATTATATATCATCCGTTGTTTTTGTACGATTCGTAAAAGGAGATTTCAATTGGTTGATAAACTTTATAAAATTTGAAAAGGGATTTTAAGCCTTATATAAACTTTGTAAAGCTTTACAAGGGGAGGCCCTCGTTAAAACCTCCCGCAATTTGGGTAGGAAAGAATGCCTTTCTGAGAATAAAGAGACAAAATGTTAGGTTTAAATAATCTTGAAAACACTTATGTTACTAAGTTTGAGTAGTTCGCTTATGGATAGTAGCGTCGTATGTTCGTGGCGTTACATGACCTCGACAGCTTGGTATCGTTAAACCACTCCAGTTTGTATGCTCCATTTCTGATCACGGCCTTGACTCGGTAGGGTCCTTCCAAATTAGGGGTTAGATTTCTTCCCTCGGGGTGGGAGGCCGATGTCATTACGTCGTAAGACTAGGTTTCCTTGTTTGAATTCTCACTTTACTATGTCTCGATTGTGTCTTAGGCTTACTCTTTGCTTTAGGGCAAATTCTCGTAGGTGTGTTATGCTTCTTACTTTATCGACTAGGTGATCAGGGCTTTGGCAAGTGCACCAAATTGATTCAAGTAATACCACAGTGAGTGGGTATCATTCCCATGAGGATTAAAGGACTGAGTGCATAGTGTTTAATTGAAACTCTAATTAGATTCACGAAATTTTGTAAGAGCAGGAATCAAACTTAAAATCATAACAAATTATTATACAATGCTTATGAATGATGAAATAAATAGATAATGATACATTCATGTTTACTACCTTGACTCATGCATAGATATTTTAACGACAAATCGTCTGTAATCAAACCCCAATCCCTTTGTGATTTAATTTCTCTTATCCTAACTAATAGCCAATTCCTTGGTCAATTAGTTAGCATTAAGGGGATTAACGTGAAATTATGATTTAAAGTCACATAATATTCAAAGCTATTCCTAGTCAATTGAAAAGTTACGAGAATGAGTTTTAAGCTAATCCCAATAATAACTTTTCCAAGATAATAAAGGAATCCAAAATAGACTAGAATTCTTTTTCAATATCTCTAATAATTTAGAATAAAATGAAAACCTAAATTCTTAAAGTATGAATGCATTATTCAAGATAAAATAATAATATTTATCAATCCATAAAACTAAACAGAGCTCCTAACCCTAGCACAAAAGTGACTCATGAATAAACGAAAACAACAGGTGAAAATATGCTAATGAATGCTAGATGATGAGATTTCTCTCCTCAAGCTTATTTATAATCTAAATCCTAACGTAAATTTTAAATTTAAACTAAATACAATCTTATCTTTCTTAAAAAATATCAACTAAACTTAATCTTTATAATTTAAATTAACCGAGATCTAATCTTGCTGAATTCTTGGAGTCGGTTGTGTTAAATATCCATGTTGGAGGAAGCCTGAGCTTTGGTTGAATGCCTGGGCATTGGGCGCCAGCTCGTGGCGTTAAGCACCAGGGCTTGTTGGTTGGTCATGATCATGGGCGCTAAGTAAGGTGTCAATAGGTAGGGTAGGGTAGGGTTTAGAGCCAACCCTAACCATACACGTGGGTTTAGAGCAATGTAACCTAACCCTACCCACGGTCAACCCACAGGTACCCGATCCTACCCACGGGTTTTCATAAATATGCAATATTATTATATCACCTAATGAGTATGCAAATTAGAAATTCAATATAAATAACACAATCATCCCTCAAACAATACAATCGTCCCATAAACAACGTAACTATTAAATGTTCAATTCTACATAAAGGTCTTTGCTTAAATTAATAACACAAACACAAATAAAATCATTATAAACCCATGAGCATTTCATTTGCTGCAACAAAACCATCACTAGTCTATGACTTTAGATATAGCATTATCATCGTCATCATTTACAGTTTGATAATCAGGATATATCAATGCAAATGAAATCAAACACTAAAAAGCTATTAGTTACATCAAATATTAATGTAACATGTTCAAATACACTTTGTGCGAATAAAAATGACCTAATCATCTTAAGCAATAATAATAAAAGAAGGCAAAATTGACCACTAATTAGTGAACGGAGCACAGAACACAGAGAGCGTTGAATAGTGAGAATGAATGAACGGAGCACTGCGCTGAAGTCTGAATGGACCACAAGGAGTGCTAAAGTTTGAACGGAGCACGTGACCATCCAAACACGAAGCACGACAACCATGCTAGCTAGAGACGTAGGTGAGCAGCGCCGGCAAGGGGAGTGGGGCCAGACGTGGAGTTGCAGAGAGATTGAGAGAAGAGAGAAGAGAATCAGAGATTAGAGTTCTTAGGGAGTTTGGGAGTTGTGAATCTATTATCTGAGTGTAGACTTGTGATATAATGTTGTATTTATATCACTAAAATATAATTGATTTTTATATAAACAAAAGTGTTAAATTATTAATTGATGATCATGGCTCAATAGCAAAGACCATTTGCACTAAGTGAGAGGTCCTTGGTTTAACACCCTCCTATAACATTTTCATAACATCTACATATATAGGGTGCGGGTTGATTGGGTAGAGTTGAGACTCCACCTGCACCCTATCCGACATGTACTCAAACCCGGTCCGCACTCAACCCTACATGCTACGCACCATTTGTGTTGCTCATCATGGGCACCAAGCACCATTGTGATTGTTACTTTGTTCTTTTTCGAAGGTGTTAGGCGGCAAGGTTGGATACTTGGCGCTAGGGCCCTAGAAGTGATAAAACTTGGGCACTGGCATGAGGAAGTGGCATTGGGCGTCGAAAGAAGGTGCTGAATATCAATGTGTCGGTGCTAGGCGCCATTTGTGGGCATTGAGCAACCCTTTTTTGTCCCGGGCACCAATTGTGTGCCACCTTTACTCCTTCATGGGCGTTGGGCACTAGGCACCTACCCTTGCCATAAGTTCCCACCTTTGATAGCTTCATGGGCTTTGGGTACCAATATGTGGGCGCTCGGGTGCCCTACCTTCCTTGATTGTTTCTGCCTTTTCTTTTCTCTGTCTAAATTTTCTTGAAATTATCCTGAACATACAACAATTCTAAAACAACTCCAAATAAAATAAATTAGCTGCAAAAACCTCAATTAATCTAAGAAAACTACTAATATTTATTAAAAGAAAAGCTAAAAAACACTAATAAAGATGTCAAGGCATCACAAAACCAAACTTAAAACTTTTCTTGTCCCCAAGCAACAAAAAGAAGAATGCACATAGATTATCTTAGTGATGGAAATTAAAGAATTATTTCATGAAGTCCAATCCTCATATGTGGTTAAGTTTGTAGTGGGTTATAATGATTGACGTGATCACATATGGGCTTCCATTACTCATGATCCTACAAACTATAAATCTGAGCATTCAAGAATCTAATCCGGATAATATTAAGGGTATCCTTTTATAGTTTTTAACCTTGAAGTCAGTTTTCCTTTTTAGTATTTGTGAATGTAATATTCAACATATTTTTTTCTCATAAACTAAAATTAAAGTATTGGGGAAGATACTTGCACATCTTTTGACTCTAAATATTTTGTCTCAAGGTCACTCTTTAGTGTAGGTTTTCAATCGGTAATTCCGACCCAGTTGGCTCAAGGTATCGGGTGATGAAGCATCCCTCGGATTCACTCACCCAAGTCTCTCCTTGACACAAAAACACCATAATATTTTTTTACATTAACAATTCTTGTCATTCCAACTGCTTCAAAGTTTTAGACTATTCTAAGAATTTCTATAATACTTTTCTAGATCTTATTTCAAAATATTCTAGCTATCTATTTATGCAATTTTTCAACACATATATGCAAGTTTTCACACATATTTAACCCATTATGCAAGCACATATTTTTTTTCACATAACTTATACTTTTTTTAATCTTACTTAACCTCTTTTTATTTTTTAGTCACTTAGACATTCTCTAACACATACAGATACTGGACAAAAAGCAATTTAACAAGTAAAAGCCTAAACTAAAAACAGAATGGAAGACGCACAGACAACATAAACATGATACAAAGAAAACAAACTAGTTAAAGACACATGACCGAGAATTTAAAAACAATAATAAAGTTACCACTCTGTGTGAGTTTTTCAATCCTCGTCTTCATCAGTCTCTTGTGCCTCTTCTTTCACTTCTTTCTTTGGGCTCTGTTTTTCTTCTTATTGTGTTCTCCTTTTCTCTTTTTGAAGAGTAGCATTTTTATCCTGCAAAATAATATCTCAAATGGTGCACAATTTTTCTTTAACCACCAACACTAAACTTCTATATTTGTCAAATTTCTAAGTGTAAGTGTCTTAAATGATATAAAGATGAAGTTAGGATACTTGTGGTGAACAGAAAAAATTATGAACAGGGGTTAAATGGCTTTGAAAGTACCAAGTGTGGGCCATTGGCACTAGGCGCCATGCAATGTAATGAGCTTCGTGCTTGTTGGCACTGGGCACCAACTACTGGTGCTAGGCGCCATGCAAGGTAAAAAAGAAAGAAGCACTGAAGGCGCTGGGCACCAACCATGGGTGTTGGGCGCCATGCAACGTAACAAAGCAAGACACATCGAAGACACTGGGCGCCAACCATGTGACTAGCTTAATGTTTGTTAGCGCTAGCCGCCTACCATGGGCGCTGGGTACCCATCTTTCGTTACGAGCTTCATGCCTCGAAGGCGCTGGGCGCGGGTCAAGCCATGGGTGTAACACCCTAACTTTTAGCACCTCATGATCATACTAAATGTCCGAGCACTACTAAACTCTAAACCTTTTTATTTTATACTATTTTTATTTAATAGCAAGCCTTTACGAATACAGACCAGAATTTTAATAAAGAAAATGAAAAGTATTTACTTTAAACTACTTAGCCAAAATGATACATATATATATAATCACATAGCATCACATACATAGACGTATTCCAAGATACTCAAATACAAGTCCTACCCCTCTAAAAATCAAAGGCAATAAACAGCGAGGGAAAAATAAAATCTAAGACTAAACCAAATGCAGAAAATACGGATATGTATATATGTACATAAAAATTTGAATTTCAGTCACGGCTCTGTGCCAAGGATTCCTGAACCTTTTGCAGAAAAGGAAATCTGTCTGGGGATAAGAACGTCGTCCTCGCATGTTCTCAGTAGGGTAAGTGAATGGCGTAAAAATATAGAATAAAATACAAATAGTTAATTCACGTCCCAAAAATAGTTTTCTCTATTAAACCCAAAAAATTATTCCTAAGTCCTACTTAAAACCATTTAAATCCCTTTCGTTAAGTCACATTACTTAAATAAAGTCTCGGTCACGTTAACAGTTCATCAGCCACAAGCAGCATTCCCCAATATATTACTAAGTTTGCAACATCAACAAAATATCCAATTAGGCACACAAGCAAATCACCAAGGCAAACAAGACAATCACAGGAAAATTGAATAAACAACCACAATCAAATCCAAGTGCGCAAACAAATTATGATCCATGCCTGTTCCTAGTGCAGGCTATGAGCTCATGCGTCGGTTGTCTACCCACAACCTGACGTTATTTGGAGTGAACCCCGAATATGGTTTCTCTACTGTGTCAGTTAGACACATTGGTATCATCATGGGCGAATCCATGTCAGTTAGGATACCTTGGTATCACGGTTATCCGTGTCAGTTAGGCCATATCATAATAGCTATTTAATGTGCATCACAGTAAGAAACAGTGCTATCAGTTAGATAAACATTCCCGCATTAGCAATCTTAGGCTATCTGTTAGGCGGGCACTTTCGCATTAGCAGTTTCGCACAAAGGCCCAGTTAAACAAAAAATTATCAATTATCTTTTTCAATCTGGCTATCAGTTAGGCGGACACTTTCGCATTAGCACTTTGGCACAAAGGCTCATCCAAACATACATTTCTCATGAATAATTATCCGTTTTCAATTATTTCTTTCATTCATGGTTTTTCATTTTCTTTCTTTTCATCATACCTCCACATCACCAAATAATCAATCTTACATCCTGGTGCGCAGAAATTGTGATTACACTTTGATTATGTAAAATTCATTGCTCTTTCTTTCCCTGGTAATGGCGCCAAAAACATGATGCCAATACCATGGTTCACAACTTCGCACAACTAACCAGCAAGTGCACTGGGTCGTCCAAGTAATTCCTTACGTGAGTAAGGGTCGAATCCCACGGAGATTGTTGGTATGAAGCAAGCTATGGTCACCTTGTAAATCTCAGTCAGGCGGATATATAATAGTAATGGGGTTTTCGAAAATAATTAATAAAACAGGGATAGAAATACTTATGTAAATCATTGGTGAGAATTTCAGATAAGCGAATAGAGATGCTTTCGTTCCTCTGAACCTCTGCTTTCCTACTATCTTCATCCAATCAGTCTTACTCCTTTCCATGGTTGGCTTTATGTAATGCATCACCATTGTCAAGGGCTACTTTCGGTCTTCTCTTGGGAAAATGATCCAAATGCCCTGTCACGGCATGGCTAATCGTCTGGAGGCATCACCCTTGTCAATGGTTACATCCTATCCTCTCAGTGAAAGTGGTCAACGCACCCTGTCACGGCACGGCTATTCATCTGTCGGTTCTCGATCATGCTGGAATAGGATTTACTATCCTTTTGCATCTGTCGTTACACCCAGCAATCGCGAGTTTGAAGCTCGTCACAGTCATTCAATCATTGAATCCTACTCGGAATACCACAGACAGGGTTTAGACTTTCCGGATTCTCTTTAATGCCGCCATCATTCTAGCTTACACCACGAAGATCCCAATATCTCGGACTCGGTCTCCTGTATTAGTAATCTAAGAGATATTCGTTCAATCGGAGGTAGAACGGGAGTGGTTGTCAGGCACGC
>NC_029791.2:42782000-42787284 GCF_000816755.2 Arachis ipaensis | reverse complement strand
GTGGAGTTGAACGCCAGGTTTTGATCCATTTCTGGCGTTCAACTCTGGTTCTTGATCCATTTCTGGCGCTGAACTCCAGAATTGGGCAGAGAGCTGATGTTGAACGCCAGTTTACGTCGTCTATCCTCGAGAAAAGTATGGACTATTATATATTGCTGGAAAGCCCTAGATGTCTACTTTCCAACGCAATTGGAAGAGCACCATTTTGAGTTCTGTAACTCCAGAAAATCTACTTTGAGTGCAGGGAGGTCAGATTCCAACTGCATCAGCAGTCCTTCTTCAACCTCTGAATCTGATTTTTTGCTCATTGAGCTCCTTCCACGCATATTTCCATAAGGACTTGGTCCAACCTTTGATTAAAGTTGACCCTTCTAGTGTAGGGGCGTTCATCTCCTTGCATCATGGGCAAGTTAAACGCCAACCTCACATTCTCCGGACTAAAATCTAAGTATTTCCCCCGAACCATTGTAACATAGTTCTTTGGATCCGGGTTCTTACTTTGATCATGGTTCTTGGTGATCCATGCATTAGCATAGAACTCTTGAACCATTAGGATGCCGACTTGTTGGATGGGATTTGTTAGAACTTCCCAACCTCTTCTTTGAATTTCATGTCGGATCTCCGGATACTCATTTCTTTTGAGTTTGAAAGGGACCTCGGGGATCACCTTCTTCTTGGCCACAACATCATAGAAGTGGTCTTGATGGGCTTTGGAGATGAACCTTTCCATATCCCATGACTCGGAGGTGGAAGCTTTTGTCTTCCCTTTCCCCTTTCTAGAGGATTCTCCGGTCTTAGGTGCCATCAATGGTAATGGAAAAAAAAAAAGCTTATGCTTTTGCCACACCAAACTTAGAATTTTGCTCGCCCTCGAGCAAGAGAAGAAAGAATAGATGAAGAAGAATAAGAAAATATGAAGGAGAAGAGGGAGAGTGTATTCGGCCAAGAAGGGGAAGAGAGGGTTGTAGTGTGAAAAATGAAGAAGAATGGAAGGCTTTATATAGGGGAGGGATGGGGGTTAAGTTTCGGCCATATAGGGTGGGTTTGGGTGGGAAATTGATTTTGAATTTTGAAGGTAGTTGAAGTTTATGAGGTAGGTTTATGGGGAAGAGTGGATGGATGTGAGTGGTGAAGGGTTTTGGGGAAGAGTGTTTATGGGATTGTGTGAAAGAGAGTGATGAGGGATGAGAAGAAGTGAGTGGAGGTAGGTGGGGATCCTGTGGGGTCCACAGATCCTGAGGTGATCCTATGGGGTCCACAGATCCTGAGATGATCCTGTGGGGTCCACAGATCCTGAGGTGTTCAAGGATTTACACCCTTGCACCAAATTAGGCATGCAAAATGCCCTTGCATGCAACTCTGGGCGTTCAGCGCCAGGTTGGTGCCCATTTTGGGCGTTCAACGCCCATTTACTGGCCATTTCTGGCGTTGAACGCCAGAACCATGCTTGTTCTGGGCGTTCAGCGCCAGCTTTTCTTCAGGGTGCAATTCTGGCGTTCAGCGCCCAGATGATGCCCATTTTGGGCGTTCAGCGTCCAGACACTGCCCATTTTGGGCGTTCAGCGCCAGAACCATGCTCTGTTCTGGCATTGAACGCCAGACAGATGCTCCTCTAGGGTGTGATTTTTCTTCTGCTGTTTTTGATTCCGTTTTCAATTTTTATATTTATTTTGTGACTCCACATGATCATGAACCTATAAAGACATATAACAAAGAAAAATATAGTTAGATAAATAAAAATTGGGTTGCCTCCCAACAAGCGCTTCTTTAATGTCAATAGCTTGACAGTGGGCTCTTATGGAGCCTCACAAATGTTCAGAGCACTGTTGAAACTCCCCAACACCAAACTTAGAGTTTGGATATGGGAGTTCAACACCAAACTTAGAGTTTGGTTGTGGCCTCCCAACACCAAACTTAGAGTTTGACTGTGTGGGCTTTGTTTGACTCTGCTTTGAGAGAAGCTTTTTCTGCTTCCTCTCCATGGATGCAGAGAGAGATCCTTGAGTTGTAAACACAAGGTTGTCCTTATTTAATTGAAGGATCAATTCTTCTCTGTCCACATCAATCACAGCTCTTGCTGTAGCTAGAAAAGGTCTTCCTAGGATGATGGATTCATCCTCTTCCTTTCTAGTATCTAAGACTATGAAATCAGCAGGGATGTAAAGGCCTTCAACCTTTACTAACACGTCCTCTACTTGTCCATAAGCCTATTTTCTTGAATTATCTGCCATCTCTAATGAGATTTTAGCAGCTTGCACCCCATAAATTCCCAGTTTCTCTATTACAGAGAGGGGCATGAGGTTTATCCCTGAACCAAGGTCACACAGAGCCTTAAAGATCATGGTGCCTATAGTACAAGGTATTATGAACTTTCCAGGATCCTGTTTCTTCTGAGGCAATGTCAGTTGA
The DNA here is from genome assembly GCF_000816755.2 of Arachis ipaensis. NCBI lineage: Eukaryota > Viridiplantae > Streptophyta > Magnoliopsida > Fabales > Fabaceae > Arachis > Arachis ipaensis. Next base: position 42,784,875 of record NC_029791.2, on the reverse strand, counting down.
TCCAGATCACTTAGTTCATTGGTGAACAAGGGAGGTTCATCTTCCCAAGTCTCAATACCAAATAATTTGGCATTTAGCATCATGATTGCACCAAGAAACTTGGCAGCTTGCTCTTCAGTAACATCCTCATTCTCTTCAGAAGAGGAATACTCATCAGAGCTCATGAATGGCATAAGGAGGTTCAATGGAATCTCTATGATCTCTAGATGAGTCTCAGATTCTTTTGGTTCCTCAGAGGGAAACTCCTTATTGATCACTGGACGTCCCAAAAGGTCTTCCTCACTGGGATTCACGTCCTCCTCTCCCTCTTTGGGTTCGGCCATTTTGGTAATATCAATGGCCTTGCACTCTCCTTTTGGATTTTCTTCTGTATTGCTTGGGAGAGTACTAGGAGGGATTTCAGTGATCCTTTTACTCAGCTGGCCCACTTGTGCCTCCAAATTTCTAATGGAAGACCTTGTTTCATTCATGAAACTTACAGTGGCCTTGGACAGATCAGAGACTAAGTTTGCTAAGCTAGATGGATTCTGCTCAGAATTCTCTGTCTGTTGCTGAGTGGATGATGGAAAAGGCTTGCTATTGCTAAACCTGTTTCTTCCACCATTATTAAAGCCTTGTTGAGGCTTTTGATCCTTCCATGAGAAATTTGGATGATTTCTCCATGATGGATTATAGGTGTTTCCATAAGGTTCACCTAAGTAATTCACCTCTGCTATTACAGGGCTTTCAGGATCATAAGCTTCTTCTGCATAAGAAGCCTCTTGAGTACTGTTGGATGCAGCTTGCATTCCATTCAGACTCTGAGAAATCATATTGACTTGCTGAGTCAATATTTTATTCTGAGCCAATATGGCATTCAGAGTATCAACTTCAAGAACTCCCTTCTTTATAGGCGTCCCATTACTCACAGGATTCCTCTCAGAAGTGCACATGAACTGGTTATTAGCAACCATGTCAATGAGTTCTTGAGCTTCTGCAGGCGTTTTCTTTAGGTGAATGGATCCACCTGCAGAAGTATCCAATGACATCTTTGATAATTCAGACAGACCATCATAGAGAGGAATCCTCTATGTCACAGTAAAGAGGTTCCTTATTGTTAGTAGAAGAAGAGAAGAAGAAAAATTCGAACACAGATAGAAGAGGGGGTTCGAATTTGGTAAGTGATGTGAGGAAGAGATGTTAGTAGATAAAAAAAATAAATAGAATAAGATGAGAGAGGGAGAGGATTTTCGAAAATAATTTTTGAAAAAGAGTTAGTGATTTTCGAAAATAGTTTTTGAAAAAGGCTAGTAGTTTTCGAAAATTAAGATTTAAAAATTGAAATAATTAGTTAATTAAATAGAAATTTTGAAAAAGAGGGAGATATTTTCGAAAATTGGAGAGAGAGAGTTAGTTAGGTAGTTTTGAAAAAGATAAGAAACAAACAAAAAGTTAGTTAGTTAGTTGAAACAAATTTTGAAAAGATAAGAAGTTAGGAAGTTAGAAAAGATATTTTGAAATCAAATTTTTGGAAAAGGTGAGATAAGAATATATTTTTGAAAAGATATGATAGAAATTAGTTTTTGAAAAAAAGATTTGATTTTTAAAAATACAATTAATGACTTGATTCACAAGAAATCACAAGATACGATTCTAAAACTTAAAGTTTGAATCTTTCTTAACAAGCAAGTAACAAACTTGAAATTTTTGAATCAAAACATTAATTGTTATTGTTATTTTCGAAAATTTGATATAAAAATAAGAAAAAGATTTTTGAAAAATATTTTTGGAATTTTCGAAAATAACTAAGAAATTTGAAAAAGATTTGATTTTTGAAAAAGATTTTGAAAAAGATAAGATTTTCAAATTGAAAATTTGATTTGACTCATAAGAAACAACTCGATTTTAAAAATTTTTGAAAAAGTCAATCCAATTTTCGAATTTAATGAGAGAAAAAGGGAAAGATATTTTTTTGATTTTTGAATTTTTTTGATGAGAGAGAAAAACATGAAGATTATGCAATGCACGAATTTTTTTAGATCAAAACAATGAATGCATGCAAGACTGCTATGAATGTCAAGATGAACACCAAGAACACTATGAAGATCATGATGAACATCAAGAACATATTTTTGAAAAAAATTTTAATGCAAAGAAAACATGCAAGACACCAAACTTAGAATTCTTTAATGCTTAGACACTAAGAATTCAAGAATGCATATGAAAAACAAGAAAAGACACAAAACATGCAAATGCAAAGTTCAAACAAGAAGACTTACCAAGAACAACTTGAAGATCATGAAGAACACTATGAATGCATGATTATTTTCGAAAAATGCAAGATGCACATGCAATTGACACCAAACTTATAACATGACTCAAGACTCAAACAAGAACACAAAAAATATTTTTGATTTTTATGATTTTATGATTTTTTTTGTATTTTTATTTTAAAATTTTCGAAAATCATTTTGAAAAAGAAAAATAAGGATTCCAAAATTTTTAATATGAATTCCAAGAATCTTATGCTCTTTAGTCTAAAGCTCCAATCAAAGGGTCAGGCATGGCTTAATAGCCAGCCAAGCTTTAGAAGATATTGATATTTTTTTCTGTATAGAGCAACTAAGTGTGTGAGAATCTCTTGTGATGATAAGTTGAAACCCCAGTCCAAAAGATTAGACATGGCTTTACAGCCGGCCAGGATTCAACAAATCATCATGAAACACTAGAATTCATTCTTAAAAATTCTGAAGAAAAATAAATTTTTGAAAACTTTTTTTTTTTCAAAAACAGATGAGAAAATTTTGAAAGATTTTTGAAAAATTTTTTTAAGAGAAAACAAAAAGAAAATTACCTAATCTGAGCAACAAGATGAACCGTCAGTTGTCCAAACTCG
>NC_029791.2:42747853-42781982 GCF_000816755.2 Arachis ipaensis | reverse complement strand
CTGGCTTTATGTGATGCATCACCATTGTCAATGGCTACTTTCGGTCTTCTCTTGGGAAAATGATCCAAATGCCCTGTCACGGCACGGCTAATCGTCTGGAGGCATCACCCTTGTCAATGGTTACATCCTATCCTCTCAGTGAAAGTGGTAAACGCACCTTGTCACGGCACGGCTATTCATCTATCGGTTCTCGATCATGCTGGAATAGGATTTACTATCCTTTTGCGTCTGTCACTACGCCCAGCAATCGCGAGTTTGAAGCTCGTCACAGTCATTCAATTATTGAATCCTACTCGGAATACCACATACAAGATTTAGACTTTCCGGATTCTCTTGAATGCCGCCATCATTCTAGCTTACACCACGAAGATCCCAATATCTCGGACTCGGTCCCCTGTATTATGTTTACGTCGTCTATCCTCGAGAAAAGTATGGACTATTATATATTGCTGGAAAGCCCTAGATGTCTACTTTCCAACGCAATTGGAAGCGCGCCATTTTGAGTTCTGTAACTCTAGAAAACCCACTTTGAGTGCAGGGAGGTCAGATTCCAACTGCATCAGCAGTCCTTCTTCAACCTCTGAATCTGATTTTTTGCTCAAGTCCCTCAATTTCAGCCAGAAAATACCTGAAATCACAGAAAAACACACAAACTCATAGTAAAGTCCAGAAATGTGAATTTAACATAAAAACTAATGAAAACATCCCTAAAAGTAACTAGATCCTACTAAAAACATACTAAAAACAATGCCAAAAAGCGTATAAATTATCCGCTCATCACATCCGCATCACCACATAATTTCTCACACCTCCGCATCACTATGTAATCAATCATATCTCCACATCATCACATAGGTATATTTTTAGTCGTTCATCAGTCTTAGCATCAAAACATTTGATTTCCAATTACCCAAACTTCTTTAACGTTTAATTAAGATAAAATTCATTTTCTTAATAAACCAAACTCAAATTATAATTTAAAACAAAGTCTTTTGTCAATAAACTGAACTTAGAACATAATATTTTTCTTAATAAATGACCTAAAACCAGAATGCTTTTTACCACAACTTAAAATCATAACATAATTTATTCTTTTTCTAACAAATTGAAATCAAATAATACGGTTCTTAAATTAAACGTTCTTTTAAATAACGCTTTAAACAAAGCCTCAGAGTTTTATAAAAATCCGGGCTTTGCCACCCTTTAAGGATCTCAACCAAGTTATTTTTCAAACCCTTTCCAACCATTTCAAGTAACAAATCATTTTAAAAATTCACAGTGTTTCAAATATCAAATAAGTTTTCAATAATCAAATTGTTTTCTATGAAGCTAAGACTCTTTTTATTTCAATAAAATTCAGCTCCCTTTCAAATCTATTGCTAATAAAACCAAAAAAAAAATTTACACGTATATTCAAACTTTACAAAACCTTCTGACCATGTTCTTTTTACATTTAATATTAACCAAAACCACATTTTCATTTATTTTTACAAGAATTCAGACAGAACCTCCCCTTAAAACTCGACTTCACTACCTTACGGGCTCCCTCACTTTCATGACTTCTCGACAGTTTACCAGTCTTCCATCAACACTTTTTAAACATAAGGTTCTCAATAATCGGTGTATGATTCCAATCCTTGTAAAATCATTTATAAACCCTCAAAATTACTACTTTTGATTAAGAAATCAATTTCAGGAACTCAATTTAGAAACCCAAACTCAATGTGTTTATCATTTATCAAACCTCAATCTCACAATTTACTCTTTATAACTTTATTCAGCAACTAATTACATTATTAAGTAAAATTCAGAATTTTTGACAACCATTCAATCCCAAACAACCTTGCAAGATGTACATAAGTGCTAAACGAATTTCAATTGACACTCATATAATCATCATCATACTAACACCAAAATCAATTACTATTCACTTTCACAACCAAAAACTCAATCACAATCACAGCCAATCATTCAGAGCCAAAAATCCAAACTCAATAACATTATAATTGCTAACATATTTGCAGTTATCCACTATACTTTTGGGCATTCTTAAATTGAAAATTGTTAAATTTAAAATAAAACCCCTACCTCCGTATGAAATCAAAATAATGAAAACTTCGGAGAAGCTTTCTGACCGAGTCGCTGAAGAAGAAAACGTCAGAAATCGCTTGTACCTTCTAGAACTCCAATTGGCCGAACTCAAGAGAAAGAAGAGTTACGTCACTGTCAACTTCTACCAGACAAAAGTAATGCCAATGTATAGAAGAGGAGGATATAAACACTTTTACCATATTAGATTTTTGATTGGAATTACGAATCATAAAAAATCGAAGCCGGAGTTTTGGGTGTGCGTCACGGATTTCTCATGCAAGCATTCTGTCTCTCTCTCTCCGTATGAAAGGAAAAGAAGCCAATGAATTTTCATGATGATTATATGTGATTAGGGAAGTGTTTCATTTTGAGAAATATTAGGTGTCATGGTTTAATAAAGAAATAAAACATATGTCTTGATTATATATACATGCATAGTAAGTCAAGTTCCATTTCCTTTTCTTTGGTTCCTTTGAAGGCTACTAATTAAATTAAACTTCAATAATCATAAAATTCTATTTAATTATTTTTGTTAAAAATAGTTTTCTTAAAAACAAAATCTCAATATAATATAATAACTTATAAATAACTAATTATTTAATTTTCAAAAATTCGGAGTGTTACATCCTACCCCACTTATAAAAATTTTTATCCTCGAAAATTAGCATATTACACAAAATATTATATAGTTTCAACACTTTATTTTTTTGAAATACCTTATGGAAAAAGCAAAAAGTCTCAACTCATATAGATACATATAAAATTTCAAATACTTGAATTTTCATATGACATAGAGATGATAGTGTTGACGTGTGGTTGCAAAGTAGAAGTTACAAGGTAGGCATGATATCTCAAGAAAAACGGATATTTCAAAGAATTCAAGCAAACATATACAGTTAAGATCGAATGAAAATCGCATATGATCAAGGAACAGGATTGGAGAATAATTAGTTCACTTTTACAAGAAAGAAACCTCAGACAAAACTTCAAGACAAACCATGGAAGAACAAGATACGTACCGAGCAACCCTGAGACACAACTTCTAACGCTTCCAAAACCCACGATTCGCATTACCTATTACTTCTATTTTGTCCATGATAACCCATTAGTGTTCTCGTATACATAAATCATCAATATTAAGTTGGCGAGACCTAATACCACGAGAAATGCAATGGCCGACTAACAACATTAATCAATAGACACTCATGCATATAAAACTCAAACTCTTGTCATTAGGACAAGTTCTATTGCACGACAAACACTTAGAGTATGCAAGGAAGCATAGTCTGTCCATTCCCAAGGCTCTAACAGGAATGAACTGCTCTGATACCATAATGTAACACCCTAACTTTTAGCACCTCATGATCGTACTAAAAGTCCGAGCACTACCCAACTCTAAACTTTTTTATTTTATACGATTTTTATTTAATACTGAGCCTTTACGAATACGGATTAGAATTTTAATCAAGAAAATGAAAAGTCTTTACTTTTAACCACTTAGCCAAAATGATACATACATATAAAATCACATAGTATATATACTATTTTTATTTAATAGCAAGCCTTTACGAATACAGACCAGAATTTTAATAAAGAAAATGAAAAGTATTTACTTTAAACTACTTAGCCAAAATGATACATATATATATAATCACATAGCATCACATACATAGACGTATTCCAAAATTTTCAAATACAAGTCCTACTCCTTTAAAAATCAAAGACAATAAACAGCAAGGGGAAAATAAAATCTAAGACTAAACCAAATGCAGAAAATACGGAAATGTATATATATATACATAAAACTCTGAAGTTCAGTCGCGGCTCCGCGCTAACGATTCTTGAACCTTTTGCTTAAAAGGAAATTTGTAGGAGGGTGAGAACGTCGTCCTCGTATGTTCTCAGTAGGGTAAGTGAATGCCGTAAAAATACAGAATAAAATATAAATAGTTAATTCACGGCCCAAAATTTGTTTTCTCTATTAAACCCTTAAAATCATTCATAAGTCTTACTTAAAACTGTTTAAATCCCTTTCGTTAAGTCACATTACTTAAGTAAAATCTCAGTCACGTTAACAGTTCATCAGCCACAAGTAGCATTCTCCAATACATTACTAAGTTCACAACATCAACAAAATATCTAATTAGGCACACAAGCAAGTAACCAAGGCAAACAACACAATCACAGGAAAATTGAATAAACAACCACAATCAAATCTATGTGCGCAAACAATTTATGATGCATGCCTATTCCTAGTGCAGGCCATGAGCTCATACGTCAGTTGTCTACCCGTAACCCGACATTATTCGGAGTGAACCCCGAATATGGTTTCTTTACTATGTCAGTTAGACACATTAGTATTATCATGGGCGAACCCATGTCATTCAAGATACCTTGGCATCACGGTTACCCGTGTCAGTTAGGCCACGTCATAATAACATTTTAATGTGCATCATTGTAAAAAACGGTACTATCAGTTAGGCGAACATTCCCGCATTAGCAACCTTAGGCTATCAGTTAGGCAGGCACTTTCGCATTAGCCATTTGGCACAAAGGCCCAGTAAAACAAACAATTATCAATTATGTTTTTTATTCTGGCTATCAGTTAGGTGGACATTCCCGCATTAGCAATCCTAGGCTATCAGTTAGGCGTGCACTTCCGCGTTAGCACTTTTGCACAAAGGCCCATCCAAACATACAGTTCTCATAAATAATTATCCGTTTTCAATTATTTCTTCCATTCGTGGTTTCTCATTTTCTTTCTTTTCATCATACCTCCGCATCACCAAACAATCAATCTTACCTCCGCATCACCACATAATTTCTCACACCTCTGCATCACCATGTAATCACTCATACCTCCACATCACCACATAGGTATACTTTCATCCGTTCATCAGTCTTAGCATCAAAACATTTGATTTCCAATTACCCAAACTTCTTTAACGTTTAATTAAGTTAAAAATTCATTTTCTTAATAAACCGAACTCAAATTATAATTTAAAACAAAGTCTTTTGTCAATAAACTAAACTTAAAACATAATGTTTTTCTTAATAAATGACCTCAAAACAGAATGCTTTTCTCCATAACTTAAAATCATAGCATAATTTGTTATTTTCCTAACAAATTGAAATCAAATAATGTGGTTCTTAAATTAAAATTTCTTTTAAATAATGCTTTAAACAAAGCCTCAGAGTTTTATAAAAATTTTTGCAGTATTTCCTCTAAAATTTGGACTTTGCCACCCTTCAAAGGTCCCAACCAAACTACTTTTCAAACCCTTTCCAACCATTTCAAGTAACAAATCATTTTCAATAATCACATCATTTCAAATAGCAAAATAAGTTTTCAATAATCAAAATGTTTTCTTTAAATCTAAGCCTCTTTTTATTTCAATAAAATTCACCTCCCTTTTAAATCTGTTGCTAATAAAACCAAAGGAAAAATTCACACGTCCATTCAAACTATACAAAACCTTCCGACCATGTTCTTTTTACATTTAATATTAATCAAAACCATCTTTTCATTTATTTTTACAAGTATTCGGACAGAACCTTCCCTTAAAACTCAACTTCATTACCCTTACGGGCTCCCTCACCTTCATAACTTATCGACAGTTTACCAGCCTTCCATCAGCACTTTTCAAACATAAGGTTCTCATTAATCGACATATGATTCCAATCCTTATACAAGCATTTATAAACTCTCAAAATTACTAATTTTAGTTAAGAAATCAATTTCAAGAACACAGTTTAGAAACTCAGACTCGATGTGTTTATCATTTATCAAACCTCAATCTCATAATTTACTCTTTATAACTTGACTCAGCAACCAATTACATTATTAAGTAAAAATTAAAATTTTCGACAACCATTCAATCCCAAAAAACCTTGTAAGATGTACATAAGCGCTAAACGAATTTGAATTCACACTCATATAATCATCAGCATACTAACACCAAAACCAATTATCATTCACTTTTACAACCAAAAACTCAATCAAAATCACAGCCAATCATTCACAGCCAAAAATCCAAACTCAATAACATTATAATTACTACTATATTTGCAGTTATCCAATATAATAATCAATTTAATTTTTGGCTATCAAAATAATTTTTGATAAATAATTCAAATTAAAAGAATAAGTCATAATTAAATTAAACTTCAATTTCATAATTAACTAATTATTTAATTTTCAAAAAATTTTTCGGGGTATTACCTTGGGTGCCATGCCTTTCCTTCTATATGGATGATGGGCGCTAGTGTTGGGTGTTGAGCGCCCCTTCCCCAGCTTCTTATGGATGTTGACACACTACTTAAAGAATTAAAATTGAAATTAACTAACTAGGCGAAAAAATAAAATACTAAGTGATTGGGTTTCCTCTCAACAAACTCTATTTTAACGTCACTAGCTTGACTTATAGCACTTTCTAGGATAGAATTTGGACCAATTTTTGTCGGAATATTTTTTTTCCAAGTTAATGCTTTAATTTCTGCCCATTCACTGTGAATTCTCTTCCATTGTTTTTCTATATTACCTCAGTGTGTCCAAATGGAGACACTTTACTCACCACAAAGGGTCTAGACCACCTTGTCTTGAGTTTTCCTGGGAATCACTTCAATCGTGAGTTAAATAGCAACACCTTTTGTCCTACTTCAAAATCTCTTGAGATGATTTTCTTGTCATACCACCCTTTTGTTCTCTCCTTGTATAGCTAAGTATTGTCATATGTTTGACTCCTAAGCTCATTAAGTTTATTGAGTTGTAGTAGTCTTTTTCACTCACACCTTTGGCGTAAAAAATTTAAGAATTTAATCGTCCAAAATGCTCTATGCTCCAGTTCGATGATGCATGAGCATCTTTAGTTATTTTCTTTATTAATTCTTTGAATAAAGTTAATATTTTTCTTATTCTTAATTGATATTTTAGTGCTTTTGATCAATGTGTCTTGGAGTTATTTTGAGCTTTGGTGTGTGTAGGAAAGTGTTAGAAATAAATAAGAATAATGATGAAAAGAAGCAAGCAAGAGGAAGACTCAAGAGCAAGAGATTGAGGAAGCAAACAGAGAGCTTTTGGATCAAATAGAAGGGTTGCTAGACCAAACAGAGACTCCAAGAGATGACAATCCCAAGCTCACACAAGTAGGGCACATCCAACGTGCCTCTAAAGAAGCAAGGGCACATCCAACGTGCCACTAAGTGAAGCTCCCAAGGAAGCAAGAGTTAGAAACAAGCCAAGGATTGGAAGTTCAAAGAAAAATTACAACTTTGACCTCTTCCTACTCCAAAAAGGATGATTTGAGCTATAGAGGCCCAAATGAAGTTTTTTTCAGCGGCATTAGAAAGCTAGCTTCCAGAGATTTCTAATGATATATAATAGTCTATAGTGGATATTCATTTTGGGCCTTGAATGGCCCTCTTATTTTAGCATCTGAAAATAACTCACGACCAACATGATTCATCATGCGTCCAACGTGACCTCTTCATACTCCATCGAGCATAACCTGAGGTATAGAGGTTCAAATGAAGCAATTACAGTGGCATTAGAAAGCCAACATCCAGAGATTTCTAACGATATATATATGTCTATGGTAAATCTGAGTCTAACACTACCGTTTCTTTCGTTGAAAGCAGCATGATGTGTTGATTATCGTTGGTAAAGAATTTCACAAAAATAGTCACGTTGCAACTATAGTTCTAAACCAACAATGGATCCTCAAATCAAATTTTAATATGGTTGTCACAAAGTTCAACCCCAATAAAAGTAAATCTAAGTATTCAAATCTTGGGTCATCTCACAAGGAATGGGAAAATATGTGCATCAATATTGGTTAGAATTTTGGGGTTGGGAGTCATAAGCAAGAATTTAAACTACTAAACTTCACATGAAAGAAATCTTAAAGTGAAAGAAACTAGATCAAGCAATTAAAGCAAGGTATGAGCAATTTCAATCTAACAAGGGAAGCATATAAATCTATTTCTATTCTAGAATTAAGTAAACAACTAGACTACTACAACAAGAATCAAGCAATTGGTATTTTTGGGTTTTAAGTATGAATAATAAAAGGAATTCTTGGCTAGACATGGGAATTGGGGTCACTATCCTTGTCTAATAACCATATCCTGACAATTATGAGGAACCAAGCTCATTAAGTCTACTTCTATGTTTGAAGTATATCAAATGGCTTGATCAACATCAATCCATAAGTTCTAACCTAACTACTAATTGACTTAGTAGTAGGCTAGTGTCAATGGTTATCAAATATAATACTAAAAAATTAATCTTCTACAGATTTATATGAATTATGTACATAACAAAATATGAATGAAACATTTAGAAAAAAAATGAATTCAACTTTCAAAATAAACACTTAAAAATTACAATTCTATATTAGAAAAAAAATAAACTAATCTAATTCTTAGACAACATTACGACTTTTCAGCAAAAAGTAGTAGCCTTGCAACCTTAGTTCTAAAGAAAGTCTTTGCTTCCTTTTTCCATTATCTATTTTTCCAGCAGTGGAACTCAGCTAAGAGAGCTATGTAACGACCCACATTTTTAAAAATATATATATAAATAAGTTATAATTTATTTTATAAATTGGAGTTCCTTATTTTTAGAAATTATTTTATTATAAGTAATTAAATTAATAATTTACTAAAATACCCTTAATATTAAATATGTTCAAATAAAATTATTATTGATTCTATTTTTTTAAATTTACTTAAATACCCCCAATATCAAATATGTTTAACTAAAATTATTATTGATTCTATTTTTTTCTTAAATTTATCAAAATACCCCCAATATCAAATATCTTTACTTAAATTATTATTGATTCTAAATTTCACTTAATAATATGTTTAATTAAAATTATTATCGATTCTAATCTTTTCAAATTTACTAAAATACCCTTAATATTAAATATGTTCAAATAAAATTATTATTGATTCTATTTTTTTAAATTTACTTAAATACCCCCAATATCAAATATCTTTACTTAAATTATTATTGATTCTAATTTTCTTAAATTTACTAAAATACCCCTAATAACAAATATATTTAATTAAAATTAACATTATCACAATTAAATTCACTAAAAAAACATTACTATTATCCAAATAAAAGTTACAAAGAAGTCTCAAAAGTAAAAAATTACTTGCACTAATAAGCATACATGCACAACTCTTATCCAAGAACACAAACACATAAACAAAATGAAATCAATGTTACGACAGACAACCTCACACATAGAAAAATTATTACAATTATCGAGCATGATGTCTTCTCCTCCATTGATTCCACATTTCTTGTGCAAGTTGATCTCTCCATCTACCCCAAGCATCACTCGTTTCAATATGGTGGATCGTCTCACCATCTACTCCAAGTATATTTTGATCTTCTATCTCATCAATAGGATCCACAACCATCACTCTTCTAATATGATTATGCAAAAGGCAACAAGCAGTTATAATTCTTCCTTGAGTCTTAATAGGATAAAATGATCTTCCCCTTAAAATTTCCCATCTTGCTTTCAATATTCCAAATGCACTTTCAATGACATTCCTAGCTTGTGAGTGTTTCATATTAAAAAACTCTTGAGCTGTACTGGGTTGATTATGTGGATTAAACTCACTCAAATGATATTTTTGTCCTCTATAAGGTGCAAAAAATCCTTCACAATTCATATATCCAGCATCACATAAGTAATAATGACCTAGTGTGACATACACAATTGAACAAAATTAATGAAAGATCAAATGGTTACTTTGATAACATATTAAAGTCTCAATAAAATACCTTGGGGAACACTAAACCCATTGCGAAATAGTGCATCTCGCAATACCCTAGAATCCACAGCTGAACCCTCCCAACCCGCCAGTACGTAGATAAATTGCATATCGGGAGCAACCACTCTAAGCACATTGGTTGTTATGTCACCTTTTCTGTTTCGATATCTAGGCTTGTCAGCCTCAAGGACATTGACTTTGATATGAGTACCATCTAAGGCTCCTAGGCAATCCTAAAATCCAAAACAAAGATCAATTAACTCAATCCTAAAGAACACCAACCATATGAGATTTAATAACATTAGCAAAATAAATTACCTTAAACCATTTTCATCGTTCATCCATTCTATCTTGGCTAAATGGTTGAGGTTTCTTCAGTAAGAGATTATGACATCTCAAAATAGCAAGCAATACATCATTAAACTGCCTACTAATTGTTTCTTTAGATCTCACAAATTGTCTCTTTATTACTCTAATTTTGACGTCATGTGCTATAATATGTAAAAACATGGCAACCATTTCTTCCACACCCATATTCCTACTTGGTTCTAACCTTCCAACCCTTTTAAGCATGTTACACAATGCATGAAAAGCACATCTATTCATTCTTGTGTTCTCTATACATGCTAGATTACTAAAATAAATAATTCTATCAACACTAACATCTCTTATTACTTGCTTACTATAACTATCATTCCATTTTCTTTTCTTTTTTTTCAATTGCAATATAATCAAAATATAGCAAATCATCAACAACTTAACCATAAGGTCATTCATTAATTCGAAATGTAAAATCAAGCAGGCAATAACTTTCATCTTCTGTTTGGGATCCATTCTGCAAAAAAAAAATAAAATAAAATATTTAGCTAGAAGTCTTAACTATTTATTTATTCTATGTAAACACTATGAACCTGCGGAAAGAGGGAGGAGAGGAAGTCTATGAAAACACTTGATTTATAGACTAGCCTTACCAATGTAAACAATATAATACATGAGCATTGATCGACAAAACTCACTCAGAAATCTCATGTCATTCTAACATAAATTGGTGCTGATAACAAAATGAATAACCTGGGAAATACTGTCAATTTATTTAATTCTTACCCCCAAAGATAAGAACATATGAAAAAGACATTTCCGTGTTGCTCCAAATATAAGTAAAGTCCCAACAATAGACAAGTTACAACTTGACAAAACAGAATCATAAAACATGGAATGTATGAAAAAGAAGTTTTTATGTTGCTGCAAATGTAAGCTTCAACATAAAACAAATCACATTTTGACAAATCAAATAATGAAATATGGAACATGGACAGAACATCATGTACATGAACAGAGAACATCCGTTCAAGTAGAAAACTGGAAAAAAATATGATTTGTTGGAATAATGAACAGAAGAAAAACAAAATTGGTGATCGAGCATTAAATTGTCCCAGCACCTACATTTGTGATGTTTTATATACATTTTTGAATAAGGCTCTGTCTGTAGTATCATAAAAAAATTAAGGTATTTATATGAATAAGGAGCCTGATATTCCCTTACTTAGAATCATGAATACATGTAAGAATGTGGTCATCACATTGGTAAAATATTTAAACTCCACAAAGTACAACCTCAGAAATATTTCGCATGTTAAATAATCCAAATATTAAAATATTAAAATATTTAGTTAGAAGACTTTACTATTTATTTATTCTATATAATGATTACTATAGCAGACTAAAATGTGGAAAGAATAAAGGTAAGAATTACCACTTTATATTTTCCAAAATCCAAATACAATGGAATTAAAAAAAATATATTAAGCTAACAAAATGAAATAAGAACATCTTCACACAACTCATGAACTGCATTCTTGTGATACCTACTAAACCCAATGCTATGAGTAGATCATATGTAATTCAGATTCCATCATTCTAGCATGTGTAAGAAGATTAACCTGATTAAAATCTTGAAGCTGTTTTACAGCTACTCAAAATACTCATTTCACCAAACTAAATAACACAGGACCAAAATAAGTAGTACTTCCCAATTCACACATAGGGATAAGATGAACATGCAGAGAATAAAAGTTGGCAAGTTCAAGAACTCTTCTTATTGTCAAAATTGGACCACCAAATTTTTTCATTCTCAGAACTTAAAAATCCAAAAGCACTGTTAAGTCACTAAAGTATTCAGCAGTTTGACGAATCTGAGATGTGATGACTGATAAGCATGCAATGAAGAAGAACAAAAAATAATAATAATAATAATAATAATAATAATAATAATAATAATAATAATAATAATAATAATAATAATAAATAGTAAAAAGAAGTTAGCAACCTGCCTTGAAGATTAGAGAGGTTGGCAATCTGACGAGGGATATCACCAGAGAGAGAATTGACATTGAGATACAAGTCAGTGAGGTGAGTCAAGGAGGAAATCTCCTTGGGTAAAATTCCACTGAGAGAGTTGAAGTGAAGATAGAGACCAGTCAAGCTCTTAAGACTAGAAATGGCAGCAGATATGCTTCCAGAGAGACCCTTTCCTTGCAGTGAGATATTCACTACAAGACCTTCTTGGTTGCAAGCCACGCCCTCAAAATAGGAGAAATATCTAAACCTCAAAAATGATTATCTCAGCGTATGCAGGACAAAGTTAACTTGGCTATAGAAATGCATTTGAGAAATTTTACAAAGTGCAGCATACATGAATCATCTTCAGAATACGTCCTCTCAGTTGAATCATATTCTACAATTGGAAGCTGAAAAGGAAGTAGAACATATCAAAATAAAGTGTGTACTTACTACAATATACAAACTGGTTCAGATCAAGAGTAATTCTTCCTTGTTTTGTAGTATCAAATGACAATCTTGCATAGATGAGAGGCCTACTATGCAGTTGAAAGCAATCAAACAAGGACTAAATAAATTTCTTTCTCCATTGCATTATTTCTTTCTCCATATGACTAATAAAGCATTTTCAACTTATTATCCCAAGAAAGGAGCATACAGAAATTAAGGCATGGATAATAGTAGTGTAAACAAACATTGAGAATTGAGATAGTTTTGGCTTAACCACTAGTAGTCAATTTGATGTGCAACTTCTCCAGGATGATTTACTACAAATTAAACTATGAAGATGTCTTACCGCACAGGCAGAGTAAAATGCAGGAAAATCCAGCGTGAAGCCAATCTTTACCAATGCCTGGAAACAGATTCGGCAAAGTTATTTAGAGTTGCATCCACAATCATATATAAGGTTGAAAAAACCTAGAACAAACTTAGAACAATTGTTTAGACGAATTGAAATATATCTAGAAAATTGTTTCAATTCCAATTTCATTGAAACAATAAAACACATTCCAATTCCAATTCCAATATTTCAAACCTAGAACAAACCTGTGCTTGAAAAAGATCAACAGGAACAGGAAGATGTGAGGAGGGAGAGGGGCGAGGGAGACGACACGAATAGGAAGCACAACTCGAGCAGAGACGGAGGCGAGAGATGCGCAAGCAACCGAGCTCAGAGGAAGGAGAGAGGACAGACGCGAGCGCGAGCACGAACACGAACGCGAACACGAACAGAGGTGAGATGTGATGATGAACACGAACGCGAACGGTTGATAGTGAATCTTCCTTCTAGAATAAGGAGCTCGGTGGTCGTGCGAATCCAGATCAGCGGCGAGGCGGCGCCGACGTCGGTGGAACCTCCATGAATTTGGGAAAAAATTTGGCTAGGATTTCGTTTTCATGGAGGAGTTGCTCTGCTAGGGTTTGGTTTTTTGTGAAATGAGTGAAAAATCTGAAGAAAGAGGGTTAGAGTTGAAGGGCATTTTAGTCATTTTGCATTGTGATATACATTCCATTCCCATTAGAATTAAAGATAACCATGGGGAAGATGGGAATTAAATTGGTGGTAATTGAATTCCTTGGAATAAAACATACCTAGGAATAATTCTTTAAACCTTGAACCAAACATGGGAATAAGATATTCCCATCTCAAAATTCCTGGGAATATATTTGTATTCCCTCCAACCACACACACCCTAAGGGAACAAAGAAAAAGAAAGAAACGTGGCTTATATGTATATATAAGCTTCACATCTAACCTTCTTTTACTCATATAATTATCAAGTAATCACCATCATTCTCTTATATAATTTCCATTCAATATGACCGAACCCAAAACAAGTAAAAAGAAAGAGAGAAACACTGTGAGAGAGAAGAGAACGGAAACCATGGAACCTTAACCTTCGATATTCGATTTCTTGAGATTCATAATTTCGATAAAAAATCTAATCCGATAAAAGTATTTGTATCCTCCTCCTCTACATGTTAGTGCCTCTTTTATTCGATAGAAGTTGATGATGATAAAGCTTCCCTTCTTTTTGAGTTCGGCCAATTGGAGTTCTAGGAGGCACAGATGATTTCTGACGTTTTCTTTTTCAATAGCTCGATCAAAAATCTTCTCTAGAGTTTTCGTTGTTTTGATTTCATATGGAGGTAGGGTTTGGTATTAAATGTGAATTTGATAAGTTAATGTTGGTTAGATTGATTATTGTTTGAGTTCGATTAAGTTTATGTTGAATTATTGTTGAATTATTGTTGTCTGCTTGAGAGTTATATTTTTTGGGTTTTTTTTTATTTTAAACAGAATTAAAAAATAGACTGTTGAAGTTGATTTGAGACTTTTATTTTGGTGAAAAGGAGTTTAATGAAAGAGAAATGAATTTGAATTGTTTTTAAAGAGAGATTTTGATATTTGGAAAAAAAATCTAGGCAGTATGCAAGGATTGTGGCTTAGTCCCACTTGCTCTAGGTCAAGATTTTAAAAGATTGTGGTTTTGAATTTGAACTACGACCTGACAAGGATCGTGGTGGTATACCGCTTGCCTAGTGTCGCGATGAATGTGGGAATCGTGGTTATTTACCGCCCATGGGTGTGCTGATTTCCAATTGAAAACATCTGTGGGGATCGAGGTGGTTTACCGCCTGCAAATGGTGGGGATCGAGGTGGTTTACCGCTCACCAGGTGAGGATTGTGGTACTGTACCGCTCACCAGTTTTCAAGAGAACGATGTCTGGGTTAGCTACCGGACATGTCGGATTTGCTATATAACCGGCAAATGAGCTCATTAGCCATAGGGATAGACATGCATCATATTTGTTTATGCATACTTCTTTGTGATATGTGTTTTCTGTGATTGTATTTTCTCTATATCTTTGGTTTGTTAAAGTTATTTGTTTTATGAAGTTTGTTGCTATTGGCCATCTGTTGAAGATTGTAAGTATTCTGTCACTATAAGAATAATTAGTTTTAGCGACAAACTTTTAGCGGCAATAATACAATGGCCACTATTTTTTATATTTAAGTTATGTTTTTGTGGCCATTATATATTTGCAATTAATACTATATATTATAATGACAATTATTATTGCCACTAAAAATATAAAAATAAACTATTTTTAGTGAAAAGGTTTTAGTGGCCATATTATTATGGCTAGTATAAGTTTTATTAAAATAATTTTTTATAACAGTGGATCAATTACATAAAAAGAAGAAGGCCCATCTAATAACCCAAAAGAAAAAGACCCACCCGTTTCTCTTTCTGAGAAACCAAAGAGAAACCTAACCCTAAATCTATCCACCATCACCATCCCTCATCGCCGAACACTTCCGGTAGAGGGTGCTATCGCCGCCGGCGGTCAGACCGTTGGTGCCGTCGCATTCCTCGATCTCATCGCTGAACTCTTTTCAGTTCTCATCGTTCCTCTTCTCGTCGTCGTCGCACGAAGGAAGTATTGACTTCGTGGCATCGCCGTCGCAAAGGTTGCTCGGTCAATCATTCTCTCTCTCTCTCCCTGAGGTCAACATGCCTCTTTGAGTGCTCTATCACTCTCTGTCCGAGCTCACTCCCCTTCCTCCGTTGCCGTCACTTTCGATTCCTACGTTGTCGTCACTTGTCTTCCTCCTTCGCCGCCGGTAAGAACTGTTGCTTCAATTTAATTTATCGCTTACTGTCATTGTAATTAACTGCATTTTGTTTATAATTTGTAGATTGTTGATTCCTGTAATTCTATTTGCAAATGTTGAATTTTTATTTTGATCAATTTATTATTTGGTTTGAATATTTAGTCTCTCCTGCCAAAAATCTGGTAAATTATGTGTTGCAGGCAATTTGCTCAATGATCACGAGTCCGTAAACTTCAATAAATAGCTGAATTAGAAAGAAATGTACAAGTTTTACAGGTAGCTTTTAGCATTAGGCAATGATATGCATAATGTTTTCTATGCTATTTTGGAAATTTTTTTATTCTAATTTATTATTTTTTTGTTACTTACCCTTTTATGTATGCCAATTCATAGGCAGAAGGATCTGAAGTATCTGCCGAGCTTGAATTTCTTAACCAACAGAATCTCATCCTGAGTATGGAGAACAAAGCTCTCAAGCAACGGTTAGAAAGTTTAGCACAAAAGCAGCTTATCAAATATTGTAAGTTTCTACCATTGAACATAAGCTAATAGGTCTTATTGTAAGTTGGAATTTGGAAGTCATTTGTTTATTGGTGTACTAATCTAAATACTTGCATTTTGAGGGAGTGCTTATATATTCACTCATATACAACTAGGGAAATTCTTGGGATGTTATGCTGCATTTTGATTATCTATTTTATGCTGCATCTTTATTCAACCGGTATTGCATCGCCTGTCACCAAATTACACTCTCTCACTCTGCACTCTCTCACTCTATCACCAAATTGCATCTTGAAATTTGAAGATCTGATATTGTTGTTTTGATTGTGTACAAGTGAGATATCTGCCTCAAAATTTAGCCCACATTTTAGCTTGGTTGATATGGATAATTATTCTATAAGCGGTTGTTTCTATATTGTAGTGATATCAACAAGCATTTTCCTGGTCCACATTTTGATCCTCCACCAAAAGACAAAGTCAGAGAGATGATGAAGGTACTTTATTGTTTCACAATGAGAACAAACTATGTTTTCTACTTATATGAAATCTTCACCATATGATTATATGAAGTGAATCTGTGCTTTCTGCTATAGACATTTTATGAAGTATATGCATTTCTTGATCATTTTATAGTTTTTGACGTATTCATTTATTTAACTATGTTAATGATGGAGGATTTAACCTGAGAAGGTACCTTTTTTCATCTGTAAATTGTTTATAATGTAGAACTCTAGGTCCTTTGAGTAGTTGTTGAGTCAATTATGTTTGCAAGAGCTATTCTGCATTGAGTTTATGTGAAAGTATTAGCTTTGCATTAGAGAAACTTTCATTTTGTTGCAATTGATAGCTCTGAAATATATTTCAGGTATTCTGCTGATATTGCTAAAGCACATCTCACCACTTACCAAGTGAAGTTGACTTAGTAAAGGAAAAGTATAATTTATTCATCAACTAAACCCTTGGAGACAGTTTCTTCAGTTATTTGAATTGGGGTCTTCACTAGCTGCAGCATGATGAGTATGTACAGTTCTCTTTGCCAATGATATTTTCCATGGATTTCCACCTAATTCTTCAACCATTATCAAGTGCACATCTGTTGTCTCTGTGTGTACACGTTTGAGAAAATGTGTGGCTGAGACAGTAGTTACAATTAAATAAAGAAACTAGGATTGTAATTAAAGGGATAATAGGCAATTAAAAAGTTGGGAGTAGCGCATGCTTTACTTTGCATACACTATTAGACACCAAGCTTATTCTATGAGAAAAGGAAGTGCCTTTTTCAAAAGTGATTAGATTAAATTAGACAAAAAAAAAAGAATTACCAAATAAACAAAAATATAAAAGAGGGGGAGCCTCATATTTGTGAACACTGTCCACTTAGAAGAAAAGATTGTCCCTTGCTTTGCCATTAAGAACACTGTCCAACTCATATATAGGTTTGTGATGTAAGAATCTTATATTTTAGTCTTTTTTTTAAATAACATATAAGCAGTGTTCTTACAATTTAGTTTTTTTTTTCAATAACATGAAAGCAGAGTTTAATTGTGTGTCAAAGATAGAAATATAATTGAAAGTGTATAGTAGTAGTTAGAGTAATTAGTAGTGTATAATAGTTTGGTTGAAGTATGTTCCTGGGATTAGCTTCAGAACGGATAATGGCCCATTCAAGGTTGAACTTGAACTTCAATTCATCAAAATCTAAGTTAGCTAACTACCAGATAGATAACTGAATTGACATTTTCGATTTTACTTCAGGCAGCAATGCAAAGTTTCACCCAAAAAATTGTCCAGATGATGAAGACTGAAAATTTGTTTCAATCTTAGGGTGGTCCAGTCATTCTTTCTCAAGTATGAATATGCAGTTCCTTACAATGTAGTATATTATATAACTGAAAGTAATACCTTGAGTAAATCAATAATGCTTAAAGTGAAGATCTAAAACTTTTATTGTCTTCTGCACTTATGTTGTTTATTGGAGATTGAGAACGAGTACGGTCCGGAGAGGAGGGCAATGGGAGCTGCTGGCCATGCATACATAAACTGGGCTGCAAATATGGCTGTTGAATTGGGAACTGGTGTCCCTTGGGTGGAAACTGATGCCCCTGATCCTATGGTGAGATTGCTTGATTCATTTGTTCTTCAGCTTTTCATGGAGGATTAGTTGATTATTAGTTATTATCCATCCAATTCTTCACTGCAGATAAATTCATGTAATGGCTTCTACTATGATGATTTCTCTCCAAATAAACCATACAAGCCTACCCTCTAGACTGAGTCTTGGAGTGGCTGGTAGGCTATTCTATCTAAAAACTTTGAAGCTAGTGTAGAAAATTCTGATAATTTTGTTCCTTTTTTCTTATTTCTTTTCCTTGTGATCATAAAAGGTTTACTGAATTTGGTGGTCCAATACATCAGCGACCGGTTGAGGATCTTGCATTTGTAGTTGCACGTTTCATACAAAAGGGTGGCTCATATGTTAATTATTACATGGTTGGTCACCTCTTTTGAGATTTTGTTTACTCCCAATTTGATACACACCACTTCTTCCCCTAAAAACCTGAATGATAAATGACAGTACCATGGAGGAACTAACTTTGGACGTTCAGCTGGAGGCCCATTTATTACTACAAGCTATGACTATGATGCTCCAATTGATGAATTTGGTAAGAATGTCACATGATGAATTTGGTTTACCTTCGTGCCTAATCCTTTTGAAGTTGTATTAACTGGTCTACATAGGTATAGGCTTGTAGTATTTTTTATTAGATTTGTAACATAGTTTATTATTTTTCAAGAGAAATTTGTGTATCAATATTTTGAGTTTAATAAAATATCTCATTTTATAGTAATTAATTTCAGTATATTTATATTATGCATAATAATAACTATTGTTGGCAAAAATATATACTTGATTCTAGAAAAAAGATAGTTTGTTGCTTCTAAGAAAATGAGTATAATATAACTAAAAAAGTCTTAAGATTTTAGCAGCAATAGTAATGGCAATTAAAAGTGAATAATATTACAATTTTATAATTATTTTTAGTGGCAATATAAATTGCCGGTAAAATGAGTTTTGGTGGCAATAGTAATGGCCACTAAAAGTGAATAACATTGCAATTTTAGAATTACTTTTGGTGGCCATATAAATTGCCAAAAAAATGACCGCTAAAATTTATATACTTTTTGTAGCCATTAAAACGGTCTTTACCGGCAAATGTTATAATTGCCGCTAAAACCTTTTAGCGGAAAAGCATAAGACGGCTAATGACTAATTGCCGGTAAATGTATTAGTGGCTATTTTTATTACCGCTAAAAGAAAAATAAATGGCCGCTAAAAGTGATTTTTCTTGTAGTGTGTTGTGGAATTCCTGTGTAGCAAATAATAAAATGAACATAACTATACACCCCGACTATACTAAGAACTCCCTAGTTCTTACCCCCTATTTTTACCCCCTTTCAGCTACAAGTGTGAAAATTTAGTGCGGAGATACAGGAGCATAGAAGATTATATTTACGAGTTAAGTTGTTAGAATTTATTTTTTCCTCGCCTTGTTAGTTAGAGTTTTATTCAGAGGGGTAGGTTTTGTAATTGCTTTTGTATGTAATACTATAATGTATTATTAATATTAAGTATGTGAATGTGTTATTTGTTCTTGTTGGAAACGTTTTAAGTTTTTAGTAAAACCATCAGTAGATTCACACGTAGAGGCTCAAACCTTATTTTAAATATAAGGGAGCCGTCGTAATACCCCTGTTATCAGAGTGGCACACCCGAAAGCGTAACATTCTGATAGTGAGAGTGTTACAAGCTATATGATCTGAGGACCATTCAGCATAAAGGATATCCAAACCCGAAGGTTCATAATTAGTCCTCAATATCTTAATAGCCTAGACATATGCAGAAAATAAAAGAATAAGTTTAAAACAATGAACTATCCAAGATTAAGTTTAAAATAATTTGGGCTGGGATGAGAAAATAAAAGTGACAACTTTATCAACGTTTTACCATAAAACACAACTAAAGCTTTGATCATATAGGAACCACTTACATATACTCATTACAATGACTATAATAAATTTTACATTTATACCGATGATGAGCGGATAATTTATACCCTTTTTGGCATTGTTTTTACATAGTTTTTAGTATGTTTTAGTTACTTTTTATTATATTTTCATTAGTTTTTATGCAAAAATCACATTTCTAGACTTTACTATGAGTTTATATATTTTTCTGTGATTTCAGGTATTTTCTGGCTGAAATTGAGGGACTTGAGCAAAAATCTGATTCAGAGGCTGAGAAAGGACTGCAGATGTTGTTGGATTCTGACCCTCTTGCATTCGAAGTGAATTTTCTAGAGCTATGAAAGCCCAATTGGCACGCTCTCAACTGCGTTGGAAAGTAGACATCTTGGGCTTTCCAGTAATATATAATAGTCCATACTTTGCCCGAGATTTGATGGCCCAAACTGGCGTCTAAACGCCAGAACTGGCACCAAAACTGGAGTTAAACGCTCAAACTGGCATCCAAGTTGGCGTTTAACTCTAGAAATGGCCTATGCACGTGAAAGCTTCAAAGTTCAGCCCAAGCACACACCAAGTGGGCCCCAGAAGTGGATTTCTGCACTATTTACACTTAGTTACTTATTTTCTATAATCCCTAATAACTAGTTTAGTATAAATAGCACTTTTTACTATTGTATTAGGGATCCTTTTATCTTGTCATCAGCTTGGAATCACTTTGGGGAGGCTGGCCATTCAGCCATGCCTAGACCTCTTTCTCTTATGTATTTTCTACGGTGGAGTTTCTACACCCCATAGATTAAGGTGTGGAATGTAGAACCTATGCACAATTACTCAAGAGGGGGGGTGAATTGAGTATTGCAACAACAATGAATCTTTTTGCTTGCATTGCCATAGCCCAATGTTCATCATCAATTGCGGACTCAATGGTAGATGGTTCAATTTGAGAAACAAAAGCACTATATGCAAATAAATTTCTAAAAGTAGATCGAGTTGTTACCCCTTTCGAAACATCACCAATGACGTTGTCTAGAGGATGATCCTTTGAAGTACGCCAATCCTTTGGAAGTGCATTTATTTGTGCTTGTGATGGTTCAATTTCTTCAACTTGAACACTATCCTTTGTTGAGCTTGTAGAGGCTTCATTTAAATCTTTTTTTTTGTCTTCACCATTCAAATTTAGTGAATCAAAGTTTTCTATTGAATGTTGGTTGATCTTTCAACATGCTTGTTCATTCAAGTTGTTTGTTGGTTTGTCTTTCATGTCGTTTGTTGGTTTGTCATTCATCAAAACCTACGAATACAAACTTCGCATACAAGCAACATGATTTACATGGAACTCTGCTGTTCTTCATGAATTAATGCAAGTACTATTGTTTCCCTTTCAATTCACGCCTACTTCTTCTCCAAGATATACTCTCATACTTAATTTAGTTAAGTCAGAATGAAGGGGTGACCCGTGACAATCACCCACTATCTTCGTTACTCGCTTAGCCAAGATCCGCGTGCCTGACAACCACAAGCGATCTACATGATGTTCAACGTAGTCATTGGACGACAGCCGGAGTATATTCTCTTGGGTCTCTGATCTACGGACCGAGTCCGGGAGATTAGAACCTTCGTGGTATAGGCTAGAACCATTGGCAACATTCCTGAGATCCGAAAAGTCTAAACCTTGTCTGTGGTATTCCGAGTAGGATCTGGGAAGGGATGACTGTGACGAGCTTCAAACTTGCGAATGTTGGGCGCAGTGACAGTGTGCAAAAGGATAAGGATCCTATTCCGACGCTAGTGAGAACCGACAGATGATTAGCCGTGCGGTAGTTGTACTTGGTATTTTTTATCCGAGACGAAAAATCCGACAGTTGATTAGCCGTGCAGAAATCTTACTTGGTATTTTTCATCCGAGAGGATCACACAGCTTGCCATGGAAGGGAGCACGCATGATTGGAAGAAGACAATAGGAAAGCAGAGGTTCAGAAGCAACAAAGCATCTCCAAACGCTTATCTGAAATTCCCACCAATGAATTACATAAGTATCTTTATTTTATTTTATGTTTTATTTATCTTTTAATTATCAAAACCTCATAACCATTTGAATCCGCCTGACTAAGATTTACAAGATGACCATAGGTTGCTTCATGCCGAAAATCTCCGTGGGATCGACCCTTACTCACGTAAGGTATTACTTGGACGACCCAGTGCACTTGCTGGTTAGTTGTGCAGAGTTGTGAAAAGTGTGATCACAATTTCGTGCACCAAGTTTTTGGTGCCATTGCCGAAGATTGTTCGAGTTTGTACAACTGACGGTTTATCTTGTTGCTTAGATTGGGTATTTTTATTTTATGTTTAAGCTTTTTATTTTTTTTTTCAAAAAAAATTTAGTTTTCGAAAAATTCATAAAAATTTTTAAGAATGAATTCTAGAACTTCATGAGATATGTTGAAACCTGGCTGGCTGTTAAGCCAAGTCTAATCTTTTGGACCGAGGTTTCCACTTTCCATTGTAGAAAGGACATGTCTGTGTTTGTTATGCTAAAGCTTGGCTGGCCATTTGGTCATGTCTAATTCTTTTGGACCGAAGCTTTAGACTAACATTGCACGAATCCTGGAATTCTCATTAAAAATTTTGAATTTCTTTATTTTCTTTTTCCAAAATATTTTCGAAAAATACAAAAAAAATTAATAAAATCATAAAACCAAAAAAAAATTTGTGTTTCTTGTTTGAGTTTTGTGTCAAATTTTAAGTTTGGTGTCAATTGCATTCTTTTAATTTTCTTAGATTTTCGAAAATTCATGCAATGTGTTCTTCTTTGATCTTCAAGTTGTTCTTGATGATTTTCCTTGTTTGATCTTTAATTTTTCTTGTTTTGTGTCTTTTCTTATTTTTCATATGCATTTTCGAATTATTAGTGTCTAAACATTAAAAAGTTCTAACTTTGGTGTCTTGCATGTGTTTCTTTTCTTAAAAATTTTCAAAAATATGTTCTTGATGTTCATCATGATCTTCAAAGTGTTCTTGGTGTTCATCTTGACATTCAAAGTATTCTTGCATGTATTATTTGTTTTGATCTTAAATTCTTATGTCTTGTGTCATTTTGTTATTTTTCTCTTTCTTCATTAATTCAAAAAAATCAAAAATAATATCTTTCCCTTATTTTACTCATAAATTTCAAAATTTTGGGTTGACTTAGTCAAAAAATTTTAAAATTTAGTTGTTTCTTATTAGTCAAGTCAAATTTTCAATTTAAAAATTCTATCTTTTCAAATCTTTTTCAAAAATCAAATCTTTTTTATTTTTCTTTCATGTTTTTCGAAAATTTTTCAAAATAAATTTTCAAAATTTTTTTCGTAATTTTGCTTCATCTTTTCAAAAACTTTTTACTAACAATTAATGTTTTGATTCAAAATTTTCAAGTTTGTTACTTTCCTGTTAAGAAAGGTTCAGTCTTTAAATTCTAGAATCATATCTTTTAGTTTCTTATTAGTCAAGTCATCAACTTTAATTTTGAAAATCAAATCTTTTTAAATTTCTTTTTCAAATCTTTTTCAAAATAAATTTCAATCATATCTTTTTCAAAATTTAATTTCAAAATCTTTTTCTAACTTCTTATCTTTTCAAAATTTATTTTCAAATCTTTTTCAATTAACTACTTGAATTTTTGTTTGATTTTAAAAGTTTACTATTTCTTATCTTTTTTAAAACCACCTAATTACTTTTCTCTCTCTAATTTACAAGGATAAGGACATTCTTGTTGAAGCTGATCCTAAACCTGAAAGGACACTAAAGAGGAAGCTAAGAGAAGCTAAAGCACAACACTCTGGAGAGGACCTTACAGAAATTTTTGAAAAAGAAGAAGACATGGCAGCCGAAAACAACAACAATAGTGGAGATGCAAGGAAGATGCTTGATGACTTTACTGCACCAACGTCTGACTTCTATGGAAGAAGCATTTCAATCCCTGCAATTGGAGCAAACAACTTTGAGCTTAAGCCTTAATTAGTCTCTCTAATGCAGCAGAATTGCAAGTTTCATGGACTTCCATTGGAAGATCCTCATCAGTTCTTAGCTGAATTCTTGCAAATATGTGACACTGTTAAGACCAATGGGGTTAATCCTGAGGTCTACAGACTTATGCTTTTCCCCTTTGATGTAAGAGACAGAGCTAGGACATGGTTGGACTCACAACCTAAAGAAATCCTAAACTCTTAGGAAAAGTTGGTCAATGCTTTCTTGGCCAAATTCTTTCCACCTCAAAAGTTGAGCAAGCTTAGAGTGAAAGTCCAAACCTTCAGACAGAAGGAAGGTGAATCCCTCTATGAAGCTTGGAAAAGATACAAGCAATTGATAAGAAGGTGTCCTTCTGACATGCTTTCATAATGGAGCATCTTATGTATATTCTATGATGGTCTATCTGAATTGTCCAAGATGTCATTGGACCACTCTGCTGGTGGATCTCTTCATCTGAAGAAAACGCCTGCAGAAGCCCAGGAACTCATTGAAATGGTTGCAAATAACCAGTTCATGTAGACTTCTGAAAGAAATCCTATGAATAATGGGATGACTCAAAAGAAAGGAGTTCTTGAGATTGATACTCTGAATGCAATATTGGCTCAGAACAAAATATTGACTCAGCAGGTCAATATGATTTCTCAGAATCTGACTGGAATGCAAGCTGCATCCGACAGTACTAAAGAGGCCTCCTCTGAAGGAGAAGCTTATGACCCTGAGAATCCTGCAATGGAAGAGGTGAATTACATGGGAGAATCCTATGGAAACACCTATAATCCTTCATGGAGGAATCACCCTAATTTCTCATGGAAAGATCAACAGAAGCCTCAACAAGGCTTCAATAATAATAATGGTGGGAGAAATAGGTTTGGCAATAGCAAGCCTTTTCCATCATCTTCTGAGCAATAGACAGAGAATTCTAAGCAAAGCCTCTCTAACTTAGCAACCATAGTCTCTGATCTATGCAAGACCACTCTTAGTTTCATGACTGAAACAAGGTCCTCCATCAGAAATTTAGACGCACAAGTGGGTCAGTTGAGTAAAAGAGTTACTGAAACTCCTCCTAGTACTCTCCCAAGCAATACAGAAGAGAATCCCAAAAGAGAGTGCAAGGTCATAAATATACCCAAAGTGGCCGAACCTGTAGGGGAGGAAGAGGCAGTGATTTCCAGTGAGGAAGACCTTGCTGGATGTCCACTGACCACTCAGGAGTTCCCTAATGAGGAACCAAAGGAATCTGAGGCTCATACAGAGACCATAGAGATTCCACTGAACTTACTATTGCCATTCATGAGCTCTGATGAGTACTTCTCCTCTGAAGAGGATGAAGATATTGTTGAAGAGCAAGTTGCTCAGTATCTAGGAGCAATCATGAAGCTGAATGCCAAGTTAATTGGTAATAAGACTTGGGAGGATGAACCTCCATTGTTCATCAATGAATTGAATACCTTGGTTCAACTGAATTTACCTCAGAAGAAACTGGATCCCGGAAAATTCTTAATACCCTGTACCATAGGCACTATAACCTTTGAGAAGGCTCTGTGTGACCTAGAGTCAGGCATAAACCTCATGCCACTCTCTGTAATGGAGAAACTAAGGATCTTTGAGGTACAAGCTGCAAGAATCTCACTAGAAATGGCAGACAAATCAATGAAACAGGCTTATGGACTTGTAGAGGATGCCTTAGTGAAGGTTGAAGGCCTGTACATCCCTGCTGACTTCATAATCCTAGACACTGGGAAGGATGAGAATGAATCCATTATCCTTGGAAGACTCTTCCTAGCCACAGCAAAAGCTGTGGTTGATGTAGACAGAGAAGAGTTAGTCCTTCAATTGAATGAGGACTACCTTGTGTTTAAGGCTCAAGGATCTTCTTCTGTAACAATAGAGAGGAAGCATGAAAAGCTTCTCTCAATACAGAGTCAAATAGGGCCCCCACACTCAACTTTTAAGTTTGGTGTTGGGAGGCCACCACTAAGCTCTGAGTCTCTGTGAAGCTCTCTAAGGTAGCGTTTGGTGGAGAGACAGAGACGGAAAGACTGAAACTGAGAGTCAGAGACTAAGAGACAGGGATTGAAATAAATCTCAGTATTCTGTTTGGTACAAAATGGGAGACAGGAATTGAAACAAGAATGAAACTCTAATTTAATTTGCACAAAGGGTAAAATTGGAATTAATTAATTGAAATGAAAGTATTTTAGGTATAAAATATTGTTAAAGTTTCAGTCTCCATCTCTAAAAATTTCAGTCCCCTGTGTCCCTACTTTTTGGAGGTACTGAAATACTGAAATTTTAGAGACAGAGACAGAAATTTTAGTACCAGTCTCTGAACTAACAAACACGATACTGAATTTTAGTCTCTCAGTCTTTGTCTCAGTACCTCAAAACAAACGCTACCTAAGAGCTCACTGTCAAGCTATTGACATTAAAGAAGCGCTTATTGGGAGGCAACCCAATGTTATTTAATTATATTTAATTTTATAGACATTTGTTTTCCATTGTCATGTTATGTTTTCTTTAGGTAGATGATCATGTGAAGTCACAAAAATAGTTGCAGAATTAAAGCAGAATAAAAAATAGCACCAAAAATAGCACACCCTGGAGGACAGGCTTGCTGGCGTTTAAACGCCAGTAAGGATAGCAGAATGGGCGTTTAACGCCCAGTCTGGTAGCATTCTGGGCGTTAAACGTCAGAAATGGCAGACAGACTGGTGTTTAACGCCAGAAAAGGGTGTATGGCTGGCGTTTAACGCCAGAAAGGGGCATCAGACTGGCGTTTAACGCCAGAAAAGGTAGCAGAGTTGGCGTTAAATGCCAGAAATGGCACACAGAGGGCGTTTAAATGCCAGAAAGGTGCAGGGAGCAGAATTCCTTGACACCTCAGGATCTGTGGACCCCACAGGATCCCCACCTACCCCACCTCTTCTTCTCTCCTCTTCACACCTTTCTATAACACTATTCCCCAAATACCATTGACCAATCACATCAATACCTCTTCCCCAAACACCATTCACCTATCAAATCCTACCTTCTTTCCCATAATATCTTCACCACTCAAATCCATCCACTATTCCCACCTACCTCACCATTCAAATTCAAAATATTTCCCCCCCAAACCCAACCCCTTCATACACGACTTTCCTCTCTTTCTTACCCTATAAATATCCCTCCTTACCACCTTCCATTTCACACATCATACACACTTACCCCCTTGGTCGAATTCACTACTCCCCTCCACCTCCTCCATTTCTTCTTCTTCTACTCCTTTCTTTCTTCTTTTGCTCGAGGACGAGCAAAACTTTTAAATTTGGTGTGGGAAAAAGGGTCGTCTCCTTCGGACTATGCAAATTAGGTGTCACAATTTTGGTTGTGAGGAAAAGGGGATTTTCAATTGTGGAACAGAAAATTAAAAGAATTAAGGAATAAAAGAACTAACAGATGATCAAAAAGGAAATGAATGCAAATCAAAAGAAAGCAAGATCAAAACTAGTGAAAATACATTAAATGCATAAAAGAGCTTTGACTTGGGAATGAGAATTAAGGAATCATATCATCGTCATACCCACAACTATGGCAATTATGATGAGTTAATATCACTTCATCAACCCTTAACATCGGGGAGTAAGTCAAACAAGCATAATTGACCTTAATTCATAAGTCCTAGCTAACTCACTAATTAAATTAGTAAAAAGCTAGCATCAATGGAAATAAGAGCCAACTAACAACCCAAGAATTACCCCTAAATGTCGGACATTATGACTCTAGTATCCCAAGAACTTATTTCCCAAGCAAAGGTGTGAAAATCTATTCAAATTCTATAGTTAGCATTTTCACAAACACCTTGTGGGCCTAAAAGCAAAACATAGGATATTGCAAAGGAAAATGAAAATCATAACCAAACTCTTCACAATATCAACAATAGAAACTCAATCAAGCATATATAAATCATAAAAGACTAAATTCATAAACAAAAGATTCAAGAAATCAAAATTGCATATACTAACAAAATAACTTGAACTATAAGCAAAATGTAACAAAAGTAGTGTAATTAAAGAGGAAATTGAAGAGTACTTACAATGAGTTAAGCAAAATCCAAGATCAAAACTGAAATTATAAAATTCTATAATGAAATTTGTAACACCCTACCATACAGAGTCGTATGCTTAAGTCATAATTCAAAGATGGCAAGGTATTACGACCTCTAAAATTAGAATTTAGTACATATAGTAATGTGAATAAAGATTATAACTAGGAGCCTTTGAAGAAAAGGGGTAAAACAAATCCGCAACTCGAAAGCGCAACACTCCGATCGAAAACGTGACGGCCAAAGGATAACCAACGCGAGATTATATATATACAAAGGAGTGTCAAGAACATGAATATCAAAACTCATAATCCGGTTGTGAAGATAACTGGTCCAAGCATAGCAATATATACAAATAAATGAAATAGGAAACCCCAAAGGAAACCCAAAAGGACATAAATACAAGAAGACCTATTCTCCGAAATCCCCTCTAAGAGGAGTCATCACAGTTTGTATTATTTAATGGAGATAAAGTATCTAAGCAAAACATATAATCCAAAATAGAGTCCTAAGAACAAGGATCTTCGCTAATCCAGAAGCCTCCAGCATGCTTCAGTGAGAAGCCTCACGTCCTGCATCTGAAAACCACAAAATTCGCATGGGTGAGAACCGGAGGTTCCCAGCATGGTAACAGTTCCCACATATTTAACATGTAATATAAGAGGAAAGCCGAAGGCAATTCTAGAACTTCCACCAGATAAATTCAAAGCTTAAAAATAGCTAAACCATAATTGGCAACTGACTAAAGATTCTTCAGTCTAACTAATACTTCCCTTTCCAAATCCTTCAAACCTCCCAACCACCAGCAGGAGTATAATATGGCAAACACAAATATATCGGACAAGAGATATACAAATAAGAACAGATAAGGCATTTAGACAATTAGCAAGTAATATGCAGTCAATTAGACAATCTTAAACAAATCACGTAGTATGCAATATGATGAATGCTAATGGCTGATGATATCATCAGTCGGTTATATAGCCAACCCGACAAGTCCTGGTAACTAACCATTGGACTGTCCCTTTGTCGCACATTCCCAACTCGAGTTATACTCAACATAATCATGATCATAATCATGATCCATATCCAACACCCTCACTGGTGTATATTCATGGGGGCGAGCTCATCCGGAACTTTCACATTGTCCAGCCCCACTTACGACATAGGGTAAATAGAGTCTCGAGTCTCCACCTGGAGCACGTGGTGGCTAGCCACTGCTTTCTTCCAGGGAAACTCGTGTCTCAAATAGTGGAAGTGCAACATTCACATTTCATTCAATAGCATATATGCATTTATACTCGGCCATAATCAATAATGGCACCGCCATAACACGGCAATAACTCAGCCATCCGGCTCATGGTTAAATCCATAACCAGCCAATTCATAACAATTACATCCATCAGGCTCATGGCACATACAGCACTTCCACCACCATCCTCTGCATCTCATATAGTCATCTTTGATCCTCATTGATCATTCATTTGTCACTTGCTTAACTCGCAAGTTACCACATTTCCTAGCTCCTTTTCTCATTGCTAGGCATATCATAAAGATTTAAGACATAAGTGGTGAGATCGGAGGCTTAGAAGTACGAAATTTGGCTTTTAAAACTCCAAAATCAACTTTGGGATGAAAACAGGGCCACGCGTACGCGTCCTCCATGCGCAGATGGCCAAAAGTTCATCGACGCGTATGCGTCTCCCACGCGCACGCGTGGATGGCAGAAAAGCAGAGCGACGGATACGCGTTAACCACGCGTACGCGTGGGTGCGTTTTGTGCTCCACGCACAGAACTCGCACAGTGCTCGTACAACTCTCGAGAATTTTGGCTGGGCAACCATTTTAGCACATCGACGCGTATGCGTGAGCCACGAGCACGCGTGGATGGTGTTTTTGAAAAATGACGCGCACGCGTCAAACACGCCTACGCGTGGAGGGGTATTCTGCTAAAAATGTTTCTAAGTTAAAAGCTGCAGAATTCACAGATTAATCCCCCAATTTTCCAACGCACATAACTTCATCGTTTTAAAATTTTTTTCGCCGTTCTTTAAACGGCATAACCACCCCGGATCCCATTTCAGTTTTAAACAGATTTGGCGCAAAATATAGATCCGGAGTTCAAGTTACGTCCCATCAAAGTATGCCCAAAAACCACATTTTCATTCAAAACCACAATGTGCCATTTTCAAAACATCCCAATCTCATCCCTTTTTGAAATCAACCAAATTATACCAATTTTAACCCTTTTTGTAATCAAGGAAGGTATCCCAAAAATCAACTCAAGCCTCTTCAACTCATACATTATCATATTTAACACATTACAAGCCAACAACTCACCATTTCATTCCATCTCAATCAAATAGCCCAACATTAAATACATTAACAAGGCATATACCTTTCCTCATCACAATTTCCAATCACATCATTACTAATTAACCAACATTACACATAATCACTACCATGCTCACTATCACATGGTTCCATCCACAATTCAACCTTACTCATTCATCAAGCATATATCATAACATGCATTTTTCTCATATATCACACCATCAAGGCATCAATATTCATAATCACATATATGACCACATCATATATCTCAACTATTCAACAACATCAACAATTCAATACCTATCTTAGGGCCTCTAGCCTAAGTATTTCCTACCACATTATATTTTAGATACGAGAAACCGAGACCATACCTTAGCCGATTTTCCAAGCTCAACTAGAGCACTTCTAAATCACTTGTCCACAAGCTCTCAAGGTCTCAACACCTCCAAGAATAGATTTTTATCACCAAAAATCCCTTTTCAACCTTTTCAAAGTCTCGATCAAGCTTCAATATCCACATATACATAACCTAAGCCACAATAATCATACCCATACACAACATCTCAATACCCAAACATCATAGAACAACAATTTACACTACGGTTGAGAATATTACTACACCCAACGTCCAAGAAGACAAGATTAACTTTCTCCTTCAAGAAAGTTGGGTCCTATAACATCAAAGAACCCAAAATCTCAACATTTCACCCATGAAATTCAAAAATAAGAGCTGGAATTTCGAAGAGAAAACTATGGCTAAACTCAAGATTGATTGTATGAGTTTTGTAGAGCTCTCCGCGGTAAATGTGTGGCCACAAATGGTGCGGCAATCGGAGCTCTAGATCAAAAGTTGTGGTAGTTTGAAGATCAAATGAGAGAAAGAACTTGAGAGAGTGTTCTTCCTCCCTTGGCCTCCATTTCAGCGTGTTTCTTGAGTGTAGTGGGGAGAGAGAGTGCTGAAATGAGTGTATTAGGTATAGTTTAGTTTGGGCCAAGGGCCTACTATGGGTCCGATTAGCCCGGTTTGGTCCGTTGGGTCCAATCTTGGTCCGATTTCTACAAAATTGGTACCGAAATTCTCGTCTCAATCTCCTCTATCATATTTAGCCACAAAAATCACATTTTTGGCTTTCTAGAATAAATTCTCATTTATGGGTTAATTAGCCATTAATTAACCGGGTTTTATATTCTACCCACCTAATTGGAAAATTTGCCCACAAAATTCAAATTCAATTACCTGAGAATAAGTGCGGATAGTCCGTTCGCATCTCCAACTCAAGCTCCCAAGTGTGTTCCTTCACACCGCCTCGACTCCATGCCACTTTGACTAATGGAACCTCTTTTCCACGCAACCGTTTGATACTAGTATCATCAATTCTGACTGGAGCCACTAGAAGCGTCAAATCTTCTCTTAATTGAACCGATTCAAGTTCTAACACATGGCTAGCATCAGGAGTGTACCTCCGAAGCTGCGACACGTGAAACACGTCGTGCAGGTTCGAAAGATGAGGTGGTAGAGCCATCCGATACGCCACCGGCCCAACCCTCTCCAGGATTTGAAACGAACCGATGTATCGAGGATTCAACTTCTTTGCTTTAATCGCCCTACTGATGAGCGGATATTTTATACGCTTTTTGGGGTTAATTTCATATAGCTTTTAGTATGTTTTAGTTAGTTTTTAGTTTATTTTCATTAGTTTTTAGGAAAAATTCATATTTCTGGACTTTACTATGAGTTGTGTATTTTTCTGTAATTTCAGGTATTTTTCTGGCTGAAATTGAGGGAGCTGAGCAAAAATCTGATTCAGGCTGAAAAAGGACTGCTGATGCTGTTGGATTCTGACCTCCCTGCACTCAAAGTGGAATTTCTGGAGCTACAGAACTCGAAATGGCATGCTTTCAATTGCGTTGGAAAGTAGACATCCAGGGCTTTCCAGAAATATATAATAGTTTATACTTTGCACAAGGATAGACGACGTAAACTGGCGTTCAACTCCACAAATGGCCTCTGCACGTGAATTGCTTAAATCTCAGCCCCAGCACACACCAAGTGGGCCCCAAAAGTGGATCTCTGCATCATCCATCATAGTTTACTCATTTTTTGTAAACCTAGGCTACTAGTTTAGTATTTAAACAACTTTTAGAGACTTATTTTGGATCTCATGAAATTTTAGATCTGAACTTTGTACTCTTTGACGGCATGAGTCTCTAAACTCCATTGTTGGGAGTGAGGAGCTCTGCTGTGTCTCGATGAATTAATGCAAGTATTTCTGTTTTCTATTCAAACACGCGTGTTCCTATCTAAGATGTTCATTCGCGCTTAACTGTGATGAAGGTGATGATCCGTGACACTCATCACCTTTCTCAAACCATGAACGTGTGCCTGACAACCACCTCTGTTCTATATCCGATTGAATGAATATCTCTTAGATTCCCTAATCAAAATCTTCGTGGTATAAGCTAGAACTGATGGCGGCATTCATGAGAATCCGGAAAGTCTAAACCTTGTCTGTGGTATTCCGAGTAGGATTCTGGGATTGGATGGCTGTGACGAACTTCAAACTCACGAGTGCTGGGCATAGTGACAGACGCAAAAGGATAGCAGATCCTATTCCGGCATGATTGAGAACCTGCAGATGATTAGCCGTGCGGTGACAGCGCATTGGGAATCTTTTCACTGGAAGGATGGATGGTAGTCATTGACAACGGTGATCCACCTACACACAGCTTGCCATAGGGGGACGTGCGTGCGTGAATCAGAAGACAGAGGAAAGCAGAGATTCAGAAGACAAAGCATCTCCAAAACTCCAACACATTCTCCATTATTGCATAACAAGTAACCTTTAATTTATGCTCTCTTGTTTATTTGCAATTCAACTGATAAACATAATTGACTTCCTGACTAAGATTTACAAGATAACCATAGATTGCTTCAAACCAACAATCTCCGTGGGATTCGACCCTTACTCACGTGAGGTATTACTTGGACGACCCAGTGCACTTGCTGGTCAGTGGTACGAGTTGTGAAAAGTGTGATTCACAATTCGTGCACCAAGTTTTTGGCGCCATTGCCGGGGATTGTTCATGTTTGGACAACTAACGGAATACTTTGTTGCTTAGATTAGGAAAAATTTCTCTTTTTGTTTAGAGTCTCTTATTATTGTCGTGTTAAAATTTTAGAATCCTTATTTTCTTTTTAAAATCTTTTTCAAAAATAATTTTTCTACTGAATTCTGTGCCAAACTTTAAGTTTGGTGTTTTTTTTGTTGATTTTTCTTAAAATTTTCGAAAATTTATTTTGGTTTTCTAAAAATTTTAAGTTTGGCGTTCTT
>NC_029791.2:42721595-42747677 GCF_000816755.2 Arachis ipaensis | reverse complement strand
GGTGGAAGGCTGGCGCTGAACGCCCAGACCATGCCCAAAACTGGCGTTCAACGCCAGAAACAAGGCAGGATTGGCGTTCAACGCCAGAAATGGGCAAGGATCTGGCGTTGAATGCCCAAATTGGGCAAGATCTGGCGCTGAACGCCCAAAATGGGCACAGTTCTGGCGTTCAGACGCCAGGAACAAACAAGGAGTTGGCGTCTAACGTCACTCTAGTTTCTAACTCTGGTACTCAATTGCCAGTGAGGGATCAGACACACACAAATGCTGATAACAACCCCTCTAAAAAGGCTTCTTCAACCACTTCTGTAGGCAATAAACCTGCAGCAACTAAGGTTGAGGAATATAAAGCCAAGGTACCTTATCCTCAAAAACTCCGGAAAGAGGAGCAGGATAAGCAATTTGCTCGCTTTGCAGATTATCTCAGGACTCTTGAAATAAAGATTCCATTTGCAGAGGCACTTGAGCAAATACCTTCTTATGCCAAGTTCATGAAAGAGATCTTGAGTCATAAGAAGGATTGGAGAGAAACAGAAAGAGTTCTCCTCACTGAAGAACGCAGTGCAGTCATTCTGAAGAGCTTTCCTGAAAAGCTTAAAGACCCTGGGAGTTTTCTAATACCATGCATATTAGAAGATAATTGTACCAAGACAGCTTTATACAATCTTGGGGCAAGCATCAACCTAATACCTGCATCCACTGTCAGAAAGCTTGGCTTACTTGACGAAGTTAAACCAACCCGGATATGTCTCCAACTTGCTGATGGCTCCACTAAATACCCATCAGGTGTGATCGAAGACATGATAGTCAGAGTTGGGCCATTCGCCTTTCCCACTGACTTTGTTGTGCTGGAAATGGAGGAGCACAAGAGTGCTACTCTCATTCTAGGAAGACCCTTCCTAGCAACTGGACGATCCCTCATTGACATCCAACAGGGGGAAATAACCCTGAGAGTCAATGATGATGAGTTCAAGTTGAACGCTGTCAAAGCCATGCAGCATCCAGACACATCAACAGACTGCATGAAAGTTGATCTTATTGACTCCTTGGTAGAAGAGATCAACATGGCTGAGAGTCTCGAATCAGAGTTGGAAAATATCTTTAAAGATGTTCAGCCTAATTTGGAGGACTCAGAAGACATGAAAGAGCCTCTGAAATTTCTTCTGGAAGAGGAAAAACCTCCTAAACCCGAGCTCAAGCCATTACCACCATCCTTGAAATATGCATTTTTGGGAGAAGGTGACACTTTTCCAGTGATCATAAGCTCTGCTTTAAATTCACAGGAAGAGGAAGCACTTATTCAAGTGCTAAGGACACACAAGACAGCTCTTGGGTGGTCCATAGGTGGCCTTAAGGGCATAAGCCCAGCTAGATGCATGCACAAAATCTTATTGGAGGATAATGCCAAACCAGTGGTTCAACCACAGAGGCGGCTAAATCCAGCCATGAAGGAAGTGGTGCAGAAAGAGGTCACCAAATTACTAGAGGCTGGGATTATTTATCCTATTTCTGATAGCCCCTGGGTGAGTCCTTTCTATACTGACCACGCTGCTCTTAAATATCTACTCACAAAGCAGGATTCAAAACCCAGGCTCATCAGATGGGTGTTGCTTCTGCAAGAGTTTGATATAGAAATAAGAGACAGAAAAGGGACAGAGAACCAAGTGGCTGATCATCTGTCCCGGATAGAGCCAGTAGAAGGGACGACCCTCCCCTCTCTTGAGATCTCTGAGACTTTTCCGGATGAGCATTTATTTGCCATTCAGGAAACACCATGGTTTGCCGATATTGCAAACTATAAAGCTGCAAGGTTCATACCCAAGGAGTACAACAGGATACAAAAGAAGAAACTAATTACTGATGCAAAGTACTACTTGTGGGATGAACCCTATCTCTTTAAGAGATGTGCAGACGGAATAATCCGTAGGTGTGTGCCTAGAGAAGAAACACAGAGGATCCCATGGCATTGCCATGGATCACAATACGGAGGCTATTTCGGAGGTGAGCGAACAGCCACCAAGGTCCTCCAATGTGGCTTCTATTGGCCCACACTCTATAAAGATTCCCGAGAGTTTGTACGTAACTGTGACAGTTGCCAAAGAGCTGGCAATCTGCCTCATGGTTACGCCATGCCTCAACAAGGAATCTTGGAGATTGAGTTGTTTGACGTATGGGGAATTGACTTCATGGGACCTTTCCCACCATCATACTCAAACACTTATATTCTGGTGGCAGTTGATTATGTATCAAAATGGGTTGAGGCCATTGCCACACCCATCAATGATACTAAAACGGTGCTGAAGTTCCTCCAGAAACATATCTTTAGCAGGTTCGGTGTCCCTAGAATACTAATCAGTGATGGGGGCACTCACTTCTGCAATAAACAGCTTTACTCTGCCATGGTTTGGTATGGGATTTGCCACAAGGTGGCTACTCCATATCATCCACAAACTAATGGGCAAGCTGAAGTCTCTAACAGAGAATTAAAGAGAATCCTGGAACGGACAGTAAATACCCGTAGAAAGGATTGGGCACGGAGCTTGGATGATGCTCTGTAGGCTTACAGAACAGCATTCAAGACCCCTATAGGGACCTCTCCATACCAACTCGTGTATGGTAAGGCATGTCACCTGCCCGTGGAACTGGAACATAAGGCCTACTGGGCAACCAGATTCCTAAACTTTGATGCCAAATTAGCAGGAGAAAAAAGATTGCTCCAGCTAAATGAGCTAGAGGAGTTCAGATTCACAGCTTTCGAAAATGCCAAGCTTTATAAAGAGAAATAAAAAAAGTGGCATGATAGAAAGCTGTCATCTAGAATCTTTGAACCAGGACAGAAGGTTCTGCTGTTCAACTCTAGACTCAGGCTATTCCCCGAGAAAATTGAAATCCCGGTGGAGGGGACCATACGTGATTACAAGCGTATCACCATATGGTTATGTAGAGCTTCAAGATATTGACTCTGACAAGAAGTTCATTGTTAATGGACAGAGAATCAAGCACTATCTTGAAGGCAATGTTGAGCAAGAGTGCTCAAGGTTGAAGCTAGATTAAAAGCTCAGCAAGGTCCAGCTAAGGACATTAAAAAAATGCTTGTTGGGAGGCAACCCAACTTTTATTTACTTTCATGGTTTTTCATGTTTTATTAGGTTCATGATCATGTGGAATCACAAAATAAATATTAAAAATTAAAAACGGAATCAAAAACAGCAGAAGAAAAATCACACCCTGGAGGAAGCACCTGTCTGGCGTTCAACGCCAGAACAGAACATGGTTCTGGCGCTGAACGCCCAAAATGGGCAACATCCTGGCGCTGAACACCCAGAACAAGCATGGTTATGGCGTTCAACACCAGAAATGGCTAGTAAATGGGCGTTGAACGCCCAAAATGGGCACCAACCTGGCGCTAAACGCCTAGAGTTGTGTGCAAGGGCATTTTGCATGCCTAAATTGGTGCAGGGATGTAAATGCCTTGACACCTCAAGATCTGTGGACCTTACAGGATCATTTCAAGATCTGTGGACCCCACAGGATCCCCACATTCCCTCCTCATAATCCTAGTTTTTTTTTTCCGCATCTTCTTCTTCATCTATTCCTTCTACTTTTGCTCGAGGGCGAGCAACATTCTAAGTTTGGTGTGGTAAAACAATTATGTGAAGGATCTATAGCTCAGTGGTAGAACATGTGGCTGCAAATCAAGAGATCCCTGAGATACCTCAGGGGATGCACTTCCCTCCACATAACAAAGCAAAAAGAAGAGTGTGCTTAAGAACCCTGGACACCTCTAATTGGGGGCTTTAGCAAAGCTGAGCCACAATCTGAAATAAATTTGATGGATGATGAGCGGATATTTTATACGCTTTTTGGGGTTAATTTCATATAGCTTTTAGTATGTTTTAGTTAGTTTTTAGTTTATTTTCATTAGTTTTTAGGAAAAATTCATATTTATGGACTTTACTATGAGTTGTGTGTTTTTCTGTAATTTCAGGTATTTTTCTGGCTGAAATTGAGGGAGCTGAGCAAAAATCTGATTCAGGCTGAAAAAGGACTGCTGATGCTGTTGGATTCTGACCTCCCTTCACTCAAAGTGGATTTTCTGGAGCTACAGAACTCGAAATGGTATGCTTCTAATTGCGTTGGAAAGTAGCCATCTAGGGCTTTCCAGAAATATATAATAGTCCATACTTTGCACAAGGATAGACGACGTAAACTGGCGTTCAACGCCAGTTCTCTGCCCAATTCTGGCGTCCAGCGCCAGAAAAGGATCAAAAGCTGGATTTGAATGCCCAAACTGGCACAAAAACTGGCGTTCAACTCCACAAATGGCCTCTGCACGTGAATTGCTTAAATCTCAGCCGCAGCACACACCAAGTGGGCCCCAGAAGTGGATCTCTGCATCATCCATCATAGTTTACTCATTTTTTGTAAACCTAGGCTACTAGTTTAGTATTTAAACAACTTTTAGAGACTTATTTTGGATCTCATGACATTTTAGATCTGAACTTTGTACTCTTTGATGGCATGAGTCTCTA
Organism: Arachis ipaensis; assembly: GCF_000816755.2. Lineage (NCBI taxonomy): Eukaryota > Viridiplantae > Streptophyta > Magnoliopsida > Fabales > Fabaceae > Arachis > Arachis ipaensis. Next base: position 42,743,145 of record NC_029791.2, on the reverse strand, counting down.
AACTCCATTGTTGGGGGTGAGGAGCTCTGCTGTGTCTCGATGAATTAATGCAAGTATTTCTGTTTTCTACTCAAACACGCTTGTTCCTATCTAAGATGTTCATTCGCGCTTAACTGTGATGAAGGTGATGATCCGTGACACTCATCACCTTCCTCAAACCATGAACGTGTGCCTGACAACCACCTCCATTCTATATCCAATTCAATGAATATCTCTTAGATTCCCTAATCAGAATCTTCGTGGTATAAGCTAGAACTGATGGCGGCATTCATGAGAATCCGGAAAGTCTAAACCTTGTCTGTGGTATTCCGAGTAGGATTCTGGGATTGGATGGCTGTGACGAACTTCAAACTCACGAGTGCTGGGCGTAGTGACAGACGCAAAAGGATAACAGATCCTATTCCGGCATGATTGAGAACCTGCAGATGATTAGCCGTGCGGTGACAGCGCATTGGGAATCTTTTCACTGGAAGGATGGATGGTAGCCATTGACAACGGTGATCCACCTACACACAGCTTGCCATAGGGGGACGTGCGTACGTGAATCAGAAGACAGAGGAAAGCAGAGATTCAGAAGACAAAGCATCTCCAAAACTCCAACACATTCTCCATTACTGCATAACAAGTAACCTTTAATTTATGCTCTCTTGTTTATTTGTAATTCAACTGATAAACATAATTGACTTCCTGACTAAGATTTACAAGATAACCATAGATTGCTTCAAACCAACAATCTCCGTGGGATTCGACCCTTACTCACGTGAGGTATTACTTGGACGACCCAGTGCACTTGCTGGTCAGTGGTACGAGTTGTGAAAAGTGTGATTCACAATTCCTGCACCACCTACCTACTCCCATGGTTGGAGTAACTTTAAGGAAAACATGGTCTCCTTCCTCAAATTCCAAGGGCTTCTACCTCCGATCGGCGTAACTCTTCTGGCGACTCTGCGCCGTAAGCATTCTATCTCGGATTTTCTTGACTTATTTAGTGGTCTCAGCTATCATCTCCGGCCCCAGCAAGCCTTTCTCTCCCGCTTCATACCAGCATAGCGGAGATTGACATTTTCTCCCATGCAAGGCCTCATACGGAGCCATTCCGATGCTCGCATGGTAGCTATTATTGTATGCAAACTCCACTAACGGCATATACCGGTCCCAACTCGCCAGTTGGTCCAAAACACAAGCTCTCAACATATCCTCTAGTGTTTGGATCGTCCCCTCAGATTGACCATCTATCTGAGGATGGTAAGCCGTACTCAAGCTTAGTCGGGTTCCGAAAGCTTTCTGAAATGCACCGCAAAATCTTGAAGTGAAACGAGGATCTCTATCAGAGATTATAGTAGCCGGCACACCATGAAGTCTTACAATCTCTTTTATGTACAACCGCGCTAGCTCCTCAAGGGTGTAAGTCATCCGAATGGGTAAAAAGTGAGCTGACTTCGTCAGTCGGTTCACAATCACCCAGACAGCATCAAAACCGGCCCTAGTCCTTGACAATCCCGACACAAAGTCCATTGCAATGCTTTCCCACTTCCATTGCGAAACCTCTAAAGGTTGCAACGTCTCGGAAGGTCTTTGATGTTCAATCTTTACCTTTTGACAAGTTAGGCACTTCATGACATACTCTGCCACATCATTCTTCATACCCGGCCACCAAAACATCGGGTTTAGGTCATGGTACATCTTAGTACTCCCGGGTGAATAGAAAACCCGCTCTTGTGTGCTTCTTTTAGGATGTCTTGCCTCAAAGTGCCAACGTCCGGTACAATGATCCTATCCTTGAATCTCCATAGTCCGTCCTTATCCTCCGACACTCTCCACCATTTCCCTTGCTCAATAGCTGGTAACACCTCCCATAACGCATCATCATTTTCATGAGCCTTTAGGAGTTCGGATTTAAAGTGACTTGAGATCTCTAATTGACTCAAACACAGGGTTCCAGATACTTCCTGAGCACCAATCTTTAGGCTCTCGAATTCCTTGAGTAACTTCTCTTCTTGAAGCATCATCCAAGCTGCATGCAACGACTTCTGACTTAAGGCATCCGCCACTACATTCGCTTTTCCCGGACGGTAATTCAACTCAAAGTTGTAGTCCTTCACTAGTTCCATCCATCTTCTCTGCCGCATATTGAGCTCTTTCTAAATAAAGAGGTACTTCAAGCTCTTGTGATTGGAGAAAACTTCGAACTTAACCCCATAGAGATAATGCCTCCACACCTTCAAGGCAAACACAACCGCAGCAAGTTCCAAATCGTGTGTAGGGTAGTTAACCTCATGTGGTCTCAACTGCCGTGAGGCATATGCCACCACATTACGATGTTGCATCATTACGCACCCTAGACCCTTTAGTGAGGCATCACAGTACACCTCAAATGGTTCGTTCAACTCAGGTAACACCAACACAGGTGCAGTGGTCAACTTTTTCTTCAACGCCTGAAAGCTTTCCTCGCACTCAGGAGTCCAAACAAATGGTGTGTCCATGCGGGTTAACTTTGTCAATGGCAAAGCTAATTGCGAAAAGCCTTTGATAAATCTTCGGTAATAGCCGGCTAAGCCTAGAAAACTCCTTATCTCAGTTACCGTGGTTGGTTGCTTCCATTCCATCACTGCCTCCACCTTAGATGGATCAACTGCTATCCCTTGCTTACTCACCACGTGACCCAAAAACTTCACCTCACTCTTCCAGAATTCACATTTTGACAGCTTCGCATAGAGTTTCTTTTCCTTCAGTATCTGCAACACGGTCCTCAAATGTTCCGCATGCTCCTCTTCGGTCTTGGAATAAATCAGTATGTTATCAATAAAGACAACAACGAATTTATCCAGAAACGGACGGAAAACTCTATTCATATAATCCATAAACACCGCAGGAGCGTTTGTCAACCCGAAAGACATTACAGTGTACTCGTAATGACCATAACGAGTCTTGAAAGCGGTCTTAGGGATATCCTCTCCCCTCACCCTTATCTGGTGATAACCCGATCGCAAATCAATCTTGGAGAAAACCCCAGCTCCTTGTAACTAATCCATGAGATCATCAATTCTCGGTAACGGGTACTTATTCTTTATTGTGACCTTGTTCAGCTGCCTGTAATCCACACAGAGTCGCATACTCGCGTCCTTCTTCTTTACCAGTAGCACCGGCGCACCCCACGGAGAAACACTTGATCGGATAAAATTCTTACCCAACAGATCCTCCCACTGAGACTTTAGCTTGGCCATTTTCAGTGGTGACATCCTATAAGGAGCACTCGAGATTGGTCTAGCCCCAGGCACCAACTCGATAGCAAACTCAACCTCTCGGTTAGGTGGAAATTCATTTATGTCGTCGGGAAACACTTCCGGAAACTCGCACACAACCACAATTTGTTCCAATCTTTGATCACCACCCGAAACACCCGTGGTTAACAAAAAGATACCTTGACATTCGGTCCCAGAGCAATTCACCATCATAGAATTCAAGTAGTAACTATTCACCACAACCAGTCCTTCTATCTCTTCCGGCATAAAGTATACCGACTTTGTAGAACAATCAAGTAGAACATGGTTCTTAGATAACCAGTCCAAATCCAAGATAAGATCAAGATCGATCATCGGCAAGCAGATTAAATCATGAACAAAATCACGCTGCTTGTACCTAAAGGAAACTTGCGGGCATCCTAGCCTAATTACCATGGCTTCCTGGGTGGCATTATACACCTTTAGGTCATAACCTAAAACTACAATCTTCAATCCTAACTCATGAGCTTTTTCGAATGCAATGAGTGAATGTGATGCTCCCGAATCAAATAAAGCATTTAAAATTTGACCAGCCATTTCATAGTTACCTCGGATAAGTGTCTCGGATCCCTCGGCACTTATAGCTGAGGTGGTGAACACCCGAGCAGTCTGCTGTGCCTTTCTGGCACCTTGCTTTTTCTTCTCTGGACAATTTGCGGCTTTATGTCCCGCCTTGCCACAAGAATAGCACAAGCCCCACCCGGCCTTGCACGGGGCTCCCGGATGGTGACTTTCGCACCTAGCACATGCTTGCTCACTCTGAGGATGCTTCCCAAATTTCTTTCCTTGGGAGTTGTTGTTGTTGTTGGGCTTCCTGAAGGAGCCTCCCTGCTTGAAAGGTGGACCTCTAGGTGCAAAGTTCTTCCCTCGGTTCTATGGAAATGATCCCTTGTGACTTCTTCTCTTAGCAGCTGCCTTCTTCACACACTCTTCCGTAACCCTCGTCTTATTCACCAACTCGGAGAAAGTCCTAATCTCCATTGGTCCCACTGAACTTAAGATGTCACTCCAGAGTCCTCCTTCATACTTAATGCACTTCCATTCCTCATAGTCCCCCGGAGTCCCCTGACACATATGGGAGAACCTGAACAGATCTTCAAACTTGTCTGTATACTCAGATACGGACATAGTACCCTGCTTCAGCTACAGCAACTCAATTTCCTTAGCCGTCCTGGCGAAAGTTGGAAAGTAATTCTTATAGAACTCCTCCTGAAAGACATCCCAGGTGATATAGTCATCACCCTACTGCAGGAGACGTCAGACTCCTTACCACCAATGTGATGCTTCCCCAGTGAGCAAATAGGTAGCAAACTCAACACGTTGCCCCTCAGGCACCACCTGCGCCTGCAGTGCTCGCTCCATAGCCTGGAACCAGGTGTCGGCTTCAGTCGGACTAGTAGTTCCCTTGAACTTAAGTGGATTAACCTTCAAAAAGTTTGCCAGTGTCATCGGGCCCTGAGCTCCACCTCCATCATTGCCATGGTTGTTCATCTGTTGTCCAAGGGCCGCAGCAGTGGCTTGCATAGCATCAGCCATGTTCTCTAACGCCGTCATAAAGTTCACCGGGTCATTAGGGTTAATCTCCGGCGCACGAGCATTAGTACGACCTCTCCCACGGCCTCTACCGCATCCACGAGGCGCCATCTGGTTTTTATACACATCAAACAATTGATATTAAGTTGATCAGTCTCAATATCGGAAGTCTAGTTCTTCAAAGTCCCAAATGCATGCTCATGAACGTTTATGCCAGTTATATCAAGAAGATATACTAATAGCACATAACACACAAACAGAGAATGCACAGAAGCATAGTCAGTCCGTCCCTTAGGCTCTATAGGAACGAACTGCTCTGATACCATAATGTAACACCCTACCATACGAGTCGTATGCTTAAGTCATAATTCAAAGATGGCAAGGTAATACAACCTCTATAAATTAGAATTTAGTACATATAGTAATGTGAATAAAGATTATAACTAGGAGCCTTTGAAGAAAAGGGGTAAAATAAATCCGCAACTCGAAAGCGCAACACTCCGATCGAAAACGTGACGGCCAAAGGATAACCAACGTGAGATTATATATATATACAAAGGAGTTTCAAGAACATGAATATCAAAACTCATAAGTCGGTTGCGAAGATAACCGGTCCGAGCATAGCAATATATACAAGTAAATGAAATAGGAAACCCCAAAGGAAACCCAAAGGAACATAAATACAAGAAGACCTATTCTCCAAAATCCCCTCTAAGAGGAGTCATCACAGTTTGTATTATTAAATGGAGATAAAGTATCTAAGCAAAACATATAATCCAAAATAGAGTCCCGAGAACAAAGATCTTTGCTAATCCAGAAGCCTCCAGCATGCTTCAGTGAGAAGCCTCACGTCCTGCATCTGAAAGCCACAAAATCCGCATGGGTGAGAACCGGAGGTTCCCAGCATGGTAACAGTTCCCACATATTTAACATGTAATATCAGAGGAAAGCCGAAGGCAATCCTAGAACTTCTACCAGATAAATTCAAAGCTTATAAACAGCTAAACTATAATTGGCAACTGACTAAAGATTCTTCAGTCTAACTAATACTTCCCTTTCCAAATTCTTCAAATCTTCCAACCACCAGTAGGAGTATAATATGGCAAACACAGTTATATCGGACAAGAGATATACAAATAAGAACAGATAAGGCATTTAGACAATTAGCAAGTAATATGCAGTCAATTAGACAATCTCAAACAAATCATGTAGTATGCAATATGATGAAAGCTTGTCCCTAATGGCTGATGATATCATCTGTCGGTTATATAGCCAACCCGACAAGTCCTGGTAGCTAACCATTGGACTGTCCCTCTGTTGCGCATCCCCAACTCGAGTTATACTCAACATAATCATGATCATAATCATGATCCATATCCAACACCCTCACTGGTGTATATTCACAGGGGAGAGCTCATCCGGAACTTTCACAGTGTCTGGCCACACTTACGACATAGGGTCAACAGAGTCTCGAGTCTCCACTTAGAGCACGTGGTGGCTAGCCACTGCTTTCTTCCAGGGAAACTCGTGTCTCAGATAGTGGAAGTGCAACATTCACATTTCATTCAATAGCATATATGCATTTATACTCGGCCATGATCAATAATGGCACCGCCGTAACACGGCAATAACTCAGCCATCCGGCTCATGGTTAAATCCAAAACCAGCCAATTCATAACAATTACAGCCCTCAGGCTCATGGCACATATAGCACTTCCACCGCGATCCTCCGCATCTCATATAGTCATCTTTGATCCTCATTGATCATTCATTTTTCCCTTGCTTAACTCACAAGGTACCACATCTCCTAGCTCCTTTTCTCATTGCAAGGCATATCATAATGATTTAAGACAATAGTGGTGAGATCGGAGGCTTAGAAGTATGAAATTTGGCTTTTAAAACTCAAAAATCAACTTTGGGATGAAAACAGGGCCATGCGTACGCGTACTCCACGCGCATGCGTGGATGACCAAAAGTTCATCGACGCGTATGCGTCGCCCACGCGCACGGATGGATGGCAGAAAAGTAGAGCGACGCATACGCGTGGGTGCGTTTTGTGCTCCACGCACAAAACTCAGACAGTGCTTGCACAACTCTCGAAAATTTTGGCTGGGCAACCATTTTAGCACATCGACGCGTATGCATGAGCCACGCGCACGCTGGATGGCATTTTTGAAAAACGACGCGCATGCGTCAAGCACGCCTACACGTGGAGGGTTATTCTGCTAAAAATTTTTCTAAGTTAAAAGCTACAGAATTCACAGATTAAGTCCCCAATTTTCCAACGGACATAACTTCATCGTTTTAAAACGTTTTTCGCCCGTTCTTCGAACGGCATAACCACCCCGGATCGCATTTCAGTTTTAAATAGATTTGGCACAAAACGGAGATCCGGAGTTCAAGTTATGTCCCATTAAAGTATGCCCAAAAACCACATTTTCATTCAAAACCACAATGTGCCATTTTCAAAACATCCCAATTTCATCCCTTTTTGAAATCAACCAAATCATACCAATTTTAACCCTTTTTGAAATCAAGGAAGGTATTCCAAAAATCAACTCAAGCCTCTTCAACTCATACATTATCATATTTAACACATTACAAGCCAACAACTCACTATTTCATCCCATCTCAATCAAATAGCCCAACATTAAATACATTAACAAGGCATATACCCTTCCTCATCACAATTTCCAATCACATCATTACCAATTAACCAACATTACACATAATCACTACCATGCTCACTATCACATGGTTCCATCCACAATTCAACCTTACTCATTCATTAAGCATATATCATAGCATGCATTTTTCTCATATATCACACCATCAAGGCATCAATATTCATAATCACATATATGACCATATCATATATCTCAACCATTCAACAACATCAACAATTCAATACCTATCTTAGGGCCTCTAGCCTAAGTATTTCCTACCACATTACATTTTAGGTACGAGAAACAGAGACCATACCTTATCCGATTTCCCAAGCTCAATCGGAGCACTTCTAAATCACTTGTCCGCAAGCTCTCAAGGTTTCAACACCTCCAAGAACAGATTTTTATCACCAAAAATCCCTTTTCAATCTTTTCAAAGTCTCAATCAAGCTTCAATATCCACATATACACAACCTAAGCCACAATCATCATACCCATACACAACATCTCAATACCCAGAACAACAATTTACACTAGGGTTGAGAATCTTACCACACCCAAGGTCCAAGGAGATAAGATTAACCTTCTCCTTCAAGAGAGTTGGGTCCTATAACATCAAAGAGCCCAAAATCTCAACATTTTACCCATGAAATTCGAAAATAAGGACTGGAATTTCGAAGAGCAAACTATAGCTTACCTCAAGATTGATTGTATGAGTTTTTTAGAGCTCTCTGCGGTGAACGCGTGGCCATAAACAGTGCGGCAATCGGAGCTCTAGATCAAAAGTTATGGTGGTTTGAAGATCAAATGAGAGAAAAAACTTGAGAGTTTTCTTCCTCCCTTGGCCTCCATTTCAGCGTGTTTCTTGAGTGTAGTGAGGAGAGAGAGTGCTGAAACAAGTGTATTAGGTTTATTTTAGTTTGGGCCAAGGGCCCACTATGGGTCCGGTTGGCCCGGTTTAGTCCGTTCGGTCCAATCTTGGTCCGATTTCTTCAAAATTGGTACCGAAATTTTCGTCTCAATCCCCTCTATCATATTTAGCCACAAAAATCACATTTTTGGCTTTCTAGAATAAATTCTCATTTATAGGTTAATTAGCCGTTAATTAACCGGGTTTTACAAAATTTAAGTAAACCCTAAGGGAGAAATTGAAGAAAACTACTCTACACTACTCTTACTCTTAATTATCTATCTAAAGTGTATAATGAGGCCCCCTCTAAGTGTATGTTCATTTTCCTTTGATATAGCCTTCAAATTGGCTTTAGCAACTCCAAAAATTGGGCCAAGAGGCCCCCAAAATCGTAAGCCATGTGCTTCATTAATGAAGTCCCCCAAATTCCACTTGAGTGTGTGCTTCTCCTTTGTTTTCTTCATGAAATCTCCCATTTTACATGCTTCCTTCCACTGCTACCAAACCATTCTTGTCTAATTGACCTGAAATCACTTAACAAAATATATCACTGCAGCGAATGGAATATATGTGGAATTAAAATGATCAATTTAAGCATAAAAATACATGTTTTCATATTTAGGTTCAAATTAGAGAGAAATCACAAAAGTATGCTATTTTAGTAAATAAGTGTGAGTTTATGTGACAAATTTCATCAAATTCAAGCAAAAAATTAACATCAAATATGGACTCATCACTTTACTACTAGCTTTTGTTGACTGAATCAGCTTAGTAGAATATTCTATATTTGATTCGAAGTTGAGATACTATCTGTTGCCAATATCCTAGTTGCTGGTTGTTTAAAAAACCGATACATTTTGAAAACGGTAATCTTACGGTTTAGTTATTGAACCGTTTCCTTTCTTCTCTTTGGTGATTCGGCCAAACCTACAAGGAAGCTATCTTCAATTTAAATTCATGAAGCCACTAGAAAGATTATCTAGAAGAAAAATAAAGAACCGAAATACCTAGCTTAATTAAAATATAACCGGATATAAACCGTACTAATTTTTTCTTAACCAAACCACTCTCTCTAGATTAGCCACATAACCACAATTAAAACACTCCCTCTAGTCTCTTCTTGCTGGCCGAATCTTAGCCACAACTTGGCCAAGAATGATGAATCATTAGGAAGTAATTAATGAAGAAACATATGTTATTAAACAAGTGTTATTCTTCCTTGATTTGGTGGCAATGTACCACACCATTCACTCCACCATAAATAGACATGCTCACCCTTATTTCTAAGCTTTAATAAGAAAACAAAAGAGGAAGGATAATTCGAGATATTGAAAGCTAAAAAGGGAGAGTGATTGGAGGAGAGAACAACCGAGGAGATTGAGAGCTTGGAGCCCAACTTTCCAACCTTTATCAAGCCTTCTTCAAGCTATGAATCTGATCTTCACCTTACCATCATGTTTCTAGGAGTTCTTTGAGCTTGATCTTCTTCGTCATCCTCCTTTAAGACTTCCCAAAATCCCAGCTCAAGAAAGTGCCTTGACCAAAAAGATAAAGAAAAAGCTAGAACCGATTTCGTGAGAAAGGGTGAACTCCAACAAGGTAAAGGTTAGGATGTCTAAAAGGATATATCTGTGATTGATTGATGGTGCTATATGTGAATTGTAGGATTGATGATGTTACTTGAAGTTCTATGTTGCTATGTGCAGAATTTGTTTTGAAGGTTAAAGGCCATGTTTTATGATTGAATTAGTTGATAGCATGAGTTGCTGTGCTTGAGATGAATTCTATTATAAATGATATATTTGATTGATGATGAATTATATGATTTGTGAGATTGATCTTGTGGCTAGATGCCATTGTGAAAAGTGCAGAAGTTGGTGACTTTACCTATGCTAGTTTAAGTGAGAAAAGTGGCATAAAAAGGTGATTAATGATTTTGGGCAATTGGGGATGTGTTAAGGGTGGTAGAAACTTTGGATAACCAATAAAAAGTTAAATGTGTGATTTTAGAAGAGTTATAAGCTTAGATGTGGAATTTAGTATATAAGGTTGTGAAATTGCTCAATGCAGAATTTTCTGCACAATTGACCGTGACTTATAACAAATTATAGGAGCACTCTAGACCACCATTTTAAACAAACTTATTTTTTCATGAAACCTTGGTGTGTCTTAAATGTCTCATTAAAATTTTAGGACCTATCAATAAGTAGGTTGAGAGGAATGAATTTTTGAAAACTGTTGGTTTCTGTAGAAAATTCTATGGTCCTGCTGTAGAAGCATCAACTTTCAACCTACTTAACTTTTAATTCTAATAAGTAATTAAGCGAGACTAATGGCATTTTAAATATTTGTATGTATATTATAACTATTTTAAATTTCAGTCCTATGCCATATTTATAAAATTAGTTATACAGGTGGAAAGGTGACTAGCTCATTGCCCTTTCCAAACAGCTTCCTCTAAAACAGGGACATATTCCCAGTTACATAACTTTTTGGTGTGATAAGGTATAGAACTGAAATTTAATTTTTTTGAAATATAGCTAAGTCTTATTTAAGGTCATCAATTTTGAAGGACGGTTGGGTAGGATTGGATTTTTCACAAATTTATTAAAACTACTACTCTCTGCTATTATCTATGTGCTCACAAAGTGATGGCATAATTTTTGAAAATTCTTATAAAATTCAATTCTTTTCAGAATACCTCAAAACTAGTTTTATATTAAAGCCTTAAAACTGAAGAATTATATGGTATGATTAAAGATTATGTGCTTGAGTTTTTCACAATATATATGTACCTTAGAAGGTCAATAGGTGTTGAGTCAAAAATCTTTACATAGTAGTCACCATTTTTCATGAATAGTCTTCAATGCAGGTATCAAAAGCGTGATTATAGGAATGTCATAAACTTCAATCCATCGTGGATGCGTGAGTATAAAATTTGCGCGATTCTAAAACCGTTTGCTATATTAATTATTAAATAGAAAAATGGTTGCCAGCGAGATATTAAGCTAAACAAGTTAGGAAAATGAATAGGAATGTAAGTTAAAAGTGAAGTAATGATAATAAAGTACCGAAAGTAAAGATGAACCCCATGAGGTTAAGAAAGCCCAAGATGCCTTATATCCCAGTCAAAGAAATGTATTAACCGGGAAGAGACCCTAGTTAGAAAAAATGTACTAATTGGGCAGAGTTGCTTAGTGGAGACACTCACTTTAAAGGCAAGCGGTATCTGACTGATATGGGTTCGCCCATATGGTACCCTGTTTCTCACTGAATGCACATATGATATAGCAATTATATGATTATGATTTTAGCCTGGCTGACACGGGTATACCCGCTTTAGTATCTGACTGACATGGGGACACCCATGTGATACCTGTGCTGACTGATTCAATGGAGAAACCATATTTGGAATCCATTCTAGGTAACGTCGGGTTACAGATAAATAACCAACGTGTGAGCTCATGATCTGCACTAGGGACAAGCATGCATCATAAATTGTTTGCTCATTTGATTGTGATTGTTTACTGTTCATTCTTTCTGCTATGTGCTATCTGCTTCTTGCTAATTTTTCATTCTCTGATTCTTGTCTGTATTTTTAAAATTATATTATTTAAAATTCTTCAAATCTTAGAATAAGATAGTAAAATTAGGAATAACAATCATAGAGAATAGCGTAAGGAGCAGCATTAACCTCAAAGGAAGATGCCAAGATAGAGTTATGACAGAACCCGCGATAGAAAAATAGTCAAGAGACTTAGCAAGCGAGTCATTACGTTAGAACCAGAACTCTAGATCTTACGAGAGGGATAGGTTCTCCATGGTACACCTTATTGGGAACCATATAGGTTTTCACCCCTTCCTTTTTTCTTTTCCCCAGAGATGGAAGATTTCAACTTGATTGTCGCCACTAGAGTTATATTTAGAGAGGTACCAGAGGAGCATGTATTTCTGGACCCTACAGAAGATGCTCGAGACTATTCCTGAGATGATGTTTGCAGACTTGTGCCTCGACGGAGGAAAAAATGTAGGATAGATGATCTTTGTTCTTTAGACTTTGCTTTCCCTCAATTTTGTAGTATTTTTTAGGGATAAGACTTCATATTTTCTTTTCTTTTGTTAGTCTGGATACTAATTTAGGGATTTTCTACATGGACCAAGTATCTGGAAAGTTGTCAGTTGTATATATGTCTATATGTATATATATCTAAATATGTTAAGTTTGTATGAACTAACTTGGGATATATATAGGTATGAAAATTTTTTCTGTAATCTCGTTGCTATTTGATTTTACTGTAGTTTGGTACTTGTTTTAAATTGTATATCTCTGATGATGTTTTTGTTTGTTGTTAACGCGTTTATTAAGAAAAATTATATGATAAAAATAAGCTAACATACGCGATTCCGTTAGTACAAAAGGCTCATATGTAGTATATATTATTGAGTCTAGAGTCTTATAGGGTGGTGCACAAAATTGTGATACATATCCATGGCTTCAAAGGCCTGGTGCTCTGATCTAGTTTTATTGTCTGTCACAATTTGGGCGTTCAACTCTGGTTTTGGATCCTTTTCTGGCGCTGGACGCCAGATTTGGGTAGAAAGATGGCGTTGAACGCCAGGTTACGTCGTCAATTCTTGGCCAAAGTATGCACCATTATTAAAGCCTTGTTGAGGCTTTTGATCCTTCCATGAGAAATTTGGATGATTTCTCCATGATAAGTTATAGGTGTTTCCATAAGGTTCACCTAAATAATTTACCTCTGCTATTGCAGGGTTTTCAGGATCGTAAGCTTCTTCTTCAGAAGATGCCTCTTGAGTACTGTTGGATGCAGCTTGCATTCCATGCAAACTCTGAGAGATCATATTGACTTGCTGAGTTAATATTTTATTCTGAGCCAATATGGAATTCAGAGTATCAACCTCAAGAACTCCCTTCTTCATAGGCGTCCCATTACTCACAGGATTCCTTTCAGAAGTGTACATGAACTGGTTATTAGCGACCATGTCAATGAGTTCTTGAGCTTCTGTAGGCGTTTTCTTTAGGTGAATGGATCCACCTGCAGAAGTATCCAATGACATCTTAGATAACTCAGACAGACCATCATAGAATATATCCAGGATGGTCCATTCTGAAAGCATGTCAGAAGGACACTTTTTGGTCAACTGTTTGTATCTTTCCCAAGCTTCATAGAGAGATTCACCTTCTTTCTGTCTGAAGGTTTGAACATCAGCTCTAAGCTTGCTCAGCTTTTGAGGAGGAAAGTACTTGGCTAAGAAAGCCGTGACCAGCTTATCCCAAGAGTTCAGGCTGTCTTTGGGTTGAGAATCCAACCATAATCTAGCTCTGTCTCTTACAGCAAAAGGGAAAAGCATGAGTCTGTAGACTTCAGGATCTACTCCATTAGTCTTAACAGTATCACATATCTGCAAGAATTCAGTTAAGCACTGAAAAGGATCTTCGGATGGAAGTCCATGAAACTTGCAGTTCTGCTGCATCAGAGAAACTAATTGAGGTTTCAGCTCAAAGTTGTTTGCTCCAATGGCAGGAATGGAGATGCTTCTTCCATGTAAATTGGAATTAGGTACAGTAAAGTCACCAAGCATCTTCCTTACATTATTATTATTTTCGGCTGCCAACTCCTCTGCCTGTTCGAAAATTTCTGAAAGGTTATCTCTGGATTGTTGTATTTTAGCTTCTCTTAGTTTTCTCTTCAGAGTCCTTTCAGGTTCTGGATCTGCTTCCACAAGAATGTTCTTATCCTTGCTCCTGCTCATATGACAAAGAAGAAGGCACAGAAAAATAATAATAATAATAGAGATCCTTTATTCCACAGTATAGGGATCCCTGTGTGAGTAGAAGAAGAGGGGGAGACAAAGAATGTAATATAATGGAAGAAACACAACTGTGAGGAGGCTAGAGATGTGAGATGAGATGTTAGGATATGAATGAATAAATAGAGTAAGATGGGGGAGGGAAATTTTTCGAAAATTATTTTGAAAAAGAGTTACTGATTTTTGAAAATAGTTTTTGAAAAATGTTTAGTATTTTTTTCGAGGAAGCGCGCCATTTCGAGTTATGTAGCTCCAGAAAATCCACTTTGAGTGCAGGGAGGTCAGAATCCAACAGCATCAGCAATCCTTTTTCAACCTCTGAATCTGATTTCTGCTCAAGTCCCTCAATTTCAGCCAGAAAATACCTGAAATCACAGAAAAACACACAAACTCATAGTAAAGTCCAGAAATGTGAATTTAACACAAAATCTATTAAAAACATCCCTAAAAGTAACTAGATCCTACTAAAAACATACTAAAAACAATGTCAAAAAGCGTATAAATTATCCGCTCATCATAGGGTTACTGAGAAGTGACGCTTGATAACTTGGTAGTGATCTGGACCTACCAAAAATTGGGTTGTTACACATTTAGCCGGTAAATATTTCCTGACTGCACATAATCCCTTTGTTGAGCTGTAACACCCTAATATTCAAATCCTTATGCTCGAGTCATAAGTCAATGATAATATGGTGGTACGACTCTCAAGGTGAATTTTTAATACATAGTTTACAAGTATAATTGAAAGGAGTATTAATCGAGAAGGCTGAAAAGAGTAAAAATAAAATCACGAATTCATAGCGCTCACATATTGACAAAAGGAGCTAAAGCGTGAACTAAGACGATATAAAGATAATGCCATCGAGAAAAATAATATAAAATGAAATATAGATAGGTAACATAAATAATTAGCCAGTAGTCACGATCCGCGAAGTTTAGGCCGGCTAGGGTACAGTATAAAAGTAGTTTGACAACCATATCTCCTAATCTCTCCCAAAAGATGCACAAGGGCCTCTATAGGCAAGTTTTCCAAAGGATTAAATACATGTCATGAGTTCTTTAAAAACAAAAGCAGAGAGAATCTAAGCAAAATGTAAATAAGAGATCTTAAAGGTCTTCGCTGTTTTTCAGACAAACCACAGCTCAGTACTAAGCACCTGGACCTGCATCTGAAAAACAAGAGATATATACGGAATGAGAACCCCAACCCATGGGTTCCCAGTACAATAAAAGTGCCAAATAAATACAATGTATTGTAATAAAAACTCACTAAGCATCTTAAACTTCCTTTCACCAAATATTCACCCTATGTTCTCGCTAATCCATAACTAGGCAACTGTCATAAGGGAACGCTAAATCTAATTCCTCTTTCTCATGCTTCCCAACTTTATAACTCTCCAACGAATCAGAATCAAAATCATAAACAAAACTATCACCAGTTATTCTATCTCAACAATTCTATATCAATACTTCATATCCTCACCTAGAGCAAGTAAAATCACTTCACTGTGTCCACCCAGGGAGCTCAAATTATCTCATTCAATAATCATCATTTTAAATTAATCATATCATTACATCATCTCAACAAGAACATCCCTCAGCGTCAATCGACACCAGCATGAGGGACCTCTCAGTTGTACAAACACAAGCAATACATGCAAGTAATACACAATAAGGTACAAATAGAACAAGTAGCACATAATCAGGTAACATAGCATATATGATATAGCAATCCAAAACAAATAGGCAAACCCAAACAATTCAAACATATGTAACCCGACACGTCCTAGTAGCTAACCAGGGACAGAAACACCCATCGCGGAGCAAGTAGGTTTGAGCTACAACCCCCTTGCTACTACCCGCTCAACCCAGAGCCAGTGGAATAACCACTACTGTGGCTACTACCCATGCGGGTGTTTAAAAGCTCAACCTGAAGCGAGTGGAATCACCACTACTGTCGCTACTACCCAGGCATCACAATCGCTGACCTGGAGCAAGTGGGACAAACCACAACCCTTGCTACTGTCCAAGTATCACAATCTCTGACCTAGAGCAAGTGGGACAAATCACAACCCTTGCTACTGCTCAGGTATCACAATCTCTATCCTGGAGTAAGTGGGACGAACCACAACCCTTGCTACTACCCAGGATCTCAAAACCTACATTCATTCAATTTAAAATCAATCATCATTGTTATCAAATCTCAAACATTAACCTAGAGCAAGCGGGACAAACCACAACCCTTGCTACTACCCAGGTATCACAAATACACATTCATTCATAATCACTCTTCATTATTACCAATTCTCAAACAATAACCCGGAGCAAGCGGGACGAACCACGACTACCCAGGTATCACAGACATACATTCATTCAAAATTCCATAATTAAACTCATTTATCATAATTCTCCTTTCCCATCTCATACCTGGAGCAAGTGGACAACGCCACTGCCTGGTACCCGGGGTCACACATCACATTCAACATTTTCCATCATTATTCACTCACCATATTTAATAATTAATAATATACATATACATACTTAGCCATAATTCAATTCTTATTACAGCCATCCGGCTCATACTATACACAGCACTTCTACCATCATCATTACTCATCATTCATCATTTATTCTCACTTTAATTCCTCCACAAGTTACCACATGTCCTAGCTTCTTTTCATTACTAAGCATACTATAAAAATTTAGGACTCAAAGGATGAGAATGGAGGGTTCGACGCACACGCATGGAAAGCGGAAAAAAGCAAGTGACGCGTGAGCGTCGTCTATGCGCACGCATGAGAAGCAGAAAGGTAGCACGACGCGTGCGCGTCAGTCACGCGTACGCGTGGCTGCGTTTTGTGCTCCTCGCACAAAACCAGCACAGTACCAGCGCAACTCTCTGGAATTTCTACTGGGCACTTGCATCAATACAGTGACGCGTACGCGTCGGCCAGGCGCACGCGTGAGAGAGTAAAAATCGTGAGTGACGCATGTGCGTCGGCCATGCGTGCGCGTCGTAGTACATTTTCTTAAAAATTTTACTAAGTCTGAAAAAGCTGCAGAATTTCGTATTTAAACCTCAAACTTCCGCTACACATAACTTCTTCTACAAAATTCCTTTTTCAACCATTTCTGAACCGTTAGAAAGATCGTCGAATGAACTTTCATAAAAATCTGGTTTTGAAGAATTCCTAACTCTAAGGACCGGGTTACGGACCGCCTGATAAACCCCATTTTTAGGGTTTATCTTGTATTGAATTTAGAGTATTTTGATGACCTTTTCTCGCATTTAACCTATGAATTAGCATGGTTTTGTTATCTCTCCCGTATTTGTGCTTAAGTGTAAAAACACGCTTTTTAGGCCTTATTTTGATGAATTTTGATTTCTCCTTGATTCCATAAGATGCCTTGATGTGTTTGCTAGTAATTCCAGGATTGAAATAGGCCAGGCATGGATCAGAGGAAGCAAGGAAGGAAGCATGCAAGTGGAGAGAAGCACAAAAAGCCAAAGAATTGATCACGGCCAAGCACGCGCACGCGCACAAGGCGCTCGCGCGCACATTGCGGAATCAGCTAGGGACGCGCACGCGTACTGTGCGCGCACGCGTCGATGTCTGCACATGACTTCATTAAGGCAACACGTGCCTGGCGATTTTGAGGGGTTTTCTGAACCCATTTTTTTGGCGCCAATTGCTGATAGAAAGGAATAAAAAGATCAAGGATTAAAGGGGAGAGACAATTAGATTAGAAGTTAGTGGTAGCTCTAGTTTAGAGTAGTTTTAGAGAGAGAAGCTCTCACTTCTCTCTAGGATTAGGATTAGGTTAGGGTTAATCTCTCTTCCTAGATCTAGGTTTAATTCATGCCTTAATTCAATTCTCCGTTGCCAATTCTTAATCTTCTCCTCTTCTTCTCTCTAGTTATGTACTTTAATTCTTGTTTTGGATAGATTGTTGTTTCTTTTATTCCCTTTCAATAATGCAATTTGAGGTAGTTCATGATAATTGTGATTTCCTTGATTGTTGTTGCTAATTCTTTGTATTCAATTGTAGTTAGAATTCATTCTTGTTATGATTTGCTATACTTTTCTTTTGTGCCTTCCGAGTGTTTGATGAAATGCTTGATTGGATTTTTGTATAGATTTTGTTTCTCTTGGCCTAGGTAGAGTGATTAGTGACTCTTGAGTTATCTAATTCTTTTGTTGATTGATAATTAGAGATTGCTAATTGATTTGAATGCCTCTAAAGCTAGTCTTTCCTTTAGGAGTTGATTAGGTCTTGAGGAATCAAATTGATTCATCCACTTGACTTTCCTCCATGGTTAGAGGTTAACTAAGTGGGAGCAATGAACAATTCTCATCACAATTGAGGAGGATAAATAGGATAGGATTTCTAGTTCTCATATCTTGCTAAGAGCTTTGTCAATTGTTAGTTATTTTCTTTGCCAATTATATTTCTTGCACAAAATCTTAAAACCCCAAAATAACTCACAACCAATAACAAACCACTTCATTGCAATTCCTAGGGAGAACGACCCGAGGTTCGAATACTTCGGTTTATAAATTTAGGGGTTTGTTTTAGTGACAAACAACTTTTTGCATGAAAGGATTCTTGATCGGTTTGGAAACTATACTTTACGACGAGACTTCATTAGCTAAATTCTAAACCGTTAAGAATTCGTTCATCAAAATGGCACCTCCCCACACTTAAACCTTAGCATGTCCTCATGCTAAAATAAGAAGGAACTAAGGAGTATGACAGTTATTAAATGCAACTAAACTATATGAGTCCTATCTATATGCGAATACCTAAAGCAAATGGAAATGCTTAGTTCAAACAAATCAATTCCCAAGAGACATGTATAAGCACAATAGCTAGGCAATAGGAATTAAGCCCAAACCACAATTGTATTGAATTATCAAAAACAAATCAAAAGAGTCCAAGCTTGCAAGAATATAAATAATATGGGTGAACACATGTACTTGAACTTTTGAACCCTCACCGGATGTGTATCCGCTCTATTCACTCAAGTGTTTAGGGTCGATTCTCTCAATTCTCCCCTAATCATGCTTTCCAAGATTTGTTTTTCTTCTAACAATCGACATACATTTCATGCATGCATACAAGTATCATGAGGTCTTTTCTTTAGGTTGTAATGGGGTTAGGGTCAAGGTAGGATGCATATATGGTCAAGTGAGCTTGAAGTTTGAATCTTTGATAAGCTTAGACTTCCTACCTAACCTATGACATCCTATACAATTAAGTTCTAACCTAACTACCCATTCTTCACTTTTCCACATACTCATGCATTTTCTTTTTCATTTCGCAACACTTATGCATTGAGTTTATTGGACCTTGCTTTGGGGCATTTTGTCCCCTTTTTATTATTTTTTTTCTTCTTTTTTTTCTTTTTTCTATTTTTTTCTTTTCCATATTATTTTTCTTTTCTTTTTCTTTTTCTTTTGTTTTTCTTATTTTTTTTTCTTTTTATATACAAGAGCATCAATGCATAAGGTTTTACATTTGATCAATACATGAGTATGTACCCAATTCCCAATATTTTCAATAACAATACAAAATACCCTTTTATTCACCCAATGTCCCAAGGTTCCCACACTTGAATGATACTCACACACACTAGCCTAAGCTAATCAAAGATCCAAATAAGGAACAATTATTGTTTTTCACTTAAAGGCTTGTAATGTGCTAAAATAAGAACAAGTGGGTTAAGCGTAGGCTCAAATTTGGCTAACAAAGAAAGATAAAAGGTAGGCTATATGGGCGAGTGAGCTAATGAAATGATGGCCTCAATCATATAAATGCATGAATACACAAAATAATGGGTATAAAGAATCAAACAAATCAAAGATTCCAATCATAGAAAGAGAATAATGCACACAAGAAGGAAAATAAGTGGCTATAAGATGTAACCACCCCATTAGGCTCAAATCTCACTTGCTTGTGTTCTTAGCTTAAAAACATGATCCACAATATATATAATTCAAGCAAGTTCTATGAAAAATTTTCACTCAAATCAATTGAGGTGCCCTATAGATAGAAATCCTTGAAAATTTTCATTATTTTGACTAAGCTTATTGTGTATACATATGCAAAAATAAGAAAATGAAAGTAAAAATCCTAAAAACCTAAAATGAAATACAAAAGTGTTGGGATTAGAAATTTGTCACCCAAAATCGCCGACCGGTCGGACGACCTCCCCACACTTAAAAGTTTGCACCGTCCTCGGTGCACTCAAAGATGAGCAAGGGGGTACGGCGAATCTCCAGATTGTTGCATGTTCTTTCTTCCGCTTCCATGTGTGCTTGTGGTGCATTGTTTATGAAAAACAAAAATATAACACCATAAGATGAGAAGATATAAAAGCAAAGAAGCATACATTGTTGGAATGAGGTAGATCACTAGAAATGAGTGAGTGAATTAGTGTGACATGAATGACAAATAAGTGTGTGAATTCTAAATTGCGCGGTTTAGAACACACATTAGTATAAAGAGCTATGTCACAAAAGAAGCATGTACTGTACTCATTCTAGTGTGCTTGGGATGCTTTAAGTAAGCTTGTAAGGTAAGACAAGCATTAGAGAAGCATGAAAGCATTCAAGTCAAACATATGGATGGATATAATCATGAAATACAATGCATTAAGGTAAATGCTCAACATCATCCATCAAGAGATTGCCTAATCAAAGAATACGGTTCAAATCACATAGTGGCCAAATCATGCAATTCAAGAAGAGTTACAAACTCGAAGGCAATTCTCATCACTTGGTATTTTCAAAAGGTAAGCATGAAAAATTCAAAACCAAGTAGTAAAATATAACCTCAATCATAGAATCCAACAAAGATTATCTAAAAACATTCATGCTAAAATAGCATTTAGGCAATAAGGGATATAGCAATGTATAGTAAACAAAGTCAATACTCCAACACGTATGATGAAAAGAGAGAAAATAAAATGAAAACTAAACTAAAACTAACTAATCAACTAACTAACTAACTAATTAACTAACTAACTAACTAACAACCAACTAAAATGAAGTGTTGGATGAGGGGTAGTAGGAGGGAAGAAGAAAGGAGAAGGAAAGAATTGGAAAGAGGAGAAGAAAAGAAAAGTGGATAGGAGAAAGAAATCCGCGCGTACGCACACATGGTGCGCGCGCGTCGTTGGCTTATTTCGACAGTGACGCGTACGCGTCGTGTGCGCGTGTGCGCAAGTGGGGTTTGTGCCAGAGGCACAACGTTGGCGCGGCGCAGGCACAACTCTCTGGAAAATGTATGGAGGTTGAAACTTCTCAATCCACGCGTACGCACGC
>NC_029791.2:42708320-42721144 GCF_000816755.2 Arachis ipaensis | reverse complement strand
CCCACCTAGCACTTTTGTTTATTGTCCTTAAGTTGGACTTATGGGGAGCTCCTCATCAAGGTGGCTTGTGCTTGTATTCATCTTGGAACTCCCACCAATGCTTGGTTCTCCATTGTGCCCCAAGATTCTTCATGGATTGAGCCAAGTCTTGATGGAGTTCTTCACAAGCTTGGGGCTCCCAAAGTTGATCCTCTTCTTATAATCCGGGATCCCACACTTTGTTTTCACACCCGTCTTGAGGTTGATCATCATTATTAGTCCAACCGGGTGGTGAGTAAGGTGAATTCTCTATATAGTGGCCAATAATCCTCCTAGACCCATCTATTTGAGCACTACTCCAACCTTTATATCTCATGTTTGATGCATCAACCATAATGAGCCTTTATTTGCAACGCCAACCACGAAACATCTTTCGCTTACGCTTCATCCCACAAAGGATCCTAAGTTGACCATCCGTTTCAAGCAAGCCATACTCAAGTGGGACAATAAAGCTAATAGAAATGAATTTTACCCACTCAAGTGAAGGAGTAGATGGCCACCTAGGCAAAGATGCTTCCAAAGATCTTGACAAAGCATAACCAACCCCCGTTCTTTTATTTCTAGGGACTTCCACCTCTTCACAAGATTTCTCTAATTCAATCCTTTGTTCATTAATAATCAAACTATCTAAGCCTTTTCCCTTAATCAAACTATAATTGGGAGGGTGAAAGGAGTTTACCTCCACAACCTTTTCAAATGCACCGGGAGAAGGTTCTTCAAGTTCAAAGGATTCTCCACTACTAGGACTTGATGTTTGCTCTTTATTGCCATAGGAACTCAATTCTTGCTCTATCTCATCCAAGTCTTCATATGGAATATGCCTTGGAAGGTGTGCACTTTCCTCCCTAGCATCAATTTCAATCATCTTGGAGGGGTTTTCTTCAACTCTATGTTCCCATGGAGGCTCCGCATCTCCTAAGTCTTCTACCACTTCTTCCTTGTCTTCAACAATTAGAGTTTCCTCCAATTGTTCCAATACAAAGCAACTTCCCTCATTTCCCACCGGAGTTTCCAATCTCTCCTTCATACTATGTTCTTCATTTGATTCTCCACATGTAGCCATGGGAGTTCCTTGAGTGTTCAAGCATTGGGAGGCTAATTGATTTGTTACCGCATCCAAGGTGGCCATGAAATTTTACACATCCCTTTTCATCTCTTCTTGCCTTTGAACAAGAACACCGAGGGTTTCATCCATTAGAGATTGGGGTGGGTGGAAGGGTTCATCATTTTGGGGAAAGGGTTCATAATAGGAAGGTGGTTCTTCTTGGTAGAATTGTGGTGGTTCTATGTTTTTCATTCTTTCCACTTGTTGCACAACACACTCCATGGTTGCTTGAAATTGATCCAATGCTTCCTTGAGACGATCCCTTGACTCTTGTTCCTCTTGGATAATATGATTAGGATCATATGGCTCTTGGATTGATGGACATGAATATTCTTCCATGGGAGGTTGTGGTGGAAAGTGGTATTCATCTTGTGGTTGAAAATTTTCATATATTGGAGGTGGTTCATCTTGGTAATAATGTGGAGGAGGTGGCTCTTGAAAATGTTGATGTTGGCGTGGTGGTGGCTCTATGTGTGGTTCATATTGCTCATATGGTTGTTGGTAGGATGGATATGGATTAGGGTCATATGAAGATGGTTGGTAAGAAGGGGCTTGTGAGTATGGTTGGGAGTTATGTTGAGGATATGCTTCATAGGCATATGGTGGTGGTTCTTGAAAGTCACAAGGTGATTCACCATAGCCATTGGATTGATATGCATCATAGAATGGCTCTTCTTCATAGTGCATTGGTGGGGGTTGTTGCCATGAAGATTGATCATATGCATATGGCTCCTTCCACCTTTTGTCATCCCATTCTTGATACACATCTTCATTATAGTCCTCATTTCCTACAACATGTTGATAACCAAACTCATAGCCAAGGTGAGAATTCATGATAGCAAGAAGAAAATGAAAACAAAATCAAATAAGAAGCGAGAAAATTAAATCCTAAAACTAGTAAGAGCTAACAAAAGCAAACATATTCACAGTATTCACATATATACAATAACCAATAACATAACACCATTGCAAATTCCCCGGCAACGGCGCCATTTTGATGAATGAATTCTTGATCGGTTTGGAAACTATACTTTACGACGAGACTTCATTAGCTAAATTCTAAACCGTCAAGAATTCGTTCATCACCGCCAAAGTTGGTCAAAAATCAGTTTTTACCAAAAAACAGAAATCACCAATTATTCCAATGTTCACAAGCCAAATTCATTTCCACTCATCCAAATGACCACAACCCAACCACATTCACATGATTACACTCAACCAAAACCAAACCTACCTCATTTACACAATTCAATTTAATTTCGTCACCTTCCACTCCTAAATTCCTAATTTTTTATTATTCCACATTCCTCCCATTTATTCACACACTCAATATTCAATATCCATTCAATCTCATATGACATCACACAATACGCGTATCACTTACGTTCCTTACCTCTTTCCGGCCTCTGGCCCAAGATTCACAGCCTCCGGCCCAAATTCACAATTTAAATGCATATTTCACAAATAAATATTCATTATCCAATTTATCAAATTCTCAACACACCAAACATACAAATTCACACAATTCTCAACCCAATCATTAATTTATATTACATATCAACTATACATATTAGTACCAACCATTTACACAATCCAAACTTAATCCTAGGGGCATCTAGCCTAGAAAATCTCATCACACCACACGGTACTTAAATAAAACTTAAACCGTACCTCTTGTAGCCAAACCAATTGAGCCTCTTCTTGGAAGTCTCTACCAACTCTTAGCTCCAAGCCTCACCAGAGCCCCACAAGCAATATCAATCTTCCAATTGTGCACCAAAATCACCCAATACTCTAACTGACATAATCAATTTTCACACTTATAATCAACCTAGGGTTCATAAAATTTATAAATCACAAGGGTTAGAGGGTTCCTTACCTTAACCCACGAAATTAGTTGATGGAACTCACCAATGGCTCATACTAGAGCACTCCTAAACAACCAAAATCATAAGATTTCCTCAAAACCCAAACTATATTCAAATTTAAAGAGAAAAATAAAAACTGGGCAGAGGACAGTGGAATACTCACAAAAAAACTTAGATATAATTGTAGAGGATGAGAAGAGCGACGCGTGGCCGCAAATGGCTCACCAATCGGAATTCTGGAGAGAAAGTTTTGATGATTTGAAGCCATAGTACCGGACAGATTGCAGCCGGTACTGCCGGTCAAATTTCCAGTGCGCATTTTTATTCAGAAAACTATGTTTTCCGACTCAGAAAAATTCACTGAGTCCAAATATCATATTTAAATTATCAACTTCCAATTGCTAAATTTTCTAATCATATTCGCTCCTATTTAATTTATTATTTAATTAATTATGGTTTGACCGGGTTTTACATGAGCTATGTATGGTTTTCAAATTTTTCAAAACTGAAAAAAAAAATATCAAATGAACACAAACATCTGGGCTGGTTCTATTTTTATAGTGCTAAAACACATTCCGGTACTGAAATCCGAAAAATCTTTAAGAGATTCATCTGCTTCTCACGTTCCATGAATAGTCGGCACATTGAAGAATATCCAGAGAGGCATTTAGGGAATCGCTCCGATTCTATCTCTGTTCGTTCCGTTTGAAATAACAATATGCAATGGTGGTGTGGGAGGACGTTGACCAAATGAATAAAAAAAAGGGATCAAGAATTCTCGCTATTTCTTAGATTCATGGACCCAATTCAATTCAGCGGGATTTCGAGTATTTAGTACTCGTTTTCGCTTTTGTTTTTTATCCCAGATACCTCTAGGATGTGTACCTATCATATCTCGAGTATCAAGTAATTAGAATGTGTTTTTAATATGATTTTGGGCATAATATCCAAGATATAATATATTATGCATATCAATAAATATTATATTGTTTATATATTTTGATAAATTTCATATTTACTTAATTTAAATAAAAAATCCTAGATGAATTATGAATGCAACACCCTAACTTTTAGCACCTCATGATCGTACTAAAAGTTCGAGCGCTACTTACCTCTATTCCTTTAATTATATACTATGTTTATTTAATATTGAACTTTCGCAAATACGAACTGAAACTTTAATTAAGAAAATAGAAAATTTTATTTTTAATCACTTAATCACAATAGTATATATATTCGCATAGCTTTATATACATAGACTTATTCAAGAATCCTCAGTTACAAGTCCTACCTCTCTAAAAAGACCAAAATAATAAACAACGAAGGAAAAATAAATTCTAACAACTCAACTCGTAAACATAATCTTCTATGCTCCTGTAGCTCCGCATTAAACCTTCGCACCTGTAGCTGAAAGGGGTGGAAATAGGGGATAAGAACTGGAGAGTTTTTAGTAGGGTTGGGGTAATTAGTTAGGTTCATTATCCAAATTTAAAACTTATATTTTTCTTATAGAAAATTTTGCACAAAACAACACTCCATACCTTTCATCCTGATCCTACCAATCACGGCTTCTAGCCCATCTCAAATCAACTCGGCCTCTGGCCCAAAATAAATCAATTCGGCCTCTGGCCCAAATTAAATCAACATCAAAACTCAATCACAAAACAGAATCAATCATAAGCACAAACAATGCAAGACAAACACAATCAGAGAGCAATTACAGCAAGTACAACAAATAACAATTAGATAGAAATCATTAGATAGGCAAACCAAAATACTTAAGCATACCCAAACAAAGCAAACAAATGCAGTATGATGGGCGGTTACTTTGCCAGAACCCGATACACCCGGTAGCTAACCCGGATATCGTCCTCTTGAAAACTAGTGGGCGGTACACCACCACGAACCCCACCATTGCGAGCGGTACACCACCACGAACTTTGAAAGATCTTCAATTGGAAAAACAACACACACATGGGAGGTAAATAACCACGATCCCCACAAACACATTCACAACCCATGGGAGGTAAACAACCATGATCCCCATGTCCATCGCGACACTGGACAAGTGGTACATCACCACGATCCTTGCCAGGTCAAAACTCACATTCGAAACCATAATCGTTTAAAATCTTGACTTGGAGCAAGTGGGACTAAGCCACAACTCTTGCATACTGCCCAGGTCTTTCCAAATATCAAAATCTCTCTTTAAAAAATAATTTAAATTTATTTCTCTTTCATCAAACTCCTGTTCTTGATAAATTGAATTCAAACATAATACTTTTTTCGATAAAATTCAAAACATAATCATTTCTTTAATAATTCAAAATTAGCTAATATAATTCTTAAAGCTTTTGAAAATCCATTTTGACTCCCAACATAATCAAAACACCCCAGCTAGTTGCTCATACATAACCGAATCAAAATCTCAAGCAAACAACAATAATTCAACAATAATTAAACATAAACTCATTCAAACTCAAACAATAATTAATCAAACTAACATTCACTTATCAAATTCATATTTAATTATTATAAAATTACCAAATCCTACCTCCATACGAAATCAAAGCAATGAAAGCTCTAGAGAAACTTTCTGACTGAGCTGCTAAAGAGAAAAATGTCAAAAATCGTATGTGCCTCCTAGAACTCCAATTGTCCGAACTCAAGAAGAAGAGGAGAATTTCTAGAAAAGAAAAGTAATGTCAATGTGTAGAAGAGGAGAATACGAACACTTTTATCGGATTAGATTTTGGTTTGGAGTTATGAAACTCAAAAAATTGAAGCTTGAAGGTCACGATTCTATGGAGGTATCCATGGTTTCACGTTTTCTCTCTCTTTGTTCTTTCTTGACTTCGGTGGTATTGAATGAATAATAATAATTAAAGGTTGATTGATGAGGAATGATTATTTGAAAGCTTATGAGATGTCATGATTATACATATATACATATGCATCATGCCACGTTTTCAATTTTCCTTCTTTTGCTTCCTAGAGGCTTTGGCCAGACAGGAAATCAAAATAATTTTTAATTAATAATTTAAACTAATAGAATAAGTCATAATTAAATTAAAATTCAATAATCATAAAAATATATTTAATTATTTTTGGTAAAAATAATTTTTTTGAAAATAAAATATTAATAAATATAATGACTCATAAATAATTAATTATTTAATTTTCAAAAATTCAGGGTGTTACAATGAACACCATCACTATATACGTAATTTACATATACGTATTATTCTTTTGTAGAACATATCCTCCAAATCATATGAAAATTAAAAAGTAAACTACTATTTCTATTCATAAAAGTTGAAAACGCTGACATTTCTACCTATAGTAGATGAAAATTATCATTTATATCAATAAAAGAATGGCTTTGCAAGCAAAATTACCCAAACTCTAAATAATTCAATAAAATTTTTAGATAATCCTCTAATCCCACCACTACACTAGCGCTCATCCTGCATTCACCACCACTGCCTTCTTTTTCATAGTCATCATCATTACCACCAATACCTCAGATTTTTTTTTTAGATTCAATAACGTCAAATTCTTCAAATTCAACAACAACCACAAAAAATTCAATTTTTTTTAAACAAAAAGAGTGAAAACATTCATCAAATTTAGGGACAAAAAAACGAGAGAGATACAGAGAAGGTTGTCTCCTTGAGAGACGATGCTATTGCTAGACCCAACGACCCTTTTCATTCTCTTTTACAACAAAGACAGAGTCATGGAAGAGCATGGAAAAAGCGGTTGCAGCAGCAGCGACGTAGGAAGGGAAGTAGCTCGGTGGTGGCTTTTTTCAATCGTGACGGAAACCATTGCAGAAGAATTTCTGTCATTGCCATCTCCTTGCGATCTTCACCCCGCAGAGTCATGGCAGAGCATGGAAAAGGTGGTCACAACTGTAACACCCTACCACACAAAGTCTTATGCTATAGTCATAAAACTGAGGTGGCGAGGTATTACGACCTCTAAAATAAAATGTATATACGTAGAATAATTGAAAGAATGTAATATACGTGGAGTCTTGAAGGAATAGCTAAAGCAAAATCGCCAAATTTAAAAGCACAACATTCAGGATGTAAGATTACTTGCATACAAAGAAAGCTAAGGTTCACAAACACACACACACACACACACACACACACATATATAAAGGCAAGAGTAGAAGATCAAGAGTACAAAATATCAAGCTCTGAACTCAGCCTGCAAAGCTAAGGCTGGCCCAAGAATAGTCATATAAATACATATAAGGAACCATAACCCAAAATACATAAAAGTAACCCTAGTTCTCCATAAACTTCTATGAGGTGCAACAGTAAAGCATATATATACATAGAGAGAGTCTATACATATAGATATAACAAAGTGGAATAAAATATAAAATTCCAAAGCCCACCTCGCTGCAGAGAACTCCAAACGCCTAGCGAGGTGCCTCTCGACCTGCATCTAAAAAACACAAATATCCATATGGAATGAGAACCGAGGGTTCTTAGCATGGTAAAGGTGTCGCATACATAAGATATAAGGTCCTGGGAAAGCTAGAGGCAATCCTAGAACGCCGACACTCATATTATAAAGCTTAAAGAACTAAAATAGAAACCATAAGTCAGGGTGGTCCTCTAAGGATTTCTATCTCAACTAAAACTTAAACCTAACCATCAATCCTCCTCCTTTCTTCCAATCCTCCAACACTAGAGAACTGCACAGACAACCAAGCAGACAATAACAAACACAGGTAGAATACAAGTATTGCAGGTAGCAAATATAACAATTAACATGGTAAGTTCACTTAAGCATTCCCAAATAATGCACAAACAACCAATTCAAACAATATGCATATGATGCATGCCTGCCCTATGGCTGATGAGTCTCATCTGTCGGTTATCAAGCCAACCCGACAAGTCCGGCTGCTAAACCCTGGACTGTCCCTCGACGCGCATCCCCAAGAGTCTATGCATAGCTTTTTTTCATTCATATATATATATCTTTTTGCTCATTAGGGGATATCCTTCCCGAAAATTTATACGTGCCCGGTCACCCTTATGTCGTAGGATCAACAGAGTATCAAGTCCCAACCTGGAACACGTGGTGGCAAGCCACGGTACTTTACCCAGGGAAACTCGTATCTCAGATAACATAAGCGCATAAGCCTCATTTAATTCATATTCATTCATAATCATTTCATAATCATTCATTATAGCCATAACATCACTTATACCCCATATATTTACACTTTTTTATACATAATTCATTATAACCCGGAGCAAGTGGGATGAACCACACCCTTGCATCTACCCGAGGAGCCTCTATACTAACCAACCTGGAGCAAGTGGGGCGAAACCACAACCCTTGAGTCTACCCAGGAGGTACATTCTCATATGCCCAGGAGGAACAAAGGAGGGGATCTTAACCTCCCACCATCTCGCTAGGGGAGATTTTACAATACCAGGAGAAATAAAGAAGGGGATCCACGCAGAGTTTAGGCCGACTAGTCAAACTGAAATACAAAGGGTTTTTTAAGTTTAAAACAGCTTATACAACTTATCTCTCAAGTAAGCCTCTAAGGCCATAAAGATAAATATACAAAGAGATGTGAGAGTAACTACAACAAGTAAAATAGAAATAAACCAAGGGAAAACCATACTCCGCGCTGTCACCATATCCGCAATCTCACCGAGGTGGATTTATAACCTGCGTCTAAAAAATAACAACAACATATGGTATAAGAACCGGAGGTTCTCAGTATGGTAATAGTGCCCAATATGTAAGATGTAAGGCTCCGGGATGCCGAAGGCAATCCTAGAACTTCACATCGAATACGGATATTCAACCTTAGAATAAATTAAACAAATAAAGAACTTTAAACATAGACCAGGTTATCTAAACTTATGGAAATTCTAACTAATGCTAAACACACCGCTATATCCCACAACCTTCACCAACCTAACCTCCGTGCGATTCCATCGCCACCGCCTACCTACCTCCTCAGCACCAGACAATCACAAGTAATACAAGCAAGTAAATCACAAGTAATATACATGTACAGCAAGTAAAACAACTAGCAAATAAGCATATTATTCATTTAGGCAAGATATGCAATTAGGCAAAGCAAACAAAACACATAGTAGATGCACATGATGAATGCATGTCCTATTGGCTCGTGATATCACTTGTCGGTCTAATAATGCCAACCCGACACATCCTTCCGGATGTCGCCTTTCTGCCACGTCCGAGGATATAGCACCTGGCACGCTTTTGTTCCGATGATATAGTGCCTATCACACTATCGTTCTGAGGATATAGTGCCTGGCACACTTGCATGCTCATTCCGAGGATATAGTGCCTGGCACACTCTTGCGGTAGAAAAGGAAAACAACAACAACATCTATTTCATCATAAATCATTCCGAGGATATAGTTCCTGGCACACTATCCACATCCAGCAAGTCCATCGACCTTAAATCATCACCAGTCATCACTATTCTCATCTCAAATCACTTTTAATTATCAATTCTCAACATTCCAATGATATAGTGCCTGGCACACTTTCCTTCAATATCCATCAACTCATAATAACAATCATCAGTTCTTAATTCCATTCTGAACTCATTAGTTCATCAGTTTCTCAATTCGTTGTCAGTAATCACCAAGTTCACTTCCTTCTCTCTCAACTAAACCCATCCTCAATGCGCCAGAAACCTAAACTTCCGTTCTCTAACTTTTCAAAGAAATACCAAAGTAAATCGCCTAGGACCTTTTCCCATGTTTTAATACCAAAAAATAAGCCAAAGAGTCTTAAATAGGTGTCATAGAAGGTTACAAGCTTGTTAGGAAGGTGAAATAGTTCAAAAACAAAGTTTTAGTTGAAAAATAGGGCATGTGCGTACGCACAGAGGTATGCGTGCGCACGCCCAGGAAAGTTTTCAAATGTGTGCGTACGCATAAAGGTATGCGTACGCACAGGTAGTAAAAATTCCAACTTTATTCACCCGCAAAAGGTATGCGAACGCCCTCAACAGAGTGCACCTTCCAACGTGTGCATGCTCACAAGGCTGTGCATGTGCACAGGGCTGTGCGTGCACACAGCTTGCCAAACTTAGTTGATTGTGTGTGCGCACAGGGCGTGCTAGCGCTCCCATTAGTGAGCATTTTCCTGTGTGTGCGTACGCATAAGGCTGTGCGTGTACACAGGTTCAAAAACTCACAGGGGTGTGCGTGCGCACAAGGCTGTGCGTGCACACACAAACCAGAAATCACAAATTCTGCAGCATGCACAGAATTCAGATTTTGACACCAAACTTTGAATGATCATAACTTCCTCTACAAAACTCCAAATTTTACAAACTTTATATCAATTTAAATATTTTTCCATGAACTTTAATTTAAAGCAAATTTCAAAAAATTTTGAAAATTAAGGCTCAAGTTATGATCCGTCAAAGTTTACCAAAAATCTATTTTTACCAAAAACCTCAAAACCTTAATTTTAACCAACTCTCAACTCAAAACCAAATCAAATCTGCTCAATCATCATAAAACACTACCACACCCAACATCTTACCATTTCATATCATTCTCCTCAATTTCACACCTAAATTACTCAACCATTACACCATATATCACACTATCAATCCCTAATTCCCAATTCAATCATAAATCCACACTCATAATCATCATCAACCAACAACAACCTCAACAACCAAAACAAAACCTCATCAATTTCAATAACCATCACCAAACAATATCTAACATTACCCAAATTCATCAAAGTGTTTACTCGTCACATTATTCTCATCATCATTAACCATTATCAACATTCACTTTTCCACAATCCTCATAAACAATAATAAATCACAACATTCATCATCAATCTTCATAATCATTAATTATCAATAATCAACATCAAAATTCATATATTCCACATCCCAAAACTCTATATCATCATCACCACCACACAACTTACCTTCGAATCACCAAAATCACATACAGTTAAATATACACCCAAACATCCAATCCTATCTTAAGGTCAACTAGCCTAAGATTCACGAAACATTACATATTACATAAAGAAAACCGAAACCATACCTTAGCCGATTCCCAAAATACACCAAACATCAAAACGAAGCCACCAAGCTCGAACCAAAGCCTCAATTCAACTCCAACAAACACCAAAACTTAATCTAACATCATAAAACATACCAACATCAAACTTAAGGTTCACAAAATAACTAAACACAAGGGTTTAGTGAACCTTACCTTACCCAATGAGATTAGGGATAAAATCCAACAATATTTCAATACTAGATCACCCCTAAACAACCAAAATCACAAAATCTACTCAAAAACCAAACATAAAAACACGAATTTACTTAGGGCAGAAAACTAGAGTATGAGACGTGATTTCTTACCAGCTTTGCTTAAATATAAATGAAGAGCTCGACAACAGCTTCGCGTGGCCGCAAACAACTCGTCAATCAGAGCTCCGTAGCTCAAGATATGATCAAAACAAGGTTGGGGTGAATAGTGAAACCCCACCCCTTCTCTTCTCTCTTCTCACCTCTCTTCATTAGGGTATAATGAGCTGAAAGCTCATTAAAGGATGCATATATATGTTGGGCTTGGGCCCAACTTGAACCCGGTCCAACCCGTTAGCGTTTTAGATCCGTTTGGCTCACTTTAGGCCAAAACCTTTAAAATTAGTGCCCGATTTTCAATTCTAAATTATTTTTATTCTTTCAAAACAACAAATCAATTTTCAAAATCTTATTTTTCTCAAAACATGGTACTAGACAGTCTAGAGCCGGTACTGCCGGCTTAAGCTTCGGTACCCATTTAAAAAAAAACTTTCGCGAAGGATACATTTTCTAACTTAGAAAAATTCATTGAAATCAAATTTCACCTTTATATTTTCAAATTGAAACTTCTAAATTTTGAATCTACTCCGGGTACTAAAAATTATTTTATCAAAACGGTTTTACGTGAAAAATTCCGGTTCTTACACCTAAATCATCACTTCTCAAACTTTCTTCATCTCTACATGACCCTCTTTCTATAGCCTAACATCTTCACTATACACAAAACTAATATTTAAGGTCTAAAGGAGTAAAAATAGAGGTTTAAAGGTTTAAAAGCATGTTTAAAATACAAAATTCACTTTTGCTAAAAAATAGGGCCCTGCGTATGCGTGGGCCATACGTACGTGTAGGCATGCATTTTCCTTTATCTCACGTACACAGAACATATTCGTGTACACATAAGTCTGGTTTGGGCTTATTTCGACCAGTTCGATCCGTTTGGGCCAATCTTAGACCAAATTCTTTAAAATTAATTTTGAAATTTATATTTTAATTATTTCTACCTCCTATATTATAAAATTCATATTTCTAATTTCTCTTATTAAAAATTAATTTATTGACTAATTATTTGCTAATTCTATGGAGTTTACAGTAGCAGCAGCGACATAGCGAGAAGAGCAGCTCGGCGGCGGCCTCCTTCAGCTGCGACGGAAATCACTGCGAGTGCACCTCTGTCATTGCCATCTCCTCGGGATCTTCAACCCCCTTTCGCATTCTGTTTCCATCTCTCTCCCCTCTCTGTCTTCTCGGGTTCAACATTTCTGCCTCAATTCCTCGTCAACCCGCGACGGCGACAGTGGCGACAGTGGCTTTTCGTGCCTTCGCCTCTTCCTTCTCTCTCCTCTTTTGATTTTTCTCCTTCTTCTGAGTGAATGATTGAAAAATAAATTAAAATAAAAAGTTTTAGTTTTGGGTGAGTTGTGACGTAAAGAGAGAACTATAGATA
>NC_029791.2:42702615-42708224 GCF_000816755.2 Arachis ipaensis | reverse complement strand
TATCAAATTACGACATTATGGATTCGTGATGTCCTCGTGTCATTCTGAAAGGTGGACCGACCATGTGCATTTTTTTGTCTATTGGCCCCCATTTTTATATTTTTGCCTCTCAAATGAATAAATAATTTTACATCTTGAGTTAGTCCAGCTAGCTAGCTAGAGAATAAAATTAATTAAGGTACAGAATGCTTATCGATGAGCATGCATGTGTAGTTTTATATATTAATTTTTTATGTAAATTTTAATTTACATATTTACTGTTAAATTAAAAATTAATTATTTAACATTTTTAAATATGACACTATTTCGATTTCCAACTCATATGTTGAAGAGAAGATAACACTTTACTACTTTACCCTGTTTCACTGTTTCCAAAAGCATTATCATGTCCAAATAATTCCAAAAAAAAGCAATATATATAAGAGAAGTACACTGATCAGAAAAAATAATTCATGAATGTTTCTTCTTGGCGCTTTTACTTACATTATATTCTCTCACTAAAGTCCAACCCCCAATATTATATTCTGTTGGTTTTAGATAGAGAAACGATAAGAAATGACTTAGTTAACATTAGTTAATTTTTTTTTTCAATTTTAAAACTTTTTTACTTTTTAAAATTTTATAAATTAACAATTTATTTTTATATTCTTATAATTTTAAATTTAATGTTTAAAATTTAAAATTTAATTTT
The DNA here is from genome assembly GCF_000816755.2 of Arachis ipaensis. Classification (NCBI taxonomy): domain Eukaryota; kingdom Viridiplantae; phylum Streptophyta; class Magnoliopsida; order Fabales; family Fabaceae; genus Arachis; species Arachis ipaensis. The sequence goes on along the minus strand of NC_029791.2, from coordinate 42,707,533 downwards.
TAATGTCTAAAATTAGCTAAAAATTAATCCAAATATAATAAATTTTATTAGGGTATCATGTAACATCCTTCGTATCTAAATATACCTTTTTGTGTTTAATTTGGATCCGTTAATGCTTGCATGTAAAAATGATAAAAAAATTAAACGGAGGAATATTACTCTTATAATGCAATAACATGATCTCTACATATATCACTGATACTATGCCTCTTTTAAAGCATAGTCTACTATATATAATACATATATAGAGTGGTCAATTTTAGTTATTAATACGAGTTATCTAACATATGGGTCTCGTGAAAACCGGAAGAATAATAATTTATAGTGTTATACAACAATTATACACAAGCGCATTTAATAAAAGATGAAAACCACAAACATTCCAAGGAAACTAATTAATTAAATGATGATCATATTATCATAGAAAATAACGATTAATAATTCACAAGTTGGTAAATGATGATGATGATACACCCTAGCTACAAGTAGAATCTAAAATGGGCTCCAACAATACAACATGTATTACTTTGGTTGTTTCCTCCATCTCTCTTTGTTGGTGATAATTTCCAAACTGGTGAACGATCGAAACCGATGATGCCTGTACACATGGATATTATTAAAGTTATTTTGCACAATATTGTTTTATATTATATTAATTAGAAGATGCAACTCTTTTTTTTTTAAGCTTATAATTGATGATGATCAGCGTAGAGAGGAACTTCTTCATGGATTGTGCGTAATAGTTCATTCACAGAAGCTGCGATTTCATCCACTGTATTCAGCTGACTCCCTTCCTCCACCTGTTCCAATAAAAAAAGAAATAAATGAATATATGAGGATATAGGAATTGGTACTTTTTTTATAAGAAATTTAAAGAAAAGAAAAACCTTAGTATATAATGATAGTTATATAAATTTTGAAATTTAATTTTATTTATTGGATTTTAATAATCATAGGAACGGGGCGAGTTAGGGTTTAACATTTTACAACCCGCGGGTAGGGCGGAGCGGGTTTAATGCGGATTTTCTGTAGGGCGGGGCGGGATCGGGTAGAGCAAAAACCCGCCCCGTTGCCACCCCTAATTTCCATTTGAAATTTTATTCATTAATTTGGAATGGAGGTAACTACCAAATCGGTACCCGGAAGATTCTGGCGCTGACAAAATGGTACCTGACTTTTGTTATTGGCAAAATAGTCCCTAAAAGATTTTAAAATTTGACAAGCGTGTCTCCGAGCTCGTCGGAGCAAATTAAGGGTTCTGAAACTAAGTGAGAAATGGGTGTGTGAAGAGTGAGTGTGCGAGGATTGCGAATCAGAGAGGAAAATTAGGGTTAGGGTTATGAGGTAGAACATCTTCAGTGATCTTTTTGAAATTGAGATTGATTCTCTCAAGATTTCTGGGATGTTCAGGAATTGTAGCTCCTCTAGTGCTAGATCCATTATTCCTTCTTCTTCTTTGGGTTCTGAAACTGAGTGAGAAATGGGTGTGTGAAGAGTGAGTGTGCGAGGATTGCGAATCAGAGAGGAAAAATTAGGGTTAGGGTTATGAGGTAGAACATCTTCAGTGATCTTTTTGAAATTGAGATTGATTCTCTCAAGATTTCTGGGATGTTCAGGAATTGTAACTCCTCTAGTGCTAGATCCATTATTCCTTCTTCTTCTTTTTCTTCTTCTTCTTCTCCAATTTTCGTTTTGGTTTGTGAATGCTGTGAAGGGATGTGATTTTGAGGTATCAGATTTTTGTTCTTTTTCGTTGCAGAAATGAGATGAGATGAGATGATATGAGAGGGAGGGAGAGGGAAGAGGACTGCGATGGGGAAGGAAAGGGAAGGGGGGAGTGTGTATTGGGGACTGCAATGGGGAGGAAGAGGAAAGGGAGTCTGCGTTGGGGAAGGAGGAATTAGGGTTTGGGAGGTGGCTTGCCAGGTCACCAAAATACGGTGGCCATGTCAGCATTGTGCTTGCCGAAAATTTGCTCCGGCGAGCTCGGGGACACGCTTGTCAAATTTTAAAATTTTTTAGGGACTATTTTGTCAATAACAAAAGTCAGGTACCATTTTGTCAGCGCCAGAATCTTTCGGGTACCAATTTGGTAGTTACCTCTTTACTAATTATATATTCTTAAACTAACATATGTTTTATGGACAAAATTTGTTGATAGCTAAAAAAAATTGACTGAAATTTTTTTTTCGAAAATATGTTGATAATTTGAGCTTTTTTAATAAAATTAATTTTGATGCATTATTAGCATAAATAAATTTTAGGTTTAATTATTCTGTTGGTTCCTATAATTTCGCAAAATTTTTAATTAGGTCTCTATACTTTTTTTTTTCTTTTAATTGGGTCCCTGCACCAAATTTTTTTTTCAATTAGATTCCTCTTGGTAGTAATTGACTTAATTGTATAGGGACTCAACTAAAAAAATTAGTTCAAGGACTCAAATAAAAAAAAAAGTGTAGGAACTCAATTGAAAAAAAATTAGTGCGGAGACCCAATTAAAAGAAAAAAAGTATAAGGATCTAATTAAAAAGTTTGCGAAATTAAAGGAACCAATAGAATAATTAAACCTAAATTTTATATCTCAATTATTTATGTATTATAACTCTTTTAAAAATAATTATTTTTCATATCCAACATAAAATTATCTAAAAATAGGAATGTGATTAAATAAATTGTCCTACAATTCTCGACTTAGTTATATTTTGCTGTTACAAATATTTTGATTTATTATGTACAAATAAGTTTATTGATATGATAAAGGATCTTAGCTTGAATCTACCTCAGTTTAACTAGACCGACCTTCTTACGTCATCTTGATTAACAAGAAAATAGCAACAATTTTACGTTATTATTGGTGCTTTGAATAATGTTATATAATTTGAACACTTCAAGCAACATTAGTATCTCATTTATTTAATACATACTTTAATTTACCATAGGCCACAATTTAGTAACAGTGTAATGCTTTCTCATCCTTTCACCTTTAGAAAATTGCTTTTGAACATTTATTTATAATTATTGATGAAGTTATACTAGTAATTTTATTCAAAATGTAGAGATTTAAATTTAGTTATTTTCATATAAAATTAATAATTAAAAGTTATTAGATTATTTGATATATTTAATTAAATTATCGTTAGCAAAATGAAAGGGAAGCAACTATACCTTGACACTAACTGAGGTAAGGACCATATCATTAGCGGTTGTAACATTAAGGTGGAGAATGGTGAAACCCAGATTTTGTAGTCCAATAACCATCTTCACAAGCAAACCATGTTGCTTCTTTGACAATATCTTCATGTTAGCATGGCTATCTACCAACGACACTTCTATGTCGACCGCGGCCGTCGACGACCACGATGGCTTCTTCGTGCCCGCCTCGATGCACGGCGGGTACACCGTGTTGTCGTTGTTGCAATAACGAGTGGCGTGTGTTGAGTACTGAGGGAACATGAAGAACTCGGCAAAGGGTACAGTGTTGTTGTGGTGTTCTTGTTTTGTTTTCTTTTGGCCGTTCATGCACTGTACAAGCTGTTCTAGCTCCTTCACAAAGTTAATTGCGCCACCAATAATAGACGCTTGATCACCCTGTTTTTTACGGTTTTGTAAACAAGGCAAAGTAATTAATAAGATCATGGATCAGTTTATTTTCAAAATTAAAATTAAATTTGAATATTTCACGTCATGGTCATTTAGTTTGGATTTCTAACTAACAAGTTTTTTTTTTCATTTTTTTATTTACACTGAATTCAATTTTTTTTTTTTTTTTGCCAATAAAGATTTTTTCAAAAAGAGAATAAATATTAAATACAATTCACATAATTTGATATTATTCCATTTTTTTTTTAAATCAAAGGCAGTAAGCAGCGGAGGATAAAAACGGAACAAAAAAGTGTGCAGATAAATTTTGGAGGGTGTAAAAGAGAAACTGACCCTTTGTACATAAGAGGGAGGCATCAAGGATCTAAGTACAGCCAGGTACTCATTCATCTGTTTTCTTCGGTTTCTCTCAACTGCAATGTGGGTCATCCTTTGGTTCTCAATCTCCTCCTTGTTCTTCACGCTTTTCGTACGCCTCCTCTTGCGTCGCCCCGTGGAAGCCGCCCCAGCAGCAACTGTGTTGCTACTCGTGGCGGCTTCTACAGGGGCAAGGGGGGAATTGTTAGCTCCAGGAACCGATGCTTGATCGTGATCAATGGTGGTGATGCAAGGCTCAGGGGAGGAATTCGAGTTGTAAGAATCCCATTGGTCCATGGAATCTGTGACATTATTACCGTAGGGTTCTTCATGGTTGCTCCAAGGTCCACCACTTGCAGCTATGGAGTACAAATAGTTATCCTTGTTACAAGTATAAGAAAGTGGATCTTGTGGGAAAACCACTGCTTCCAAAGCCATTGTATATAAACTATTCTTACTTCAATACTGATGGGAGTTGAACACGGAATTCAGGCTCAAATGAGATATAGAGTTGAATTTCAAGTAATTGTTGAAAGGACGCCCCTCTTTGTTCCCCAAAATGATGAAAGCTTAAAAATAACAAGAGAGAAAGAAAAAAAAAAAAAGAAAAGCAAGACAGAGGGAAAAGAGATGTAGAAAGTTGTAAAGGAAAGTATGGATGGTGAAGATGAAGATGATGAAGGTGAAGGATTTAAGTGGCAAAGAAGAAAGGAAGATGAATTTGGAGAAGGAAGGAAGGCGAAAATGGGAAAGGAGAAGCAATGTAGTCCTAGCTAACAGAGCAAACAACGTAGCCCTTTTATATTGCATCATCGCCTCATCAAGTTAGCCCTGTCTTTAGTTTAAACTTTAAGCAGGATTGTATTTTTTTTTTCCTTTCTAAAAAAGGCCTCTGCCTTTAGTTTGCATTGTTAGTAGGGAAACCAAAAAATAAAAAAAAAAAAAACTCAGAAACTCAACA
>NC_029791.2:42698956-42702564 GCF_000816755.2 Arachis ipaensis | reverse complement strand
ATGTATCTTTTAAAAAAATAACTATTACAAATTTTTTAGAAAGCTCAGATATGTTTGGTTTGCGTTTTTATTTTCTATTTTTATTTTTAGTATTTTCTCTTTTTTGAATTTTGTGAAAGAAAAAGTGAAAACAATAAAATTCTACTTTCTATTTTTATTTCCTATTTTTCCTTTTTTTTTCACAAAATTTAAAAAACAAAAAATATTTAAAAAATAAAATAAAATAAAAATACAAAGCAAATACAGCTTAAAATATTTAGCTCTTTTTAAGTGTGTGTTCCTTAGTTTTTTAGTTTAGGAGATTTAGGAGAGCAAAAATAGGTTTTTAAAGGTTATACTTTGTTTATGCTTTCTATTTTTAGAGGGTAAGATTTTTGGTGGTTTTATATACACTCTAAACTCTATCTCTGTTTTTAAATGTTTTTAAATTGACAATTTTATAATAGAATTTAATTTTAATACTTGTATTCTATTACGTAAAGTTATACTAGCATAAACAATTACTTTTTATCTTGACTGTATGAATAATCATCTAAAAAAACGGATGTAATTACATAATTATATAAAATATTTACATTAAAAATGTTTAAAATTAAATTCTTTATATTATTTTAATTTAATTTACCTTTTTATTTCTCTACTAATAAATTATTATATTATCATTTACCTTTTTATCTCTAATATTCTAGTAAAAGATAAAATTATAAAAATATATAATAAATCCTTTAAATCATTCTTCCTTATTCATTCTAAACTTAACAAAAAAAGTTTACAATTTTTAAGCTCTCTTTCACTTTTCTTTCTCCAAAATCACATCTTTTAACTGGCGAAGCTAATCGACTAAACTAATTTCACATAATATAGACGGTTTGGACGTATTTATTTGTTGAGGGGCTAAACTTATGTCAAACATATTTTGAGATGATGACTAAATTGTTAGGTTATGGGTAACATAATATACCGTATAAATTGATACCTAACGATTTATCTATTTAACTATATATAAAATGTGAGTAGTTGAAATAATCATATAAATTTGTATCATTTTTCTTTTAGTTTGTATCTGATACCAGTTATTGAAAAATTTGAAAATAAAATATTTGAGTTAATACACATAATCCGGATTACTCAACTCCAAACAAAATGCTACAGCTCTATGCACGTGAGGTTTCAATTTAAGACCAGTTTCCCTGATCGCGCAAACTCACCCGGCCACGGACAAACACAGGCAGATTCAGATTCGCTTCACAGTTCACGCTTCACACTGTGAAATTACACTCTTCTCCTTTATGATTTTCTAGATTACAAAAGAGAATGAGAGAAACCGTCATTGCTTGAGGTCCTAGTAATAGTATATGCTTACATTATTCCTGATATGAGTATGACACAAGATCTTAGCTACCAGATACAAAGGACGAATAAAGTTTATTTGTTTTTCTTTTTTTTTTTTCCTTTTTTCCTGTATATACAATAATTTTACTGTTACAATATGTTAGAATTAACTAACATATGTATATATTTATTAGTATAATACTATAATTAAGTATAGAATATTATATTTTTATTATTTTGATACATTATTCATCACCAATAAATATCTTGTACCTACCAAAAAATAATAGCTCAAATGGTATAGTCTCCCTATACTCAATTAAGAGATTGCAGATTCGAGTCTCCATATCTTTAGTAAAAAAAAAAATATATATCTTGGACCTTATATCATATTACTCAATTCAAATACAAAACTTTTTTATATTCTCTGATTTTATTAATATCATGGTATAAGCTTAGGTAGTTTTTTTCGATGAAACAACTAATTCTTTTTAAAAGAAAGTCTAGAAAGTCAGTTTTTTAATTAAAATTTGGTCTAACATTTAACTAGTAAAAAAAATGAGTAATTTTATATTATTAAAAATATTAATAATGACTAATTAATAATTACAAATCACAAAATCTACTAACCCTCTAACATTCCTCTTCTTTTAATTAAATATTCTTGTGTTACTTTTTCATGTTTTGTTCACCTTTTTACATTACTTTTCGCCACCAACTACACAATTGGCTCCGCCTTACTGTTCAGAGTCGAACGTACCAAACACTACCGCCAATCGCAGCCGGAAGTACTCCCATGGGCTGCCACAAGCCCGCTTCTTCTCTCGTTTTTCCGTCAACCTTCCACATGCATTTCCAACCATCTGATGTGATAAGTTCAACGACTATGATTATAACACAAAAAATCTGACCCGCACATCGAGACTGTGACCCGTGCGAATGACCAATACAATAAACCACATACTGATGACTTTATTCACTTGCTGACTCTGCTAATGTGTCTTCTTCTTTCAATCTAAATTTGCCACATGTCGTCTTAGCTATTGATGTGTCAGTTCCTTGTGGCCGTTAACGTGGTACTTCGTGAGACCCTTTCTAAGTTTTTTGGTAAGTTCTTTCTAATTTTTCCCTCCTTTCTTATGGCTCTATTTTGATTTTGGTGTTTTTCAATTCTATGGTATATTTATGGAGAAATCAAACTTTTTCAGCCCACTCATGTCATTGTTAATGATTCCAACTGTAGTCATTAGGTTGAAACCATATGAGAAATTCTCAAAGAAGGTGTTTCCAATTCCAAATATGACGTTGGCAAAGATTTTGCAGAAAAATTAAAAAAATGGGACAACAAAAATACTAAATTATCACTTGGTTTTATAACACTTTTACTCCAGATATCTATTTATAATTTGGGTATTTTGAAATTGTTAAAAAAGTATAGGACCACCTGGTCAAACGTTAGATCACTTTTAATCGCTCGCACTATTAATACCAACTGCTGAAATAGTTTTATAACCTTAAGCAAGATTGTAGACAAACTATTTATGGTTTTTTTGTCCAAATAAAAAATACCTGGGATCAATTGACCTCTTCCAAACAAAGACTTGACTAATGCAAGGCTTATGATGATTATGGCAACAGTTCGCATCTTATCCAATTCATCATGACACTTACTGATGACTATGAGTGGGTACTCTATCAGAGCTCTTTACTTAGATTTAGAGATGTTCTCCCTCGTCTTAAGTCTAAAGAATCATGACTAGGATACAGTTGACTCGATTAAAATCTGAGATTGCCTTGATGGTTACCGATAAAAAGGGAAAATTTTTGTCGAAATTATAACTGATCAGGTTATCTTCTCTCAGATTGTACCTCGGTCAAATGCCGTAGTTGCAAGCAAAAGGGTCACATTACCTTAAACGGCCCCAACCAATTCTATCGCTACTGCAAGTTTTCTGGGAACTTGATTGCTACTTGTCTCACTCGTCCATCATGAGCAAATTAGCCAAAATATCATGTTTGTTTAAACTCTGTCAAGTCTGTGTCTATAACTATTGCTGTTATCAGTGACTCTACCACTTTAATTTCTATCAGTATATCTTCTATCTCTCCCAATGATATTGAATCTTTCCTTAAACAATTTCTCTCTTTTTTTGGTAATACCTCTTTTACTCAATCCACTTCTCTAAATAACTCAAAATAGTATTATTGTTTTTTACAACTTTTCCATTTTTGAAACAATGTTATAAGGATGGCATTTAAATTTTATCTTTATAAAA
>NC_029791.2:42697422-42698641 GCF_000816755.2 Arachis ipaensis | reverse complement strand
ATAATTTATAATTTATACGGGCGGATAAATCATTTTTATAACAACTATCTCATCGATATAATCTAATAAATATATGTAGAAAAGTGGTATATCATTTATGATCTTCTTTTCTATGAAAGCAGAATAAATAGAAATCTAAAATATTAAGTATATAACCAAAAATAAATCTCTTCATGATTCAATATAATCAACCGAATAACTTGATCTTATCCTCCACTTCATCAAACTCTTTATTTTAAGAACATATGATGGCCAAAAATAATAGTGTGTAGATACATACACGAATCTTGGTGGGAAAAGAAAAAAGGTTGGTCGGCAAGGGGACAAAAGCATAAAGAAAACTACGTATCCATCCATATAGACCAACTTAGTTGTCATAACACCAAAAACGGTTAGTTGTCACAATGGGACAAACACAATGCAAGAAACACTATATATTTCCTTCAGCATAGCAGGCTCACTCCACTCTTCACTGATCACACTCATTGATCACTCATTATTCATCATGACAACCTGAAGGATAACTTGGTCTTTTCACTGTCCCCAACTCGATTAATAATTAATAATATTTTCCTGGATTTAACTGAAAGCTTGTTGTGTATTCAAAGTTATAATATTAAATTGAGAAAAACGTAATTAATAATCCCTTTTAACTTCTGGAAATTATTATAGTATAAAAGACATCTTTTTAATTAAATTTTCTTCCAAAATAGCCTTTTAATTAAAGAAAAAAATAACAATTAATTGTGTTAATANTTTGTGATATGGTTTCATAAAATTGTTTCTCCAAATTAAAACTTCAAACTACAACCACACAAATATTCTAACACTATTAAGGTGAAAAGGATGATGATGCATGGGCTTCTGTCTGTTGTCCTGCGTCATGTAATACGGTACTACTTTTAATTTGGATCTGTGCTCGCTTTCATTTGGTGATAATTGGTATTGGACACTTTGAACAGAGAAAGGACACCAAAAGCTTTTAATAACCCAGAATCTGAAAGACCCCATTCATGAGATAAATAAACAAGAAAGGAACTCGTATCTATAAATAGATAAACCACTTAATGGGGGTGTATGTGAGTATGTGACACAATAATATGGAAAGGTTATCAGGTGTTTCAAGAAAATTGGTATATTTTAGTAATTTTCACCATTAGTTTTTATTAGAAAATATAGAAAGGTTATCATGTGTATCAGAAAAATTAGTGTTCAGATA
>NC_029791.2:42687475-42697154 GCF_000816755.2 Arachis ipaensis | reverse complement strand
CACTTAAAACTTGCTTTTATATATATATATATATATGAAACTATGTAACATCAAAATTTTTAGAACACGTGATAAGTTTTCAAAAGTATAAGTTCCAAGAATATAGTGCAACAACTAGAAATTTTAGTCTTACAAATAATTCTGTGTCAAAATTGGGAAACAGCTAATAACTATATTTAAAAAGTTCTAGTTACTTTAATGAGGATGTGTTTTTTATTTATTATCAGTTGTTGAGTCTGTTTTCACTTTTGGGTTGAATTGTAAGGATAGTATTATTTTTTTGTTAATCTATTTTATTATTATATTATTTCATTATGTGAAGTTATTGTAAATAGTTAATTAAAATATTAATAGTTGTCCTAAAAATTTTATTACACTACAAGAGATATTGAGCATAGCGGCCAAAAATTACCAGCCGCTCAATTTACTGCCGCAAAATATGTATGCAAAAGAATCAACCCTTCATGTGCCGCACTATCGGTGGCGACTGTATCAAAAAATGCCGCTAATTTAGACTTTATCATAATTAAATTTTTATTTTGCCTTTTTTTTATCTTATAACCAATCATTTCCCCCAATATTGTAGAAACTGGCGAAATGAGATTGGTAGCGCACGAATCCTGGCACTACTGTTCCACCGTGTGTCGCTGATCCATCTTCCTCTATCCGGCATGGAGCTTTCGACACTCCTGCACAGTGTCTGAAATCCATACTCCCTCATCCACGGCGCGTAAAATCCCTAGCTAATCTCCGACCCACCCTGCGCCTCTGTGTGGTTGTTGAGTCGTGTGGCTGCCCTCAGATTTAAATTATAACGTTAGTAGTTATGAAATAATAAGAATTTTATATGATTTAATTTAAATAGTTGATATTTTTATAATTCAATACTTTAAATCTTAGAAATAAAAGAAACTAATCTTATTATTTTATTTTTTTCAATTAAAGTATTTGATTTTAATTAATTAGTATTTCGGTAGAACAAATAATATTTTAAAATAATTTTTAGGAATTTTCAAACCCTAGTTAACCTAAAATCCCCAAATTGACCCACACTAACCCTAATTTCAAACAACCACCCCTCCTATGTTTCCATCAGTAGCCGCCACCCATCTTTCCTCCCCCTTCTTTACTGAGCGCACACCATCATCATCATCGAGAGAGAGATCCAGGAGAAGTGAAGGAAGAAGAAGAGCAGTTGCGCCACACCCAACCGCCGAACTGCTGCACGTGAGAAGCCGTGCCGTTGCCTCCATTGTCGTCCCGTCCATGGAGCCATGAGTCGCGCCTCTGTCACCGAGAGGAGGAGGGAGAAGGCGTGATGCTGGAGGAGCCGCACCCAGTCTTTGTCACGTCGCGTCTAAGGGTGGCAAACGGGTCTAAACCCGCCGGGCCGGTCCGCGTAACCCGCCAAAAAAGGCGGGCTGGGCTGGAAAATTGGGACCGCCAAATAGCAAAAGCCCACCTAACCTGTACCGCTTAAACCGCAGGCTTTGGCGGGGCGGGGCGGGCTTCCCCGTCAGGCTTAGTATTTTTTTGACAAGGGTTATTTTTACAATTTTTTTTTTGCCAAAACCCAACTTCCCTCAACCTAACTTACAAGAGAATGAAGATGAAAATTGAATGTTTTGGATTATGTTTATTTTGTTTTAGAGACAATATTTATAATTATGTTTTGGATTATGTTTATTTTATTTTGGGAACACTGTTAGGCGGGGCGGGCTGGGATTCTGGGACCGCCTCACTAGGCGGGGCAGGGCGGGGCGGGCTTCCCCGCTTGCCACCCCTAGTCGCGTCGCACGCAAGAGGGTCACCGGGGGAGAGCGGCGCCGAAGAGAAAGAGAGGCCGAACGTGGGGCCTTCGTCATCATCCTCGTCGCTGACTAGCTCGCCGTTGCCGCTGTTATGTTCGCGCCGTCGTCATCCTCACCGCGGAGCCCGAGTCATCGCCGTCACTTATGGCAAAGCCAGAGAGAGTGAGCTCGGGAGTAGAGGAGAGAGAGAGAGATCTGAGACTGAGCTGGGGTCTAACCACCGCGCCCAGCCGCTGTTCGCGTCCCTGGCGTCGCCTTCGTCTGAACCGCCGCTGTCGCTGCCAACTTCCATCTCCGTCGTGGTTGATCATGGATGAGAGGGGACGAAGCTGCCTCTACCGCGAGAGGACGCTCTGCCAGTAAGAGTTTTAAGTTAGTTTTCCTTTCCGTTGAGTTTTCGGGAACTTCATTGTCGCTGCATGTTATGTAGGTCGCCGCTGCCGCTTGAGGTGGCTGCCGGGTGCTGCCGCCGAATCGGTTTGGAGACCGCCGTTGGTTCGTTTTCATATTACAGTAAGTATTTTACGTTTTGAAAATCCTTGCGTTAGTGTTCGGTTATGTTTGGTTAAAGACTTTGAGGTTTGGTAACGTAGATTTGAGTTATGATGATTGTGTGTCGCGTAAGTGTTGCTGTGGCTGCTGCGCCGTTCCTTTTATTCCAATAAGTGTCTCTATCTCGGAATCCTTGCCATTAGTTTTCAGTTATGAGTTTTAAGATTTTCGCGATACTGATGTGTTAGGAATTAGTAACCGAGCTTATATGTGGCGTTGAGGCTGTTTCTGCTATTGAGAAAAGCAAGCGGAGCTGGGATTTTGGTTGTCAAATTCGGGTCGAGACGAAAGGATTTCTGTGAGGCGCTTGGGTTATGGTTTTGCTTGTCGAGGTAGGGGCCTTTTCGGAAAACTATAGTTTATGAATTGGAATTATTATATATGGATATTGATGTGAGAAAATGTATCTTGAGTGATTGTATAAGTCTTATGTGTTGTTGGTTGTCTTGGATGAATATGAATGCTTGTTCGGTTGGGTTATTGTTCGGTTTTGTGAAATTGACTGTTTTTGAAATGCTTCTTTAAAGTTATTTTGTAAAAGCTTTGAAATCAAGTTTAACCTGTTGGAATTGATTTGAGTTTGAATTGGCGTTCTTGAAATCTAAAAATGATGCACTTTTGGAAACAATTTGATTTTGAACTGATTTGGTTTTTAACCCGTTGAAGAGGGTTGCGAAATGTTTCGATTAGGACCCGGAAAGGATGGCAAGGTCCAAGTTTTAAGGGAGGTGCTGCCAAAATTCCTAGGGGATCCTGAGCTTTATTGAAATGTTATTTGGAAAATTATGAGTTTAAGACTTTTACTATTTTACTTGAGTTATTTAAGAAAGTTATGAATTATGTTTTGAAACAAATTGTTGAAAAGAGAATATTGATTTAGTCTTGTTTCTTAAGAAAAGTATTATATCTCTTTTGGGAGCAATTTACTTAGAAGAAGCTTATGTTTTAAGGCTGTTTTAAATATAAAAGGGATTTTATGCTTTTGAATTTGACTTGGGGAATTTCAATTGGAGGAGTTTCAGTGGTTTTGAAAGAACTCGAATTTTGATTGATAAACCTTATTTTTACGACGTTTTGGGAAAATTTTAAAGTATCCTTAAGGTTCTGGTTTAGAAAGACTAAAATGATTTCCGAGTCATTGGAAACGTTTCAAATTTTAAAATGGGGTTGAAATTAGTTTTAGTATAAGTAAAAGAAAATATTTTGAAAATGTGGTTGGAGTAATTGATTACACGACTCGGCTTGGCTTATATTCTATTTTTATTACTCAAATCAAGAAGTTAAGGTTTTAAGGATTTTAAACAAATTTGAGAAAAATGAATTATGTTGTTCTCCCCTAAAGACTTGAGATTTTGCTGAGGAACTTTGTTACCAAATCCTGTTTTAGAATGAATGATTTTGAATCTCTCGAAAAGGACTTTTGATTTGGTGTGGTTTCTGAAATGTTTAGAAAGATGTTGCGGAGAGTGACCTTGTTTTAAAAAAAAAGGGGAATATACGTTTGAGGAAAAGTGGCTTATGAGTCTTAATTGATTTGAGAAATGGGGATTTTAAAGTTAAGGCTGGAAAGAATTGATTTTGATTTCAAAGTAAAGTAATTTGAGAAAAAGTTATTTATGACTTAAATGATGATTATATGTTTGATGATGTTGGATGGTGGAAGTGCTGTTATGTTATGAGCCGGATGGCTGTATATGATAATGAATTATGGCTGATTGTGGAATATGTTATGAGCCGGATGGCTAAGGATGAATATGAATGAGAATTGACTTGATAAAGTGATTGTTGCACTTCCAACTATTTGAGATACGAGTTTTCCTGGGTGAAAGCAGTGACTAGCCACCATGTGCTCCAGGTTGAGACTCGATACTCTGTTGACCCTATATGGTAAGTGTGGTCGGACACTGTGAAAGTTCCGGATGAGCTCGCCCCCGTGGATAAACACCAGTGTGGGTGTTGTGTGATTATGATTATGATTGTGAATAACTCGAGTTGGGGATGCACGACAGAAGGACAGTCCAATGGTTAGCTACCAGGACTTGTCGGGTTGGCTTTATAACCGACAGATGTGACTCATCAGCCATTAGGACAGGGATGCATCATATGCATTTATGTGACATTGTTTGGGTGTGCATATTGTACTTGGTTTGCCTATGTGATTAATTATATTTAATTGCTATTTGCTCTACTTGAAGTAACCGTTTGTTTGTGCTTGAACATTCCTACTTGTGTTTGTGACTGAAAAATTGGTTGGATTGCGGTGGATTGGCTGTTGTTTGGATTATTTAGGTCTAGGGCCGTGGTTGATTATGAGGTGGGCCGAAGGCCATGTTTGATTCGTGTTTTTGGTCTAGAAACGTATGAAAAACTAAACTGGTTCAGCATAGACTTAATGAACCTATGCTTGGAGCAGCTTGGTCATTCACACTGTCTAGGAAAGACTTTTCGAAAGGCTTTTGGATTTTGAAGAATTGACAGTTGTCTCTTTCAGAAAGGATTTCGAAAAATTGAAATTAAATCTTTGGTTTTGAAAAGATGCATAAGGCGGTTATTAATCACTGTAACGATTTTATCTCACGTATCCTGTTATAGTAATTCTGCAACCCTATAGTGAGAACCCTTTCGAGGATGATGTTCTCACTCCCCTACAGGTCTTTTCTTTTTCAGGTTACAGACGACGAAGTTTGAAAGAGCTTATTTCTTTTCTGTTAGACGATATTTTTGTATTGTTTTAGTATTTATGTTTCCCTCGCCTTTAACTTTGCAAGTCTTGTAAGAGGGATATGATTTTGATATGAGATGCTTGTAAATTAATATATATATATATATATATATATTTCTTGTGAGTATTGTAATTTATATTGTACGTATGAATGTATGTTTTTGAAAAATTCGGTTTAAGTTTTAAATAGGCTCATATTTTAGTATTAAATATTATAAGAGTCGTCGTAATACCCGAGCTATCAGAGTGGCGCAGCCAGAAGCGTGACATTTGGATAGTTAGGGTGTTACACTCCGTCCTTCTTTCACCGGCGTCGAAGTTTTCCATCTCCTTAATCGTGCGAGAAACCCTACATCCTTACCATCTGAGACTATCAACTTGAATAACCCACCTCCACAAAGGATGAAGCAACCAATAGTTAGACCACCAACTACATCCACCTTTGTTCCAACTTCTGTGGTGAATCAAAGTCCTCCAATCATTGGACCTCATTTGAGGCCTCCCCTTCCATCGAACACACAACTCCCATCCAACAATGTGATTAATGCTGCTACTGGATCAAAGGTGCCTAAACCAAGTCAACATGAGTTACTTAGTGCCAAGACAATGGTCGCAGCAACTTCTAGGACTACATCAAGATTATTCAAGTTCATTCCCACTCCTGGATTTAAGCCTCCCAGAAAGAACTAGAAGTGTAGTCCTAGTTTTACATTTTAACCAGTATAGGCTGTCTTTTTGGAAAACTAGTTTACAAACAGTCACAACAAACAATCTTTTGGTTACTTTTATGCTAGGCTATGTCTGTTATGAACTTATAATAGTCTATTTATCTTTGTGTCTCTAATGTTGTTATGGGACTATATGTTTCCCACTTATAGAGTCACCTTGTGACTATGATGTAGACATTTGGTAACTTTATGACGTTGTTAATGTCACATATGATTGTTAGTTATAACTGGATTGCGTTTCTTGGATTGCACGAATTGGATTATAACACATTATAACTATAACACATTATAGTTTTTTGGTACAGTCAATTTTTTCCAAACAACCAACAAAGCTATTCCATTTAGTAAAATCAAAGTTACAGTGTCAGGTGATACAACTATTTCAGCAACATGCATTTTCAAAACAAAAAACAGAGTCATAGAATTACTAGTTGCAACCTAATTTATCGGAGATAATTTGCAAATATAACTCCAAATACAAACACAACAGCCTTCAATGGATAACTAAAACCCCTAATACACTTAACATGCCTAGAATTTTTCATCTGCAACTCTAAGCCAGAAACTCTATCCTTTAGCTTACTCACTTTCTCTTCCATCGAAACAGCTGCATCCAACAACTGATTTTGCTTTGGATTCCGACCATGAAGACTGTGATCACTTGTTTGCTTCTCTTCAAACAATGTAACATATTCATCTAGTCATGCAAAATATTTGCAATGAGATTCTGCAATTTGCACAGTAAACAGAGGAAAAAATATATTACATTGAGGAGATGCTTGATACAGATCTTAACAGGGACGAGAATATAACTAATTATTTCATACCTTAAAATATGGGCATCCAAAAAATAGCTTATTAGGGTTCAATTGGGTTGATGACATGAATAGAATTGCATGAATCCCACAATTGCATTTTGGAGCAACGAATCTTTTCTTCTTTCTCACTCCAGCACTACCAACAGAACTCACAGAAATACTCCTACCCTCATCGTTCAACGCATCTCTTCCACTCCTATACTCTCTGCTATTGTTCATGGTAGTTTGGGTTTCAACCACGAAACAGGGGAGAGAGATGACCAGACTTATCTAATAAGGACCCATGGAGGCCTTAAAACGACGCCGTTCTTGTTTTTTTGACGTGGACAGATAAGCCCATGTCCTTTCCATACAAGCCACGCTTGCATCTTCAACGTAACCACCTCAGCCATCCAGCTCATCCACTTGTTTACACACGTCAGAAATTTCTGTCAAACTTTAGCCGTGAAAGTAAAGGAAGAACTGCATTGGCAGACAGAATATAGGGTTAGAAACCGAAATAGATCGTGTTTTTTGTTAAGGATTGCGTTGTCATTCGGAAAAAAGGACAGGAACCGAGTTAGTACTTTACTTTTGTCAACATGTTAAGCTAACATGTCACATAAACAAACATTAACATTATTAGTGATAGAACGGATAAAAGAACTAATATGATTAATTTTAAATTTTTCGATGACGATTTTTATTAATTTAATTATTCGAACCAATTTAAAAAGTGCATAATCTTTTAAGACCAATTTTACCATTTATATATATTATATTCACGTTCAAAATTCTCCTCTATCTCCATGTCCAAGGACGAAGGTACGTACGTTTGGCCTCTGTTCTCTGTTCGCTTACAGTAGTTATCACTTAAATATTAAGTTATTTAATCATTTCATAATAGTTTACTTTTATCAATGGCAAATTGCTATATTTGTTTCAATTCACTCCCAAATTACGAAAAACAGAGAGTGCAAACTACTAGCTAACCATTTGACCACATGGCCTCGGTATTTTAAGACATTCTGTATGTTTCTCCCCCTTTTTTCTTGGGTCTCCCACTCTCCCCATTCTATGGAATATCACGAACACCGTAATGCTATTAATTAGTCTATAAAACATTCCAATCAAACTCTTAAAAAAAAATTTAACTAAGAAATTATTTATCAATAATTGAATCCTAACATAATGCCATGTATATTAGTTTTAATATAGATTTAAACAAGTTTTAAATTTTTGTAATATATCTGATTTTAGATCTAATAGTCTTTATGAATTTTTAATTTTTTTAATTTTAATTTCTACCTATAAAATTTAAGATAAAATACTTGAATAAATCAAAGGAATCAAATATTACCACTATCACCTAAAGCAAGAAATGGTACATGGACCATTCAAAGATCTTATTTATATAAATCGAATTAGAGTAATTCGATTTGCAATTTTTACTAGTAAATCAAATTAAGTTAAGTAGAATTACTTGATGCATGTGTAAATCGAAATTGTCTAATTCGATTTATACGTGGCCTAATAATTTTACTTAGCTTAATTCGATTTACCAATAAAAATTACAAATCGAATTACTCTGATTCGATTTATAGAAATAAGACTTTTTGGTGATTCACCTATCATTTCTTGTTTTGGGTGATATTGATAATATTTGACCCCTTTAATTTATTCAAGTATTTTACCCTAAAATTTAAAAGTTTTTATTTATTTATTTTAGTTTTTACTATTAATTTGTTCTGTTAAATAATATAATATATTAAATCATGTTAACCTAGCATATCTTGTGTGCCATTTCAACATTTTATATTGCCACATTAGTATTTGATAGTTCAAAAAAAGTTTTAAAAATTAAACCAATTTTTTAAAACTAAAATATTCAGTGAAATTTCTCTTTTCCTCTCTTTCTCTCTCTTCTTTTTTCCCTCTTTGATTGTTGGCCTTAAGAGAATTGATTTACTCATTGGACCATTTTTTAAATAATGACAAAACATATTTTATAAAAACAAAAAACTTATTGTTTAAAACTTTTCATATTAAATGATATAGTAGAATTGTTATGTTTTGGGACGTGGTTGTAATATATAATATATAGTAGAGATTTTTATTCTTATTATGTTTCTCCATTCTAGTTTAAACTCTTAACAATAACACATTTTGTCTTGCTATTTTGGTTATGAACTTCACAATAATTTCTCAATTATTTATGTAATTGCTTATTAAAATATATTCTTCCTCAGCTTGCCTCTCTTACCACAAACCATTTCCTTTCACTTAATATGGTTTCATCAGTTACATTTTAATATTGTATAGTACCACTTCTAATCTTTGTTCTACGAGTAGTTTACACAATTGATTATTCAAATGCAGAAAAATCCAAACCCACCAACTGGCCTAACATTGAATGTATCACAAAATGTTGTAGATTATGAGATTCGATATGACTGCTAAGTCTTAACTACAATGCAACTTGTTAATTAGGATCTACTACTATATATCATATATTGCATCTCTTTAATTAGTGTTATTATTTTAATTTAACTAAGAGTCAAGAAAATGATTGTTTATTAACTCTGTCCCGTGTTATATATATATTATGAAAACCAGAGTGTCATGTACTTGAGAAACTAAAGATGCCTCTGTTTTATTCGCCAATTGATTCATTTCTGGTATAATAATATGTTAGTTTAATTTATGTTACAAAGTAATATTTTCCATCAAACTCATAAGTTTTCTATTTTTATGTCCACACTACGCTACTCTGTTGACTACGTCAATCGAATATATATATATATAGTTCATGAAATGAAGCTTAGTTTTCGCAATGACATTGAACTTCTAATAAATCATGAATTTATGAAGAATGATATCAACTTATTATGAATCAATTATTTTACAACAGTTTTTTAGTTAAAAATAATTGTTAATTTTATTTTCAATTATTAAAGAAATCATGTAATAAGATCACTTTTTGATAATAAGAAACATATGAACCCTGTATATTGTCTCTTTAATTATAAGACTTTGAACTGCTTTTGAAATTAAAAGATATATTTTAAA
>NC_029791.2:42652377-42687469 GCF_000816755.2 Arachis ipaensis | reverse complement strand
AAAGAGATTTTAAAATAGATAAGCTATATTTTTTATTTTTAAAATTTATTAAAAATTTTAAAAATATTCTTAAGTTTTATTTTATTTTAATTTTGTCTCAAAAATTTTTAATTTACATCAAATATACTTTGAATAGTTAATTTTTAAAAAATTTAGGACTAATGTAACAACAATTTCATAGAAATTAAATAACTTTTAGCACAAGTAAAATTGACATAATTATCATACGTATATTATTAGTTTATTATCGGATTGGTCTTAAAATTTCTGAAAATTTAGCTGTTAGGGATATATTTGATGTAAGTCAAAAATTTCATGGATAAAATTGAAACAAAATAAAATTTAGGGATATTTTAAAAAATTTTAACAAACTTCAAAGACAAAAATTATATTTTATCCTTTTTAAATTTTACCAAGATTAATTATTTAAAAATTTTATTTTTTGGAGAAGCTCATCCAAATCTGCAACACCAAATTTAATTTTACAAACGACAAAATAATCAGAATTAATATACAAGGCAGTGAAAATCAGTGATGGTTCTCTCACTTGGTTGAATAAAAATCATGTTGCATACTAGGTTCTCTAATATTAGTGTTACGAATACGGAATACACAAGACTCAAACCATAAAACCAATGTACTAGAAAATCAAGAGAGTCTTGAAAGTAGTTGTAGTGGTTAGTTTTCTGTTATTACAGGCTTGAAGTCCTGGTTCACACTTTGCTCTAATATATATGAGATCAACTTGTGTGTAAAGATTTCAGGCTCTTAATGTACAATTATAGAAACAATTCAATACAATTTCTCTCATTTACATCTTCTCTGCTCTCTACATTCCTTGTTTGCATTGCTTCTCTGTTCTTGAATAACTTCTTGCAGATTAAGAAACTTCACATAGTATCATGAGATTATTGTGTATTCAACTTGCTAAACAACCTCCTCACTTTGCAATAAATGCTGATTGAGCTTCAGACATAATTTCCAATACCTACATTGATTGGAATATCTAGGACTATAATTTTAGCTCACTACAAGAAAAATGTTAATTACCGTTCGATTTACCATTGAATTTTTTATTAGCATTAATGGATGTTTCTTTCAGAAATCGAATGGTACATTGTAAATTAGCCTACAAAATTTGGGAGAAATTACAAGGCTATTTTGTTTCTGCTACTAAGATCAAGTCCAAGCAATTCAAGACTCGGCTTAAGAACATCAAGAAAGTGAATCTTTCTGCCTCAGAATATGTGGCAAAAATAAAAATATCTGCTGTTGGTGCTCCCATCACCACTAATGAAAAATATGATCCTTTTATTACTATTGTTGATGACAGAGTCATCAGAGGGAGTAATTCACAGGAAGTAAATCAATTAATAGCAAATCTTAATTCTTTGTTTGCTTTGAAAGACTTAGGCACATTGCATTATTTTCTTAGTTTAGATATTCCTAAGCTCTCTGATTCTGAATTACATGTTTCTCAACAAAAGTATGTCAAAGATCATCTTAACAGGGATGGCATGTTGCATTTAAAACTAATGCCAACTCCTATTCAAAGATGCTACTCTCTATAGTAGGTGGCCTCCATATGCTACTTTGATTCATCCGGAGATTGCCTTTGCGGTCAAAAGAATTTTGAGATACTTATCAGATGCAATATCACACGGTCTTTACTTAATTAAAAATCCTAATTTTGTAGATTTTGATTGGACTACTGACCTTGATGATCAACAATCAACAAGTGGCAACGCCTGTTCATAGGCTCCAATTATGTGATTTGGTCAAATAAAAAGCAAGTTTCAGTTAAAAGATCATCCACAGAAGCTGAATTTGTTGCTTGACAGATGCATTAGTACACATCTAAAAGAGTTGTGCATTCCATCTACAATTTCTCTAACATTGTTTTGTGACAACCTCAATGCACTGTTATTAGCTGCAAATCCATTATTACACAGTAGAAGCAAACATTTTGTTAGAGACAAGGTCAATCAGAAGCAATTATATGTGATTCATGTTTCCTCATCATCACAAGTAGCTGATATCTTCACTAAACCCCTCTCATTTGCAAATTTAATAAACTTAGAACCAAATCCAAAATCTAATCCTTAGATGTCTTGAGTTTGAGGGAGACTTTTAAGGATACACAAGATCCAAACCATAAAATTAATTAAGAGTGTCTTAAAGGTAGTTATAGTGGTTAATTTTCTGCGATTAGAGCCTTGAAGTCCTGTTTCAGCTTGTGTGTAAAGGTTTAAGGCTGTCAATGTACAATTACATGGCTTAGGATTCGATAGTCACAGAACGTTTGGACCATTAAATGGTCCCATAACAAAACATGTTTTTTAAATTTTTTTAATAACTGCTAAATAGTCTTTTTTTAATTTTAAATACAAATTAACTCCATATATTTTATTTAATTATAAAAATTATTTTTTATTTTATAAATTATTATTTTATTATTCATCTATCATGTTTATTAACAATCAAAAACAAAAACAATAACGAATTAGATCTTTCATTGATCGTAATAAACCTCTTGGGCATTCCAATCGATTAAAAGTTTATATTTAATCCGTGACGTTCGTGATGAACCATAAAATCGTGTTTCCTTGAAAATCAATCGATTGGATTACAATTTATCACAAAACAATCGATTGAAAATTGCAAGGTATCATGGTTTTGGCATAAATCAATCGATTGGCCATATTACCCAATCGATTGAACGATAAATAAAATGTGGAGTTTTTATAATTCAATCGATTGTTTATACTTTTCAATCGATTGAATGCTTCAAAACAACCTGAGGTCTCATCAAAACAATCGATTGCTTTTGTTACTCAATCGATTGCTTTTGGCAAAACAATATGGATTTTATGCGTGGCGCACTCAGAGTAACGTGGTAAGAAACCACTCTCGAACGATGACGCTTTCAACAGTTTCATTAAACGTGGTAAGAATAAATTGAGCATGGCGACGTTTGGGCACCTTAGGGAGGAAACTAGCCACACTTCGGCTGACGTGACTAATAATGGTGTTCCAATTGTCAAGAACCGTGCTAACAATAAGGATGATCAGAAAGACAACTTTTCTGATTTTATCAAGCATACTAAGAAGAAGTTCAGAACTACAACAATTGTTGGAAGGAATAGCTAAGTAAAAAGAGGGTAAGAAGGTGCATGCGTTGCGTGGATTAATTGGTGTTTGGGTTTGTGACATGACGCATGTGAAGTGCATCGTAATAATAATCCATATTGTTTTGCCAAAAGCAATCGACTGAGTAACAAAAGCAATCGATTGTTTTGGTGAGACCTCAGGTTATTTTGAAGCATTCAATCGATTGAAAAGTATAAACAATCGATTGAATTATAAAAAATCCACATTTTATTCATCATTCAATCAATTGGGTAATATGACCAATCGATTGATTTATGCGAAAACCATGCTGCATGCCTTACCATTTTCAATCAATTGTTTTGTGATAAACTGTAATCCAATCGATTGAGTTATAATTCAATCTATTGTTTTGATAATCCAATCGATTGGTTTTCAAGAAAACACGATTTTATGGTTCATCACGAACGTCATGGATCAAATATAAACTTTTAATCGATTGGAATGCCCAAGAGGTTTATTATGATCAATGGAAGATCTAATTCGTTATTGTTTTTGTTTTTGATTGTTAATAAACATGATAGATGAATAATAAAATAATAATTTATAAAATAAAAAATAATTTTTATAATTAAATAAATATATGGGGTTAATTTGTAATTAAAATTAAAAAAGAACTATTTAGCAGTTATTAAAAAAACTTAAAAAATATATTTTGTTATGGGACCATTTAATAGTCCAAATGTTCTGGACCATCGAATTCGGTGCCCAATTACATAAACACTTTAATACAATTTCTCTCAATCACATCTTCTCTGCATTACTTCTCTGTTTTTTAATAACTTGCAGATCAAGAAACTTCATAGTTATATAAAAAATCTAAATAATAAACATCAAACCCTTTTTCGTTTTTAATTAACAATGAAAATCAAACTTCATCAATCGATATTATTATTATCAACCGAAGGGAAAAAAAGGGTTTCAGGTCCTCATGATGCAAGCTGGCATACAAATCATGATACCTATTAATATTATTAATTATATCTAACTAGAATTATGTGGCAACTATTAAACTAGCTAGCACATTAAACCCATAGTCTAGCATTACAATATCTAAGATCTTTTGTCACTTTTTCAGATGCACGGCTGCGCCATATTTTTATTCAATTAAACATTTTGCATTATTCAAATGAAAAATGATTTGTGAAATTATAAAATTAAATATAAATCTTAATTTAAAAAAATTATTTAAGCTCTATCTTATAATAACGAATAAGAGAGGAGAAATGCTAGACAAATAAATTATTTTTTAATCAAATTTAACCAAATCTTTTTTCTTTTTCTTATATGTCTCTTTCTTTTTATTCAATTAATTTTTATTATGTTAATAAAATATTAAACCAACTTGATCGCAGTAATAATAATAATAATAATAAAATCACGCGGTCCCAACACAACTCGTGTTGTGGATCGGTTGCTTACATGCATGTGTTTTAAGCACAAAACACGCTACCCACAACTCTAATAAGTAATAACCGAGGCTTCCGGGCACAAGGTACTTATAGTTTACATCAATTTTATACTATTAATATTGTTAGCATTCTGATTTGGTCAGAGATTTTATTTTCATTAATAATAATAAGCTAAGTCTCGACACAACAACAACCTACAAGACCCCGTTTGGATCGTAGGCTTGTTGACTTGTTCAAGAAAGTTAAACTGTCTACCTTCTGCTTTGGAAGGGATCGGATGGACCTTAACCTGCGTGTGTTGTTTTATTTGCTGGCGTTTACTACACAAATTTCTCGAGTCTGAATATGGTTCTTCAATCTTCTATATATGTTGCCATTATTGTTTTTGATACTGTGGCACCATATTACATGCCAGTATCTCACTTTGGTTTTCCCTTGCTTTGAGTTTTACCACTTGAAGCTCTTATTTGTGTCTATTTTGAACTGCGGATTGTGCTTATAGAGAGTTTGCAATGTGTTATTTTTTTTTATAATAGCAAAAAAATAAAGACATTCACTACAATAAAACAGTATTTTTGCGACGAATTTTTTTAATGCTGGACGACAGTTTTAGCGATCACTAAATATTTTTGCGACGATTAAAAAAAAATTCATAGATTTGAGCGTCGCCAGCTGCCATAGTGACAGTTTTAAACCACCCTTAATAAGAAGTGTCGTTAAATTGTTTATGACGATTTTTGAAATATAAAACCGTCACTAATTTGCAAACACTTGTCAAAATGTTTTTTGTGTTATATTTCGCGACGTTTTAAAAGTGTCATTAAATTACTAAATCCAATGGCTGTTTTTTCTTATATTTTGTGACTGTTTTAACCCGTCAATAATTTTTTAGCGACGATTTGAAATCGTAACTAAATTATTAGTTTTTATTACAGCTTTTAGGTATATTTAATGGCTGTCTAAACCGCTCACAATATTTTTAGTGATGGTTTCTCAATTTGAAACCATCAATAAGTCACTAATTTCTGTGACCACTTTTTATGTATTCAGTGACTATTTTAAACTGTCATAATCTCACTAACATCAAAGTTGAATTCTACAAAAATAGCATTGTATTTCAAAAAATAGCAACAATGTATTTCAAAGTTGAATTCTACACGTTGTACATAGTCATAATCTATAACATGTAAATTTTAAAACTCCTAACTTAATCCAAACATGAAAAGTTAACAATTCAATCATAAAACTCCTTTAATTGTTGGATGGTCTATGTTGTTGAAGCTCATGACTAACAGAAGAAAATGGTCTTGTCTATGCCGGTGATTCAAAATCTGCAACCTAGAATTAAAAAAAAAATATTTTAGTGAATATTTTAGAATGATACTTAACAAATCAACAAGTGTTAAAAGACTGTGATTATAAATTACAATCATATATAGCTAACAACAAGAGATATTATCAAGGTTTCCACTAATAAAACTATTTATATGTATAAGCAAATCAAAAGGATTACTACATAGTTGTCTCCACAAGATTCACCAGAAGGGTACTCATCACCACTGCAATTCTTCACTATAGCGACTCAAATGGGCATCTATCACTACAAGATTTATGCTTGTTTATGGGAATTTTTTTGTGGAGATTTTAGAAAACCTCCATAACATATTTTATTTATAGCAAAATATGAAACTTCCATTAATTAATGCTAATTTAAATTCTTAAGCCCAATTACTCAAACAAATAATGAGCCCCTAACCTACTCTCAATAAACCCAAACAAATTTCACTCCAAACAAAATTCGTCCAAAAAAATGGAGAGAAAGAAGAGTGAGATCTAATGAAACCCTAGATCTACTTGCCGCCACCGTATTCATCTATTCGCTATTGTCACCATCAAGCTCACCGTAGCATCTGAGATCAGAGGGAGAGTAAGCTCGTCGTTACTACCATTCATCGTCGCTGCTGCCATTTATGTCCTCGTCGTTGTCGCCATGAAGCTTCTACATCTTCCGAACCCTATCCTCCCTCCAGAGACACCAGATCCATCTCTACGTTCACGCTATTCTCCAATGGAACAAGGTATACATAATGCATACTTTCCAATTCTTTCAACTCTTCAACTACATTAACACTTAATTTCCGCATTTTCAATTGCAGCGCATGAATCTCACTGCAGTCAAAGACGCCGACGAAGTCATGGAGAGGCACATCGAGGACTCGCTCGAGATCCTCCCTCCTCTTAGGAATTGCTACCGCACGCGCTGTGGCAGCGCGCTGTCACATGAGAAGCTTAGCCTCGTGGATGTTGGAACAGGTGCTGGTATTCCTGGAGTTGTTTTTGCCATAGCTTGTCTAGGTGAACTTTTCACTGCTTTTTTTCCATGTGTAATTAGATTCAGTTCCTTTTTTGCGATTTGTGATTTTCTCTTTGCTTTTGCAATTGAAATGGAGTAGAATGGAAAGTTACGCTGATGGAGTCCATGAACAAGAGATGCGTATTCTTGGAGCATGTTGTTGGAATCATCGGTTCATCAACTATCCAGATAATAAGAGAAAGAGCAGAGGTAACACACACGCTTTCATATTCTTGTATTATGAAACTGTCCTTTTTGAAATTTTAATTTCAGTTTCTTATGTAGTTAAGGTATTGGAATTTGAAACGTAATCTCCCTTACCATTTTTAATGCATGTGGTGTTATTTTGAACCCACTTGTTGTTTGTTCTAGTGTGTGGTATGATAACATTCTTAATTTATGAATGTGCAAAGGAAAAAGAAAAATAAGAGAATAACAAGGTTTTTTCTGAATAACTAGGATGCTTTTGGTGATGCTGCTCTTGAACTTGGTAAATTGCTGGTAATTTTTATCATACTATATTGTTTATCAATTCATTATTATGAATATACTTTGGCCCTTCTATATTTTCTATGTATGCATATTCTCACTCATTGTGCTTGTAGCTTGTTTGAAAGTTATTGACTAGCATGTTTTATGGGATAAAATTAGACGCCTAGTATCTAGTTGGTGTAAAAATCATGAGATTGGTGTAAATATTTTGTTTTATGTTTTTGCTTTTGTATAGG
This sequence comes from Arachis ipaensis, assembly GCF_000816755.2. NCBI lineage: Eukaryota > Viridiplantae > Streptophyta > Magnoliopsida > Fabales > Fabaceae > Arachis > Arachis ipaensis. The sequence goes on along the minus strand of NC_029791.2, from coordinate 42,679,808 downwards.
GGATCTATGATCCCCCATTTTATTTTATCCTGCTCTTCATCTTAATGAAATTATTTTTTTATCAAAAAATAAAAATAAAAATAAATGTAACTTGCAGGTGAATCTGAGCCTGTAAAGATGTTTGAGAGAACTGCCAATTTGGCCAACAACTAAATAATTAATTAACGATGTGATCCTACAGAAAAATGGTTGGTCTTGATTGGCGTTGCTCCTGGTTCACCGGAGGTATATTTCTGATGCCTACTATATTAGATTATTTGGTCAGGTGGAATACATTTCAACTATGCCATAGTTTTTTTAGCTCATATTTTCTTGTCTTTATATGTATTATTGCTGGGATTATCTGTGTATAGTTGTACCTCAATTATTATCTTGTTACTGTGATGTTTACAAGCCTGATCTACTTTATTTGTGCTTGCTGTTGTTTTATCATAGAAGCCACAATTAATGAAGGGAAACATGCAACTTTACTCCATGGATCAACAGTGTAGTCAGGCTCTTGAAGCTCATGCTGCATCCTTTGCTCAATTTAAGGTGAGATTTGATATGATTATGCGATCCTTTTCTTGCTAGTGCTCAGTAATGTTTAACTGGTTATGTAGTTTATGTCTTGACTTGATTATGGTTTTGGTTTGATTGTACTTTATTGTTGTTTTGGTTACCGATTTTGTTCTTTATTGTTCTTGACTGTCTATTAGTACTATTGTATCGCAAATTAATGGCTATTGTGCTTTAATTTTAGACTTATATATTATTAGTGATTATTATGCTTTAATTCTAGACTTTGGCATCTACTTGCTATATGTTTTCTAAGTGAATTTGCATACGCACGCAGTTTAAAGAGTTTTGAGGTGGTTCCTTTGGTTCATTCTAATTAGTATAGTCTTTTTGTGCATTGTACATGGTTTCTAAAGAAGAGAATTGGCTGAAGAGGTAAGCTATATCTCTAAACTTATGTTTTTATGCAGTTCGTTCAATTATTTAGCAGATCAACTTAAATTTGAGTTAAATAGGTATTTACACTATTGTCGGACTGAATGCAACTTTCGTCTATCAGAATCTGATGCAACATTACTGCAAAAAAGTTATGTGAAAATCAGGCAGGTAAGGTTGAATATGTGACTAATTAGCAGAAAGAAATTTGATATCTCTTTTAGTTTTTACCAGTTATCAGTATGTAGTTATGATTATGTTAATTCTTATATATTGCCTTGTCCATACTTTGTCAATTTTGATTTGATTCATTTTGCAATAAAATACAGGATATGAGGCAGCAAACCAATGAAACTGGAGAAGTTACTACACCAATTATAGTAAGGTAACTAGAAGCTATTGTTAGGTTGAATGAGACACTTGCCAAAATGATATTGTACGTATTGCCATCATTTTTCATAGACTTTACTTGCCTGTTCGCAATATCTGCTTCGGTTTAATTAAAACATTAGTTAATCTTTTATAAGAACTTGGTACCAATCATAGTAATATAGAATAGTGGAAATAGAATAGAGTAGAAATAGGAAAATAGAGAAGATAAAATAGGAGAAATATGAGGAGAATGGGGGGATAGAAATAGAGGAGCTGAATGAAATCACGGTGATTTCTTTCTAGTTTGTGTGTATATTATCAGTACACTGTTACATCATTTGGGCCCACTGCACTCTCTACTAGCTCTCTTTTATTTTTATGTTTCTACAATAAATAAAATGTTTAATTACTATTAGTTTTTATAATGTTATCAAATTTTTAATTAAATTCTTGTATTTGAATTGGAAGATAATCCAAATTACATGATTCCACTGATCCCTCAATATGCTATGTCATATAAGAAACTAAATTTATTAGCTAAATATAATCATTCTTTGTATTTCTCCTTCAGTTTATTCTTTTGATATAGTACTTACATCTTAGACAGTCTAACTCAATTTCTCCTGCATCAGATCTCATGTTGCTACTGAGGAGGATGTGAAAGAAGCAATAAGGCTTTTCACCATGTCTACAATGGATGCTGCTCGGTCTGGAATACACCAACAAATCAGTCTCACACCAGAAATGGAAAATGAAATAAAGGTTTGGCTTGTGTTTAATCCTTCTCTCCCTTAATCTAGCTTCATTTTTGATAATAAAACCAAAGCCAAAATGGATTTGGCTTTTGTTACATTTGCCATTATTCAGTGAACTTGATGGCGACACAATTAGTCTTAGATATTTTTGCTTACTAATTTTGCGAGAAAATTTTTGTTTTTATCTAGCTATTCATGGAATCAGTGATTTTCAGCAATATTTGAAGTTTGATTTCTATACATGTGCATGACACTCTTTTTTCTAATATGATATCCTTTATTTTATGCTAACGTATAATTTCTTGAATGTTGTCCTTGTTAACTCAGAGAAAGTGTTCAATGATATCCTCAGAAAAGTTCAAGGTTCTTTTTTAGTTTTCCTTTCATTTTCTATTGATAGATTTTGTTTTCTCTTATTTATGCTATTAGAGATTTATTACTCTCTCTGTTTGATTTTGTGAATAAGTAAATATGCTTTCACATTTGTTAATTTAATTTTGTTGATGCAATTTCATTATGGAATGATAATATAAATAAAGCTGATTGATTGCTTCTTTTTCTGTTAAAAATCTATTAAAAACTTAATTCTCTTTTTTTATTTAACTTTGTATTCTTATTGTTGCTTGGTTCAAATTATTGCAGAAGAAGGATAATTTCAAGAATCCATTGTATATAGAGAATCTGATGGAGGAATATGTCACCAGCTTCTGGGTTGGTTAATATTATTGTACAATTTGTTTGGTTGCCATCAATAGTTCATGGATTAGTTCTAATTTGAAACTTGTACAAGATGAGACCTTGCTTTCTGATTGGAAGCAGCAGCTAGAGCATGAAGTCGAGACTATGAAAGCTCAGTCTAATGTTGTCAGCATCCACACGGTGAGCCTTCCAACATCTTCTGTCTTAATATGCCTTTATTTATTTATTTATTTATTTATTTATTTTATTTTGTTTTTCTATTCTCCTTTTCTTGATTTGAATTTGTTTAGTGACTAGTATGTTGATTGTCGCTATACACTAGATGCTCTGGCTTACCAAACAATTTGGATATTTTTCACTTGGTTTTATATAAATACCAAGTGTCATGCGTTACTATTTGTTATACTTACAATGTGATTCCTTTGTTGATATCAAGTTCTCAGCAGAGTTGGATTGGCATATCTTGATTTGGAGACTGTCTGCATCAAAGATCAAGCCCTAACAACCAAAAGTCAACATTCTTTTTAACCTTATTTCTACCATTTTTATTTGAAGCAAATGTAGCATCTAAGTGTGAAAATTTCATATTTGCTGTCAAAATGCTAATTTTATGCTAATGTTCCTTTTACTAGGTGTGGAAAAGATCATTAGTTAGGCAATAAGTTACCAAAGATTCTAAGTTTGTGCTATCTGCAGAAAGGTGTCATGACTTCTTTCCATCTTGATCCTGCCATCCTAAAATTTGATCATGACTTTTTTCATTTTGTCTTGTATTGCATTTTATGTTGTTTGAATTTCAAATCATATGTTGCATATGATGGTTATTGTTTTAGTATTTTGATATTGGAGTAAGACATTATTGGCTATGTCATTGCTATGTTTTATGGACAAGAAGTTAGTAGTTGTTCTCAGAATAAATAAAAGCTTTTATTTTGTTCTAACTATTTGTCTCTCTCTAACTATTTTTAAATTTCGATATTAAAAAATAAATTTCTAATTTGAGAATATATAAATGAGATGAGATTAATGAACGGTTTGAAATTAAAAATAAAAAAATAATTACAAGATTTGTGGAGGTTTAAAAATCTCACAAAATAGTTAATTTTTGTTAAATTAAAAAATCAATTTGTGGGGGTTTTAAACTGTCACAAAAGTGATTTAAAAATGTCACAAAAATTCAATATAAAACCTCCACTAAACACATACAAAACCTCCACGGAATAGATTGTGGAAGTTTTTAAAAACTCCCACAAAAGACCTCGTGGCACCTCAAAATTTGGGGGTTTTAGAAACCCCTACAAACCATTTGGTGGGGGTTATAAACCTCCACAAATAAAAAAAAACTGCCACAAATAAACAAAAACCTTGTAGTGTATCTACTACTTTTTCTCCAGAGCCTACTCTAGATATTGCTTCTTCTCTTTATCAAGCCAAAACTATACACTACAATAGAGAATGTGCATATTACATGTTACATGGTATTAGAATTAGGCAACTAAAATAAGTTCTGAAGTTGTTTAAATGAAATTAGTTGGAATCTGACAGCAAGTGGACCAAGGCGAAACCCACAAATATTATACCTCTATGAACTAATCAAACCAATAAGAACCATAATTTTGGCAAACTCTGCTCATTTCATAAATGGAAAACAGAGGTATGTTGTGAACGGTATGTCATATGTTGCACCAAATACACCACTGAAGCCAGCTGACTACTTCAACATCACTGGAGTTTTCTCTGTTGGGACCATCCCTACCAGCCCTTCAAGGGGCACTAATAATGCCTACTTCCAAACGTCTGTGATGGGGCCAGTTTCCATGATTTTGTGCATATACATTTATGTGAGATTGTATAATAGGTAGGTTCAGTAGTGGAAGGTGGACACCTCAAAGTAGAGCACATTACAATTTTAGAGATGCTGTATGTAGATGCACCACTTAGGTACAAAATAATAACCATGCAAGCATAGTGTTATATAATTGTAATAATAGTAATGAATATATGAATTTAGTGAACTTATTAGGTGTACCCTAAGTCATGGACAGCAATATACGTGGCACTAGACAATGTGGGAATGTGGAACCTAAGGTCTGAGAATTGGAGAATTGGGTATATCAAGTGATCGTACATCTTACCCTTAGTCACCCTTGTTCTAAAATTGCACTTCAAACAAGGGCACACAGTTGCTTCAGCTGAACTATTTTTAAAGATAAAATTAATAAACCTCCTAACCCCTCGCTCATACTCTATTGAGTTTCATGGCATTGTGATCCATGACTTATCCATTGTACAAATATGAGAATCTTCCTTCAAATTTCAAACAAGAGTATATCTTTAATTCTATCTACAATGTAATAAATACTATACTATCAAAAGTACAATGCAATAAAAATATAGAAAAACTGCATACAAATATATTTCAATCAATTAAATAACGAACTATGTGCAATAGTAAAAATAAAAATGAAGGAAAAACTAACTAAATATGGAAATGTCACAAGGAAGCTCCACCCTTGCGACAATAATTGTTCGAATCTTCTCCCTACTTTCACAAAATACATTACAATAACTGTTTAAGAAAAGAAAAATATAAGTTTAAGAAAGTCTAAAATAGTTCACCATTGCCATTTATTTATCTCCATAGCAAGAAGATTCCATAATTAAAACATAAAATTGATCACGAACAATAAATAGAACATGTACTCTTTGTTTAAGACAACATTTTAGTTTACTTTAATCTAATGTAGTGAGGGACACCAAAAAAGGAGTCATCACTGGCACTATTCAAGTTCTGTCGAGAAAAAAATAGAACAACAATTGGGAGAAAAGTAAGTACATCGGACAGAGAAAATTTGATGTTTATTAGGAAATAACCAATGAACTAAAACAACAGAGGACTTAAAAATTACAATAGGTATGTAATGTGATGAGTACTGTGAAAATTTAATTTAATTAACCTTTGGCACGCTTAATCAGTTTTGTGAGGGATTGAGTGTAACACCCTACCACGCAGAGTCTTATGCTATAGTCATAAAACTGAGGTGGCCCAGCAAGTGCACTGGGTCGTCCAAGTAATAAAACCTTACGCGAGTAAGGGTCGATCCCACGGAGATTGCCGGCTTGAAGCAAGCTATGGTCATCCTGTAAATCTTAGTCGGCGGATTCAATTGGTTATGAGTTTTGATAATTGAAAGATAAATAAAACATAAATTAAAATAAAGATACTTATGTAATTCATTGGTGGAAATTTCAGATAAGCGTTTGGAGCTGCTTTGTTGCTTCTGAACCTCTGCTTTCCTATTGTCTTCATCCAATCATGCGTGCTCCCTTCCATGGCAAGCTGTATGTTGGTGGATCACCGTTGTCAATGGCTACCATCCGTCCTCTCAGTGAAAATGTTCCAGGCACGGCTTCTGTATGGCTAATCATCTATCGGATCTCTCATCTCGGATGAAAAATACCAGGCACAGCTACTGCACGGCTAATCATCTGTCGGTTCTCACTTGTGTCGGAATAGGATCTCTCTATCCTTTTGCACACTGTCACTGCGCCCAACATTCGTGAGTTCGAAGCTCGTTTGTTCTAGCCTTTATCACGAAGGTTCTGATCTCTGTGAGTTTGACTGCTCTGTTGTCAGGAGATGCAAGTCAAAGTCACAAACCAGAGGCCTAAGAGATTATACTCTAGCTGTCGTCCAATGACTACGTTGAACATCATGTAAACCGCTTGTGGTTGTCAAGCACGCGGATCTTAGCTAAGCGAGTAATGAAGATAGTGGGTGATTGTCATGGGTCACCCCTTCATTATGACTTAACTGAATTTAGAACAAGAGTATATCTTGGAGAAGAGACATGCGTGAATTGAAAGAGAAACAATAGTACTTTCATTAATTCATAAAGAACAGCAGAGCTCCGCACCTTAATCTATGAGGTGTAAAAACTCCACCGTAGAAAATACATAAGAGAAAAATGTATTGGCATGGCCGTGTGGCCAGCTTCCAAATGTGAAAAGTGGCATAAGCTTTGAATACAATAGTAAAAAGTGCTATTTATACTAAACTAGTTACTAAGGATTACAGAAAATAAGTAACTAAGTGCAAATAGTGCAGAAATCCACTTCCGGGGCCCACATGGTGTGTGCTTGGACTGAGCATTGAGCTTTACACGTGCATAGGCCTTTTCTAGAGTTAAACGCCAGCTTGGATGCCAGTTTGGGCGTTTAACTCCAGTTCTGGTGCCAGTTCCAGCGTTTTACGCCAGAAAAGGGTCTCTAGCTGGTGTTGAACGCCAGTTTGGGCCATCAAATCTCGGCCAAAGTATAAACTATTATACATCGTTGGAAAGCCCAAGATGTCTACTTTCCAACGCCATTAATAGCACACCAATTGGGCTTCTGTAGCGCCAGAAAATCTACTTCGAGTGTAGGAGGGTCAGAATCCAATAGCATCTGCAGTCCTTTCTCAGCCTCTGAATCAGACTTTTGCTCAGATCCGTCAATTTCAGCCAGAAAATACCTGAAATTGCAGAAAAACACACAAACTCATAGTAGAATCCAAAATATAAAACATATTAAAAATATGAAATGTGAATTTTTGCATAAAAACTATAAAAATATACTAAAAAGTAACTAAAACATATTAAAAACTATGTAAAAACAATGCCAAAAAGCGTATAAATTATCCGCTCATCGCAACACCAAACTTAAATTGTTGCTTGTCCCCAAGTAACTAAAAACAAAATAGGATAAAAAAAAGAGAAAATATAATAAATTTCAAAATATCAATGAAGCTTAGTTCCAATTAGATGAACGGGACTAGTAGCTTTTTACTTCTAAACAGTTTTGGCATCTCACTTTATCCTTTGAAGTTCAGAATGATTTTCATCTATAAGAACTCAGAATTTAGATAGTGTTATTGATTCTCCTAGTTTAGTATGTTGAATCTTGAACAAAGCTACTTTATGAGTCTTTGCCGTGACCCTTAGCATTTTGTTTTCCAGTATTACCACCAGATACATAAATGCCACGGACACATAACTGGGTGAACCTTTTCAGATTGTGACTCAGCTTTGCTAGAGTCCCCAGTTAGAGGTGTCCAGAGTTCTTAAGCACACTCTTTTTGCTTTGGATCATGACTTTTACCACTCAGTCTCAAGCTTTTCACTTGGACCTTCATGATACAAGCACATGGTTAGGGACAGCTTGATTTAGCCGCTTAGGCCAGGATTTTATTCCTTTGGTCCTCCTATCCACTGATGCTCAAAGCCTTGGATCCTCTTTACCCTTGCCTTTTAGTTTAAAGGGTTACTGGCTTTTTGCTCTTGCCTTTTGGTTTAAAGAGCTATTGGCTTTTTCTGCTTTCTTTTTCTTTTTTTTCTTTTTCTTTATTTTTTGCCATTTTTTTCGCAAGCTTTGTGTTTTTCACTTCTTTTTCTTTCTTCAAGAATCAATTTTATGATTTTTCATATTATCAATAACATTTCTCTTTTTTCATTATTCTTTCAAGAGCCAACAATTTTAACATTCATAAACTTCACTATAAAAAATATGCACTGTTCAAGCATTCATTCAGAAAATAAAAAGTATTGCCACCACATCAAAATAATTAAACTATTTTCAAGATAGAATTCGAAATTTATGTACTTCTTTTTCTTTTTCAGAAAAATTTTTTCATTTAAGAAAGGTGAATGATTCATGGAACATTCATAGCTTTAAGACATAGACACTAAACACTAATGATCATGTAATGAAGACACAAACATACTCAAAACATAAAGCATAAAAATTGAAAACAGAAAAGAAAATAAACAAGGAGATTAAAGAACGGGTCCACCTTAGTGATGGTGGCTTCTTCTTCCTCTTGAAGAACCAATGGAGTTCTTGAGCTCCTCTATGTCTCTTCCTTGCCTTTGTTGCTCCTCTCTCATGGCCTTTTGGTCCTCTCTGATTTCATGGAGGATGATGGAGTGCTCTTGGTGCTCCACTCTTAGTTGCTCCATGTTGGAACTCAATTCTCCTAAAGAGGTGTTGAGTTGCTCCAAATAGTTGTATGGAGGGAAATACATCCCTTGAGGCATCTCAGGGATTTCTTGATGAGGGACTTCCTCATGCTCTTTTTATGGTCCATGAGTGAGTTCTCTTGTTTGCTCCATCCTCTTTTTAATGATGGGCTTGTCCTCTTCAATGAGGATGTCTTCCTCTATGACAATTCCGGCTGAATTGCATAGGTGACAGATGAGATGAGGAAAGGCTAACCTTGCCAAAGTGGAGGGTTTGTTATCCACCTTGTATAGTTCTAGAGGTATGATCTCATGAACTTCCACTTCCTCTCCAATCATGATACTATGGATCATGATAGCCCGATCCACAGTTACTTCGGACCGGTTGCTAGTAGGAATGATAGAGCGTTGGATGAACTCCAACCATCCTCTAGCCACGGGTTTGAGGTCAGGCCTTCTCAATTGAACCGGCTTGCCTTTTGAGTCTCTCTTCCATTGTGCTCCTTCCACACAAATGTATGTGAGGACTTGGTCCAACCTTTGATCAAAGTTGACCCTTCTAGTGAAAGGATGAGAATCTCCTTGCATCATTGGCAAGTTAAATGCCAACCTCACGTTTCCGAACTGAAATCCAAGTATTTCCCTCGAACCATTGTAAGCCAATTCTTTGGATTCGGGTTCATACTTTGATTATGGTTCTTAGTGATCTATGTATTAGCATAGAACTCTTGAACCATTAAGATTCTGACTTATTGGATGGGGTTGGTGAGAGCTTCCCAACCTCTTCTCCGAACCTCACGTCGGATCTCTGGATATTCACTCTTTTTGAGCATGAAGGGGACCTCGGGGATCACCCTTTTCTTGGCCATAACTTCATAGAAGTGGTCTTGATGGACTTTTGAGATGAATCTTTCCATCTCCCATGACTCAGAAGTGGAAGCAACTGCCTTCCCTTTCCTCTTTCTAGAGGTTTCTCTGGCCTTAGGTGCCATTAATGGTTATGGAAAAATAAAAAGCAGAGCTTTTTTTCACACCAAACTTAAAGGTTTTGCTCGTCCTCGAGCAAAAGAAGAAAGAAAGGAAGAGAAGAAGAAGAAATGGAGGAGATAGAGGGGTGTTTTGAATTCGGCCAAGGGGGTTTAAGTGTTTATGATGTGTGAAATTGAAGGTGGTAAGGAGGGGGTATTTATAGGGGGAGGGAGAGGGAATTCGTGTAAGAAGGGGTTGGGTTTGGGAAGGAAATCTTTTGAATTTGAATGGTGAGGTAGGTGGGGTTTTATGATGGGTTTTTGGGGAATAGTGGATGGATGTGAGTGGTGAAGAGATTATGGGGAAGAGGGTAGGATTTGATAGGTGAATGGTGTTTGGGGAATAGGTATTGATGTGATTGATCAAGGGTATTTGGGGAAGAGTGTTATGGAAAGGTGTGAAGAGAAGAGAGAGTGAGTTGGGGTAGTGGGAATCCTGTGGGGTCCATAGATCCTGAGGTGTCAAGGAATTCTGGTCCCTGCACCTTTCTGGCGTTTAAATGCCCCTGGACAGCCCTTTCTGGCATTTAAACGCCAGGATGATGCCCCTTTCTGGCGTTTAACGCCAGCCAGACACCCTTTTTTTGGCGTTAAACACCAGTTTGTCTGCCAATTCTGGCGTTTAACGCCCAGAATGCTGCCAAACTGGGTGTTAAATGCCCATTCTACTATCTTTACTAGCGTTCAGTAAGCCTGTCCTCTAGGGTGTGCTGTTTTTGATACTGTTTTTGATTCTGCTTTAATTCTGCAGCTGTTTTTGTGACTCCACATGATCATCAACCTAAAGAAAACATAAACTAACAATGGAAAATGAAATGAAAAAGTAATTAACATAGCTAAATAAGATTGGGTTGCCTCCCAATAAGCGCTTCTTTAATGTCAATAGCTTGACAGTAAGCTCTTACAGAGCTTCACAGATACTCAGAGCATGATTGTGGCCTCCCAACACCAAACTTAGAGTTTGAATGTGGGGGCTCTGCTTGACTCTGTATGGAGAGAATTCGATGAAGCTTTTCATGCTTCTTCTCCAAGTTTACAGAAGAAGATCCTTGAGCCTTAAACACAAGGTAGTCCTCATTCCATTGAAGGACTAACTCTTCTCTGTCCACATCAATCACAACCCTTGCTGTGGCTAGGAAGGGTCTTCCAAGGATGATAGAGTCATCCTTATCCTTTCCAGTGTCTAGGATTATGAAGTTAGCAGGGATGTAAAGGCCTTCAACCTTCACTAAGACATCCTCTACAAGTCCATAAGTCTGTTTCATTGATTTGTCTGCCATCTCTAGTGAGATTTTTGCAGCTTGTACCTCCAGGATCCCTAGTTTCTCCATTACAGAGAGTGGCATGAGGTTTATACCTGACCCCAGGTCACACAGAGCCTTCTCGAAGGTCATGGTGCCTATGGTGCAAGGTATTAAGAACCTTCCGGGATCCGGTTTCTTCTGAGGTAATTTTTGCTAAACCAAGGCATTCAGTTCATTGATGAGCAATGGAGGTTCATCCTCCCAAGTCTCATTACCAAATAACTTGGCATTCAGCTTCACGATTACTCTTAGATACCGAGCAACTTTCTCTTCAACAATATCTTCATCCTCTTCAGAGGAAGAATACTCATAAGAGCTCATGAATGGCAACAGTAAGTTCAGTGGAATCTCTATGGTCTCTGTATGAGCCTCAGATTCCTTTGGTTCCTCATTAGAGAACTTCTTAGTGGTCAGTGGACGTCCATTGAGGTCTTCCTCACTGGAAATCACTGCCTCTTCCTCCTTTATAGGTTCGGCCACTTTGGATATATTGATGGCCTTGCACTCTCTCTTTGGATTCTCTTCTGTATTGCTTGGGAGAGTACTATGAGGGATTTCAGTAACTCTTTTACTCAGCTAACCCACTTGTGCCTCCAAATTTCTGACGGAGGACCTTGTTTCAGTCATAAAACTGAGAATGGTCTTAGATAGATCAGAGACTATGGTTGCTAAGTCAGAGAGGCTCTGCTTAGAATTCTCTGTCTGTTGCTGAGAAGATGATGGAAAAGGCTTGCTATTGCCAAACCTATTTCTCCCACCATTATTATTATTGAAGCCTTGTTAAGGCTTCTGTTGATCCTTCTATGAGAAATTTGGATGATTTCTCCATGAAGGATTATAGGTGTTTTCATAGGATTCTCCCATGTAATTCACCTCTTCCATTCCAGGATTCTCAGGGTCATAAGCTTCTCCTTCAGAGGAGGCTTCTTTAGTACTGCCGGATGCAGCTTGCATTCCAGTCAGATCCTGAAAAATTACATTGACTTGCTGAGTCAATATTTTATTCTGAGCCAATATGGCATTCAGAGTATCAATCTCAAGAACTTCTTTCTTTTGAGTCATCCTATTATTCACAGGATTTCTTTCAGAAGTATACATGAACTGGTTATTTGCAACCATTTCAATGAGTTCCTGGGCTTCTGCAGGTGTTTTCTTCAGATGAAGAGATCCACCAGCAGAGTGGTCCAATGACATCTTGAACAATTCAGACAAACCATCATAGAATATACCTAAGATGCTCCATTCTGAAAGAATGTCAGAAGGACACCTTCTGATCAATTGCTTGTATCTTTTCCAAGCTTCATAGAGGGATTCACCTTCCTTCTGTCTGAAGGTTTGGACTTCCACTCTAAGCTTGCTCATCTTTTGAGGTGGAAAGAATTTGGCCAAGAAAGCATTGACCAATTTTTCCCAAGAGTTCAGGCTTTCTCTAGGTTGTGAGTCCAACCATATCCTAGCTCTGTCTCTTATAGCAAAGGGGAAAAGCATAAGTCTGTAGACCTCGGGATCAACCCCATTGGTCTTAACAGTGTCACAGATTTGCAAGAATTCAGCTAAGAACTGATGAGGATCTTCCCATGGAAGTCCATGAAACTTGCAATTCTGCTGCATTAGAGAAACTAATTGAGGCTTAAGCTCAAAGTTGTTTGCTCCAATTGTAGAAATTGAGATGCTTCTTCCATAGAAGTTGGAAGTTGGTGCAGTAAAGTCACCAAGCATCTTCCTTGCATCTCCACCATTGTTCTCAGGTTCGGCTACCATGTCTGCCTCTTTTTCGAAATTTGTTGTAAGGTCCTCTCCAGAGTGTTGTGCTTTAGCTTCTCTTAGCTTCCTCTTCAGAGTCCTTTCAGGTTCAGGATCAGCTTCAACAAGAATGTCTTTATCCCTGTTCCTACTCATATGAAAAAAAAGAGAACAAAGAGAAAATGGGAATCCTCTATGTCATAGTATAGAGATTTCTTTATGTGTCAGAGAAAAAGAAGAATAGAAGAATGAGGTAGAGAGAGAATAAGAAGAATTCGAACACAGAGAGAGGGAGAGGGTTCGAATTATTAGATGAGAAATCTTAGTAAATAAATAAAATAAATAGAAAGAGATGAGAGAGAGTATTCGAATTTTTTTAAGTAAAATAAAAGAAAAATATTTTTGTTTTTATTTTAATTATTTAGTTAGTGTTCAAAAATATTAAAAGAAATAAAATAAAATTAGAATTTAAAATAATTAGTTAATTAAAAAGAATTTTGAAAAAGTGGTTAGTTGTTTTCGAAAATAAGAAGTGAAAAAGTAGTTAGGTGGTTTTGAAAAAGATAATAAATAGTAAATTTTTAGAATTAAAACAAACAAGTCAAGTAGTTAGTTGAAAGAGATTTGAAAATAAATTTTGAAAAGATAAGAAGTTAGAAAAAGATTTTGAAATTAAAATTTTAAAAAGATATGATTGAAATTTATTTTGAAAAAGAATTGAAAAAGAAATTAAAAAGATTTGATTTTTAAAATTAAAGTTGATAACTTGACTAACAAGAAACTAAAAGATATGATTCTAGAATTTAAAGATTGAACCTTTCTTAACAAGAAAGTAACAAACTTGATTTTTTTTTTGAATCAAAACATTAATTGTTAGCAAGGATTTTCGAAAATATGAAATAAAATTAAGAAAAAGATTTTGAAAAATTAGTTTTAAAATTTCCGAAAACATTAAAAGAAAAATGAAAAAGATTTTGAAAAATTTTAAGAATGAAATTCGAAAATAAAAAAATGAAAAAGAATTGATTTTGAAAAAGATTTGAAAAGATAAAGTTTTTAAATTGAAATTTTTGACTTGACTAACAAGAAACAACTAAATTTTAAAAATTTTTGACCAAGTCAACTCAAAATTTTGAAAATTATGAGAAGAATAAGAAAAAGATATTTTTTTTTACTTTTGAATTTTTAATGAGGAGAGAGAAAAACAACCAAATGAAACAAAACATAAAAATTTAAGATCAAAACAAATAATGCATGGAAGAACACTTTGAATGTCAAGATGAACACCAAGAACACTTTGAAGATCATGATGAACATCAAGAACATATTTTTGAAAATTTTTAAGAAAAGAAAGACATGCAAGACACCAAACTTAAGAATTTTTAAACTTTAGACACTAATAATTCGAAAATGCATATGAAAAATAAGAAAAGACACAAAACAAGAAAATGTAAAGATCAAACAAAGAAAATCATCAAGAACAACTTGAAGATCATGAAGAACATAATGCATGAATTTTTGAAAATTTTAAGAAAATTAAAAAAATACAATTGACACCAAACTTAAAATTTGACACAAGACTCAAACAAGAAACACAATTTTTTTTTTATGATTTTATTAAATTTTTTTGTATTTTTTTTCGAAATTATTTTGGAAAAAGAAAATAAAGGAATTCAAAATTTTTAATAAGAATTTCAGGATTCATGCAATGTTAGTCTAAAACTTCGGTCCAAAAGAATTAGACATGGCCAAATGGCCAGCCAAGCTTTAGCACAAAATTATAAATGAGAATCCAAAGGCTCTTCCAATAGCTGCAATGATAAGTGGAAGCTTCAGTCCAAAAGATTAGACATGGCTTAATAGCCAGCCAAGCTTCAACATATCATCATGGAGCTTTAAGGTGGAATTCATTCTTAAAAATTCTGAAGAACATTTTTTTTTTCGAAAACTTTTTTTTTTGAAATATTTTTTAAAAACTTTTGAAAAAGAAAATAAAGGTTGAAACAAGAAAGAAGGTTACCTAATCTAAGCAACAAGATGGACCGTCAGTTGTCCAAACTCGAACAATCCCCGGCAACGGCACCAAAAACTTGGTGCACAGAATTGTGATCACACTTTTCACAACTCCGGTACAACTAACCAGCAAGTGCACTGGGTCGTCCAAGTAATAAAACCTTACGCGAGTAAGGATCGATCCCACAGAGATTTCCGGCTTGAAGCAAGCTATGGTCATCCTGTAAATCTTAGTCAGGCGGATTCAATTGGTTATGAGTTTTGATAATTGAAAGATAAATAAAACGTAAATTAAAATAAAGATACTTATGTAATTCATTGGTGGGAATTTCAGATAAGCGTTTGGAGATGCTTTGTTGTCAGGAGAGGCAAGTCAAATCCGTGGATCAGAGACCCAAGAGATTATACTCCAGCTGTCGTCCAATAACTACGTTGAACATCATGTAAACCGCTTGTGGTTGTCAGGCACGCGGATCTTGGCTAAGCGAGTAATGAAGATAGTGGGTGATTGTCACGGGTCACCCCTTCTTTCCGACTTAACTGAATTAAGAACGAGAGTATATCTTGGAGAAGAGACATGCGTGAATTCAAAGAGAAACAATAGTACTTTCATTAATTCATGAAGAACAGCAGAGCTCCGCACCTTAATCTATGAGGTGTAGAAACTCCACCGTAAAAAATACATAAGAGAAATATGTCTTGGCATGGCCATGTGGCCAGCCTCGAAATTTGAAAAGTGGCATAAGCTTTGAATACAATAGTAAAAAGTGTTATTTATACTAAACTAGTTACTAAGGATTACAAAAAGTGAGTAACTAAGTGCAGATAGTGCAGAAATCCATTTCTGGGGCCCACTTGGTGTGTTCTTGGGCTGAGCATTGAGGTTTACACGTGAATAGGCTTTTTCTAGAGTTAAACCCTAGCTTGGATGCCAGTTTGGGCGTTTAACTCCAGTTCTGGTGCCAGTTCCGGCATTTTACGCCAGAAAAGGGTCTCTGGCTGGCATTGAACGCCAGTTTGGGCCATCAAATCTCGGCCAAAGTATGGACTATTATACATCGTTGGAAAGCCCAAGATGTCTAATTTCGAATTCCATTGAGAACGCGCCAATTGGGCTTCTGTAGCGCCAGAAAATCCACTTCGAGTGTAGGAGGGTCAGAATCCAACAGCATCTGCAGTCCTTTCTCAGCCTCTGAATCAGACTTTTGCTTAGATCCCTCAATTTCAGCCAGAAAATACCTGAAATTGTAGAAAAACACACAAACTCATAGTAGAATCCAGAAATGTGAATTTTTGCATAAAATCTATAAAAATATACTAAAAAGTAACTAAAACATATTAAAAACTATGTAAAAACAATGACAAAAAGCGTATAAATTATCCGCTCATCAATAATACATAAGTATAAAGAGTAGAATGTCAAGAGTTACAAAATACCGAATTTCCGATTCAACCTGTGAAGCTAAGGCTGGCCGGGGTATAAATACATAGATATACATAGCTCAAAATATCCCAAAACAAATAAAACAAAACAACCTATTTCTCCACATCGACTTTTAAGAGGAATAAAATAAGGTTATACACACAGAGGAGAATCTAACTACAGAATATAAAACATAAGCCCAAAATACAGAGTCCCAAATATAACACTTCGCTTGCAGGATGAACTCCAAATGCTTACCGAGGTATCTCTCGACCTGTAAACAACAACATATATATGGTATGAGAACCAATGATTCTCAGCATGGTAACAGTGCCCACATAAATAAGATATAAGGTCCCGAGAAAGCCAGAAGAAATCCTAGAACTCCGACACTCAGATTTTAAAACTTAAAGACTTAAAACGGAAACCATAAACAGGGGTAGTTCTCTAAGGTTCATAACTTAACCAAATTCCAACTAGAATCCTTAATCCTTCACCTTCCTCCAGTCCTCCCAACTCCGGTGGAACCACATGGACAAACAAATAAACAAAAGCAAACATAATTAGAGTACAAGTAATGCAAGTAGCAAGTATAACTGTTAGGTATACTAATTCACATAGGCACTCCCAATTAATGCACAAACAAGCAAATCAAACATATGCATATAATGTATGCCTGCCCTATGGCTGATGAGTCTCATCTGTCGGTAATAAAGCCAAACCCGACATGTCCGGTAGCTAACCCTGGACAGAACACCAAACATGAAGCAAGTGGGACAACGCCTCCATCCTTGCATCTTACCCGTGTATCCGGAGCAGAGGACAACTTTACCACTACCTCTTACCCAAGCAGTGTTACAGTTCTCGACCCGGAGCAAGCGGCGACAGAATACAGCCCTTGCATCTTACCCAAAGCCGCGAACTCTCCCCAAGCAAGTGGATAACACCACTGCATCTTACGCAGCTTATTGACTCTTACCCGGAGCAAGTGAATAACACTACCGCATCTTACCCAGAGTCACATACAGAAACATATTTTCATTATTATTACAATTCATTCTCATTCATCCATTCATTCTCAACTCATACCCAGAGCAAGTGGATAACACCACTGCGTCTTACCCGGTCACGGATATCTCAAACATAATCATTCATCATCCTCTCAATTAAACTGCTTCATTATCATCTCATTCATTACCTTCATCGTCTCATCAAATCAGGTATCCCTTTCTTTAACTCACTAACCATACTCCATGACTCCAAACCTTACTAATACATTTTAATCAGCATTTCCAGAGGTTTGAAACATTAGAGAATTGTTTAATAGTTTAAAAATAGTGAACTTTCTTCAAAATATTAGTTTCGGAGCTTTACAGGCTCGCCGCGAAGGTCAAACCATGCAAAACTGAGTTTTCATGCAAAACAGGGTAGTGTGCGTATGCATGCAGGTAAAAATGGACCACGCCACGTACACGGGAGTGCTGAATAGAGGCCAACACCCGCGTCGCGGCATGCTGATAAACCCCAATTTTGTGGTATATCTTGTGCTTGTTTTGGGAGATTTTATCACCTTTTTCCACATTTATTCAATGAAACAACATGGTTTTGTAATTCTCTCTTAATTTGTGCTTAAGTGTAAAAACATGCTTTTTAGGCCCTTAAATTAGTGATTTTAATTCACTTTAATTCCATTCGATGTCTTGATGTGTTTGTTGAGTGATTTCAGGTTCATAAGGCAAGTATTGGATGGAAGAAGTGAAGAGAAAAGAATGCAAAGTGGAGAAATCATGAAGAAATGAGCTTTTGAAGAATTGAGGGCCACGCGCACGCGTCATGCACGCGTACGCGTGCATTGGAGGTTTTCAAGCCACGTGCACGCGTCACTCACGCGTACGCGTGAGTAGAGGTTTTTGCCATTAACGCGCACACATGACGCATGGCACGTGACCCACTTAAAGTGAAATTACTGGGGGCGATTTCTGAGCTGCCCAGGCCCAAATCCAACTCATTTCTGAGGGTATTTCATGCAGAATTCAAGCTTGAGCAAAGGGGGAGCACTTAGTTAGTCATGATAAGCCTTTAGTTAGTTTTCTAGAGAGAGAAGCTCCCTCTTCTCTCTAGAATTAGGTTAGGGTTAGGTTAATTTCTCTTAGATCTTGAATTGATTACTTGTTTTCATCTTATTTCTTCTACATTTTCATGCTCTAGTAATGTAATTCTCTTGCTCTCTCTCTTGTTAATTTCCCTTTTCATGCCTCTTTGTTTAGGATTGATGAACACTTGTTGGATTCGGATTTTCTATTAACGCAATTGATGTTTGATGTTCTTTTTATTGATGATTTGAGTTGTGAATTTTGCTTTTCTTGCAATTGGTAGTTGGTAGATTTATTATTCTTGCACTTTTACTATGCTTTCCTTTTATGCCTTCCAAGTGTTTGACAAAATGCTTGGTTGGGCTTTAGAGTAGACTTTGAGCATTCTTGGCTTGGAAAGATTAATTGGGCAATCTTGAGTCATTAATACTCAATTTAGATTGGTGATCTAGAGTTGTTAGTTAATATTATTTTCATTGACTCTAATCTCTTGCTAATTCAATTAGTGAGTTGATTAGGATTTTTGGCTTGAGATTAACTAGTCTTGTTTGACTTTCTTTCATGGAAGATAACTTACACCTTCTTCCAACATTGGAGATGACAAAATAAGATAAATTCTTGTTAATTATTGTTATTAGTAACTAGGATGGAAAGCCTATGATCTCAATCCTTGCCATGAATCTCTCTTTATTAATTGCTTCTCTTTATTACTTGTCATCTTTAAACGCTTGCTTGATTTACTTTTCTTGTCATTTATTTTATTGCCCCTTTTATAAATTAAACCCGTTGTTCCTTCATAGCCAATAATTGACCACTTCATTGCAATTCCTTGTGAGACGACCCGAGGTTTGAATACTTCGGTTAATTCTTATTGGGGTTTGTACTTGTGACAACTAATATTTTTTATGTGAGAATTGTTTGTTGGTGTAGAACTATACTTGCAACGAGAATTAATTTTTAGAAATTCTATACCATCAAAGAATTCACTCATCACGTGCGTCGCGTACGCATCCAAGCCAGTTTCCAGAAAAATGTTAAGTTTGCAGAAAACAGATTTTTGCACCTAACTTCCGACGTCCATAACTTCCTCTACAAAATTCAGATTTTTACAAACTTTATACCATTTTAAAGATCTTGAAATTATATTTTATTTGAAATAGATTTCATTCAAATTCAAAATCTGAGGCTTAAGTTATGGATCACCAAAGTTCATTAAAAATCAAGTTTTTCATAAAAGTGTCAAATCTCAAAGCTTTCAAATCTTTCCATTCCAAACCTTCCAAACTCTTACCAAAACTACATCAATTCTCTACCATACACATATCCACTTCCATATCATAGCTACTCTACCAATTCAATCAGTTCAACATATGATCATAATACAAATTCTCACCACAACACACATCAATAATATATATTCATCATAATACATTATCATCATCAAATACCAACACAATCATCATTCAACATGATCATAATTCATCATTCATCAACATGTCAAACATTCCCATCAACCTCATTACTCAACACAATCACCCTCCATAATTCATCAAACATTTCAACAATTCACATTCATTATCCTCATCAATCATCATCAAAATCATCAATCATCAATCTTTTTATTAGGATTACTAACTTTTTAACATACATACATACTTTAACCTATCTTATGGTCATCTAGCCTATGTTTTCACGAGACATTATATATTATTTACGAGAAACCAAAACCATACCTTGGCTAATTCCTCCCCAAGCTCAAATCTACCACAATTCAAGCTTCAAAGGCTCCAATCCACACTCAATGATTCCAGCCACCAAAGATCCAACAATCAAGCTCTCAACATCATCAATGTACTCCAAATCAACAATATTCAATCTAATCCCAAAATATATCACTATAATCAATATTTAAGCTTACTAATTCACTAACCAACAAAAGGTTTAAGGCTCTTACCTTCACCCACTGATCCTTGAGCAATACCCACAAGGAATTAAGGCTAGTGAACCCCTAAAACATAAAAATCATCAAGAAATTGAGTTCCTTAAACCATAAACTCAAATTTTACACACCAAAGCGTGGTTGCAAATGGCACGCAATTCTGATCACCGGAGCAAAAGTTATCCCACTTTGAAGGTTAGGTTTTTCATGAAACCATCTTCCCCTTCCCTCTTGTGCTAAACCAGTGTGTGTGCTTGAATGGAGAAGAAAGGTGGCTGTGTTCTTCGTTTAAGTGGGAATTAGGTTGGGCCTTGGGCCCAATACGGACCCAGTTCAACCGGTTTGGCTCGTTTGGCCCAATCTTGGGCCAAATTCTTTAAAATTAGTGTCAAAATTTGTATTTTAATGTTTTCTACCTCATTTAACTATAAAATTCTATTTTCTAATTTCTTTAATTAATTATTAATTTATTAGCTAATTACTTATTAATTTTGCGGGTTTAGATTCAGTATCCACTCTAAGAATGCAATACTATATGAGTGCACAAAACATGAGTATACACACCATATCAAGAAGCAAATATTATTCAACAAATTTATACCATGTCTGCAGGAGGGGAGCTTGAATTCGCAGGAAAGCTCTTTGCTCAAAATCTTTCTTGGCCAGTTATTGGTAACATAGTTCAACTCTATTTCAAAATATAAATTGTGATTCCAATTACTTAACAGGATGCTAATCCAGAATATCAGTTACAAATGTGACAAAAAAAAGCAATCGAAGAAACTGCGGCTGTTGTGTTGAAGCTTTACCATGATAGGAAGCATAAGTGTACAATGCCTAGGATCTCAAAACGCTACTAGAGATCACAATTATTCTTATGATTACACTACAAATGGTCATTTTCTAAAGCATCAGAATTGTATCCTACTATCTCAATTTCATAATATCAGTGATAGAAATTTTGGTAGAAAATTCATACCAATCAACAAAAAATAACATTATATATTAATCTGCAAGAAACACAAAAATAGGATTAAGTTATATATAGATGTTGAATATATAGATAAATAAATAAATAGCACATAATCACAAGTATAAAATATTTTATTAAGATTGTTGTTCCATAACACTTATATATAATATTTTCCTAAATTCAAAGGCCAAATCCTTGAATCTTAATTCCACATCCTTCTCCCTTCAATTCGTTCTTAACGCATAGTTGTGATTGTGATGCAGATTGCTGAAAAATGAGAAATAAAAATATTCAAAGAAATCTGGTTAAGGTATTTCATAGAACATGTTGAGTGCTAGTAAAATTAAAAGGAAATAAAAGAATGCAAAGTAAAACAACAAGGAGAACATGAGGATATAATCATTATGACAAATTGTAGCAAAATATAGCAATAACAACAAACAATTGTAATAAGTTCAGTACAACAAACACTAAGCAACAACAAAGAAATTGCAGGAGAAAAAAATAGTACAAGAACAATCACACTCACTACCGTTTCAATCTTGTAGTTGGAAGAGAAGAAGTTGTCGTCAAAAAACGGGGATTAGGATTTGCACTTGCAAAAGAGGAGAAGAGAAGGAACCACACGAACTGCGATACGAATGACAAATGATACCTTTCTAGAGATTCAGATTCAAATCTACGAATGCCATCTTTCATCTCATCTCAGCAGTCTGGTGAATGTTGTGGAGCTTCTCTTTTCATCTCTGTAATGGTGAATCTTTATCAATTTTGAAATAGAAAGAAATGAAAAAAGAGTGACTAAGTGAAAGATACAAACATAATATTTTTACTGATGGTGAAAAAAATCATATGTATAAGTGTCATAATTTTATTTAACAGAGACACTTAAAATAAGGCAAGTTCTACTATGTAGATGGTATGTTGGCATCTACATGTGTAGATTTGTGGTGGCAGCTTGTGGTTACAACAAATGGCATAAGAGGAGACAGGATGTGAAGTTTGACAGAAAGCTGCAGAAAAAGCTTAATGTAACCACGTGAGGAGGTTAATACTGTGGTTTCATAATGATATTTTATGATGATTAATTAAGTTAAGTTGATTACGGGCCCAATTCTTAGACTTTCCTCTTTTTTGGACAAAAAGTGGATTTTGTGTTTAAGGCCGAAAAATGTAAAGAAAGAATATCATTGGCTAACATTATTGCTACTCAATACCCAACAAACTAAAAAATCACTGAAACTATAATTACTAAAATAAAAAGAAGAAGAACATCACTACAACTACTACGACAAAGAAAAAACCTACCTGACCCAAAGAAGAAATATTTGACCTGCCATTTAGTGAGCCAAACCAATTCCAAGGTCCCAGTCGTTATTTACCCCACGAACCATGGTTCTCATGAAACGACAACCTTTTGATTTTTAAAGGAAAAAGAAAGAAAGCATGCAGAGAACCCAGAAAGCCTCTCCTCCCAAGTCCCAATCCTTTCTCTAATTCTCACATATCCCTCTTCCAAAGAAACGAAATCGTAGTCTCACCGCCGTAAGCCATTGCAGCCGCCCGTCATAGTTAGGGGCATGCGTGAAACATAGAAGCCTCTCCTCCTAACACTAGACCCCTTTCTCCAGTTTTTTTTATCTCCTTCCTTGTCCCTAAACAAAAAAGAAAACCCTAGCCTCACCACTGCAAGGAGTGACCTGACGCAGCCATCCGTCGTAGTCAGGGGCTTGTCTCTCCGTCCTGTCGGCATTCTCTAAAGAAGAACCCCCGGTTGGGTCGCAGTCTTCGCTCTCTACCGGTGACGTCGTCTACTTGCAGTCGTCCTTCGGAGGTCAGTGCTCACTGCTAGTGATTGATCTTCTTATTTTCTATGTTTTGAAGAAAAAAAACTACATTTACTTTCTAGAATAGGGTAGGAGGCTGGCGTTGAATGCCAGTTTTGGGCCTTCAATTCTGAAGCAAAGTATGGACTGTTACATATTGCTGGAAAGCTCTGGATGTTATCTTTCCATAGCCGTTGAGAACACTCCATTTAGACTTCTAGAGCTCCAAAAAAGCTCTTTCGAGTGCAAGAAGGTCAGATCCGGACAGCAGCTGCAGTGGTTTCTCTGTCTCTGAATCGGACTTTTACTCCAGCTCCTCAATTTTAGCCAGAAAATATCTGAAATTGCATAAAAATACACAAACTCAAAGTAGAATTCAAAAATGTAAATTTTTCACTAAAACCTATGAAAACTTGATAAAACTTAAACAAACATACTAAAAACTATATGAAAATGATGGCAAAAATCGTATAAAATATCTGCTCATCATCTACACAAAACAAATCATCCATAACAGAAAACCACATAAAGAACATATTTTCAGAAAACAATACAAGAACATCACAAATCCTAAGCAATTACGATGCATCATATAACTTTAAAGCAACGAACCTAATAGCCATGTGTTATGATGTAGGTTGAACTTATCTATGAATTTAGCCCAACCATCCTCGAAAGCCTCAACCAACCGAGAATTCAACATTCAGCTTAGCATTCAACTCTCTGAACCGAGCATAACCTCCAAGCTTGCACGGTATCTTTTTCAATATATGCCAGAAGCACCAACGGTGGCGTGTACAGGGCAGGACCTTCCTACTTGCACTAAACATGGACCTGCACTGGTCTGTGATGATGTCCTGCAGTGCAGTACTCATGCACTTCACCCATTGCATGAAAACCCACTCAAAACTCGGAATTTCCTCATTCTCTAATAGAGCACAGCCTAGCAAAGTAGAGTTACTATGGTGGTTCACACCGACGAAAGAGGCAAACGGCATTCCATGCCTAAACGAAAAATAGCTACATATAAAAACATCAAACTATTACAAAAAATAACAAAAAAAGTAAACAACATAAACGTAAATAAATATTACCAATTCGTACTGTTTGTCGTATCAAACGACACTACGTCTCCATAAATATTCATAAGATGCCCTGCACCTTGCAACCATCCAAACTGCACTCCCAAACTATAATCCTTGTCCACATTCACTACGTAGAAGAAGTTCAGATTTATCTCCTTCATTCGCATGACGTAATTCAACATCTCCTTAACATCCGCATTGACATTAGTGGATCGAATTCCAGTCTCATTAGCCAATGTTAGGGGTGTCTTATTGTGTCGAATGCCAATCTCATCAATATCCCCAATCACATATTTTACATGCATGGTCAACTCCCTATACTCGTGGTAGTGCACTGTCTTTTTGGTTGAACATGGGTGCGAGTGCCTCAAATCAACCTTCAACAATACCCAATCTTGCTTGTCCCTGTCAAACTTTGCATATATCCTTGCTCTGCACCCTACGGCTGCAACCGTGTTCTTCCGTGTTGGTGCTTTTGTCATCCTGTCAAATGTTGTGGTCCGTATCTTACTTACGAAACCGACTTTCTTTGCGTAGCTCGCATAAAATTCCTAAGCCAGTTGCAAATGCTCAAACCACATCCCAATTCTTGGTATTTCGTCTTCACCAAGGCAATTGTGATACGATAACTGCGTATCAGTTCAAAACAAACATCACTCAATGAACACAATAATTAATAGTCAATTAAAACATACGGTTCATGAAAAAACAACAGTAAACTACAATCCAAACCTCATGAACAAGATCCATCTCATCACTTCCAAACTCAGTAATGTCCGTAACTTCCATGGCCTACAATCGAACATACGCGCACAAACCTACACAAACAAATTAATTACATACCGTCCCATGAAATAAATATCAACTAAAGAAACCTCTACTCATCAACCAAAAGAGTTCAAACCAAATACAAAACAAGAGACCTCCAATTATATTAAAGACTCCAATAATAAACAATCATCCTAAAAATTTTGCCTTTTATTACTCCTACATGTTCCAATAAAATCAGCATATTTTTCTAATTGAAAAAAAATATCGGGTGTTAGATAAAAAAAATAATTAACTTTTTTAATCCATACATAGTAATTATTATATCTCTCAATTTCCATAATCCAACACATTCACAAACAGGTAATAAGTCTAAGCAACAATATATCCAAATAAGTCTAATTGTGCAATGCATCCTCACCATTAAAAACTTTAGAAATTAAAACTCTAATTAGTTTTAAATGACGTAAAAAATATATGAGATGATTCGTTAACACATCTAAAGTTTTCATACATATATTTATACTATTAATTTACTACCATAACAAATTTAGATGCATCGAGAATTAATATCTTGAATCTAATTAAACGGTTGAAATAAAACAGAATACTCCGTTTGCACTAAGAATAACCATCTCATTTATATGAAATAAACATCCATTATCACTGCATCAACCTTCATTGCTTACCTTGTTAGATTGTTCACCCTCCACGTCACAAGGATTGAGAAGGTTGTCAATTAAATGCGTGGAATTGTCATCGGTGAACGAAGATGGGACATGACAAAGCGGTTCAACCAAATTGGACTCCATTTACATGGAAGTGAGGGGTGATGTACGTATGAAATGGCAGCCACGAATATCCCCTGTATTTGGACAGATCTATCCCAGATGAAGAGGCTGCGACGGTGGACACGGTGGACTGCGGGGGGCCTGCACAGTCGGTGCGTTGGTGTGCTGCGCGAAGGAAAACTTGTACGTGAAGTGGGGCCTGCTCGGACGTTGGTGTAGAGGTAGGCGGCGTTGGCTGCGGCTAGGCGGTGGTGGCCGGTGTTCTGGGCGGTGACGGACCAATGAGAGAGGGAGATAATCGGTGGTTGGGTTGCAGAACGCACTTCACAAATGCTGCAAGGGGGCCTGCTCGGACATTGGCGTAGAGGAAGGCGACGTTGGCTAGTCATCTGGGCGGCGACGGACCGGCAAGAGGGGGAGATACTCGGCGGCTGGGTTGCAGAATACAATTCACAAATGCAGCAGGGAGGTTAGAAGTGATCATGGGTGTAACTGAACCATTTGCAAATCCTTTTTTTTTTAAATTCAAAATATGAAATGATTAGAAATTAATTAATCATTTGATTAAATATTTTGATTTTAATTTTCCTTTTTAATTCTATTGTTCACATTATTCACTAATCTTATTGTCTCCTTATACTTTTCCTTTCGAAAAATCACAAATTTTGACCTTATCAATGTTACTATTGTTGATCATAATAGTCTCCAGTTAGATTTGCCCATTAGTTACTAATGTCCGTTGCTAAGGTGGAATGTCAAGTTGCACGCGGTTAAGTGCTATGTGCAGTGATAGGAATAGATCAATCTATCGTTGTATATGCAGAGAAGACAACATCATCGTTATTTTAGGAAAATTCAAAATGTTGCGTGTTAGGTTGCGAGCGTCATTCCTTCTTCATCTAAAAACCTTGAACTATAATAGAACCCTACTTTATTCATCTTCTAAACTCATTATTTGTATAATGATGCCTAGTGCATCTGGGAAGCTCATCAACATCAACCCACCGCCGAGTGAGTCATTGTAAGCATGTCCCAATGTTACATGGGTATGCATGACAATGGATAATTTTCTGCCATATTGGTTGATCAGTTGTTGGCAAGGGGGCCTTTGCGCCTTAGGCTAGGGATGTTAGTTGGCCTTTGATGTCACTCTATGTGTCTAGTTGGTGGGTACACAAGGTTATTTTCTAAAGTTTTAGCTAGCTTTGGGAAGCTTTTTTTGAGAGGGTTCCCACAAAAAGTGTCAAGTTCAAGTGGTTACTTGGTTGGCCAGTGATAGTTTTTACAAAAGACTATGACGTCATAAGTCAAAAGAATTTAGAAGTAAAATATGTGTAATGTGAAAGTGGATGGGGTATAAAATTATACTTTTTTTTTTGTCAAGTGGATTGGACAACTCTCAATTCTAGGTACCCCAAATGGATTGGACAACCCCCAATCTTAGGTACACAATACACTCACACACTCCTCACACATTTACCAAATTTTCTCTTTGATTGTAATCTCTAGGATTTGAACCTGAGACTTTTAAGGTGGGGAGGGAAAGATATGCCATGTGAACTAAGGCTCATTGGTAAATCATACTTGAGTGTACTAAAGGCTTCTCTATTTATATCACTTTTCTCTTAAAGTAGGTGGCAAATAAATCAATTTATTTAATCTCATTTGTTTTCCTAAGTTTTTGGAAAGT
>NC_029791.2:42649626-42652014 GCF_000816755.2 Arachis ipaensis | reverse complement strand
TATTTAAAGTTGGAGAAAAAATTCTAAAATAATTTTTGATAATTATCCCGAAAGATAACGAAGTTTTCAACCAAAAAAAATTCTTTTAGACTTTTGATCTTTATTTATGTGAGATTGATTAGTCCATTCGTCAATATTTTTTCTCTGGGTTAATGAAACAAGCTTATATAACACGTTAAACTATTGATTTATCCGTTAAATGCCAATTAGGATTTACAAATTTTTTTGTTGTGGGTCTCTGTCATTTGAAAATAATTGTCAGGCCGTTTAAGATTTTTCTCAATTTTTTGTTATCTTTTTCATATATATTAGCTAAATTTATCGTATAAAACTGAGAAACATTAATAAATTTTTAATTTTTTTTTACTTATAGAAATTGAATGGAAGATATTTTTATAATCTTTTTACTGTTGCTTGCAACAGTTGTCACTACATGAAAATCACTCATTCAACTACTCTTAAAAAGTGTAGCTAAAAATGAAAAAAAAAATGATGCTTTTGACTAAGGCTACACTTTTTTAGCTTTAGAGACGGTTTAGTGGGGAATATATATTTGGCCCTTGCCTATTCTCAAAGGCTACGCTTTTCTGTATCAAAAGCTACTCTTTTGGCGTTCAAGTATTGGGTGCACTTTTCAAGTGATGCGGTTCATGACCAAAAATTACGCTTTTCAGCTTCCATACTTATCAGAATTCAAAAGAATAGGCTACAATTATTTACTACTATATTACCTTAAAAAGGTAGCAACATTTTATACGTATAGTACTCTATATAAGCGTAGCGCAGCCTTAAGTTCTTCACTTTTGTTTTTATTTTCTGTACATATATAATATTCTAATTTTTTTTTCTAAAACCTAATATTTAGTGATATAATTATATATATAATCCTATATTTTTAATTAAATTAGTCAAATATTATAAAATAAAAATAAATACATAATAATACTATGTAATTATTCTTTAAATAATAAAAATTATCCTTAAACAAGATTTAGGTTGCCATAATAAATTAGTAGCCATAAAATCTTCTATTTAGGAAAAATAAATTATTTCTCTAAAAATAAATTACTTTAAACATAAGATCTTTTATCTGGGAATAATACAAATTAGCAGCCATCATTCTAGCTAGTAAAGAAACATCCCTTGTCACTTCAGGAGTCACTCTCTGATTACCCGCTCATTTATCCCTATGTTCTTCATTTATCGTGGAAGTAGCTCATTCCTACTCTCATCTCATCTTGTGGTGTTGGAGGAGTTCTCCTGATTTTGTCCGTTCGAAATGTAGCTTGAATCTTCACAAACAAAAGTTACATAAGAAGCTGATCAGCTTCTAGAAGTGATTCCAAACCAGCTAACATGCTCTTATCCATGATTCAACGAGGGATTTTAGAGAAGAAAATCAAACCCAAGGAACAAAATTGAAACCAGTTAACTAATAATAATATAGGATGAAACTAAAGACCAAAAAAAAATAGAAAGCAAACAAAACTTAACTAAAGATAAAGCAGAAATTTATGCAGAAGATGAAGCTAAAGACCTTGTAGTTCTTCTGGGAATTTGTGCAGCTTCCTCTGAATTCATGTTTCCTCTGATAAAATCAACAATATAATCATCAATTTGGAATCAAAAGTGATCAGAAGCACTAATAAAAATTAAATAAGCAAGAGTGATCAGAAGCACTAATAATGTGCCTTATAATAAAAAATAATATGCATAATAAACTAAATTCATTAATGAAACCAGTAAGAGTGATCAGAAGCACTAATGAAGCAGAGCACTTTTTTTAAGAATTAGCAAGAAAAGAAAACTAAAGATGATAATAACATAAAAATTAGCAGTTTTTTTCTGCTGAACTTTCACCATTTACAGTGTTGAAATAATAACATACGTTCAAATTTTGCAAATAATAAAATTAAGAAAACAGCAATAACAAAGGCAGTTTAAAAAACAGCACTAGAAAAACTAGTAGTACTATGTAAGAAACAGGACTAGCAACATTGCAACAAAATTTGAAAATATATTCTATAATTTCTGTTCCCTATCGAATAAACACATAATCCCATATAAAGATAATGAAGTACAAGAGTAGCAACATTGACTCTGCTACATGAATAAATGTCTCTCTACAACTTCTGGTACAGATTACAATGTTAGTCTCCATGTTTATTTTATAAGTAAATCCAACATTATTAATTTAAATGATTGAAACAATTGCGTGGACTGTCAGTTTCTTAACAAATTCATAGAAAATCAGAAACCAGTTTTCTTGATGAGCACAAAACAATCAAACACAGCTTAACATGATGGAAGTAGGAAATGAATGCTTAAATTACAAAAAGTTGAAGAAACTGGGATCAAAGAACTTCAAAATCAAGAGGAGTAACATAT
>NC_029791.2:42648687-42649436 GCF_000816755.2 Arachis ipaensis | reverse complement strand
TAATATATATTTATTTTCTATTCAAATTTTATAAGTAAAAAAAATAAAAAAATCATTACAAATAATTTTCGATTCTTATACAATAAATTTAACTAATGTATATGAAAAATAACAAAAAATAGAATAATCAAGAGGAGTGTTAGGGGACAGTAACTTTTGTGTTTTGTAATTATCAATTAATCATCAATAGTGTTTTTAATGGTGTGAGATTAAATTCAATGGTGTGAGATCATTTAATTTTTTTTTTATAGTTAAATGCTGGCCAACTTTTTAAAAAATTACTGCCCCTAAAACTTTCCCTTTTAGTAATTATTCTCAAAAGACAACGAAATTACAAAAAAAAAATCTGCCAATCCTAATTGATATTTAATGGATAAATAAATAATTTAACGTATATCACGTAGAATTTTGTTCTGTTAATTTAAAGGAGAGTTCATTAACAGAAAAATTAACCAATTTTATAAAATTAAAAATTAAAAACCGAAACAAATATTTTTTTTGTTAGACTTGTAATCCTTTCAAGAAATTTTCAACGAATAGGATGGGGATTCATTATTCCTTAAAGTTGTTACTTGGGCCGCAACTTAAGTTACTCTCTTGAGTGGGCCGTACGTAATCAAGTTCGGGGCCGAAAGAAATGTTTAGGTACAAAAATGATATACGTGAATAAACCCACTTTGGCAAAATAACGCATTATCGAAGCCATGAATGGTAGCTAGCTACCTATATAATATAAAAACAATAATATA
>NC_029791.2:42646225-42648492 GCF_000816755.2 Arachis ipaensis | reverse complement strand
ATTTATATAGTTTAGAAAGCTTATCACATGTTCCGTTGTACTTGAGCGAAACATGTTATTCTATTATTTTCAACCATCCATATTTAATTTAAAAAATATAAACGGTGGAGATTCAATATAACTTTCTTTTGTGGATCTATATCGAAAATAGTGCACATTGAACATTCAACCGTTCTAGCATTTCCTAAGTTTAAAAAGCTGAATCTGTTTTATTTATCTAACTCTAATCAAAACTGGCACTATGTTTTGGACTTTTGGATAGTTATTAATTAATGTTTAAAACCTTTATTAAACTAACCATAGATGTAAACGTCTATATTAAAATGGATATTATAAAATAATTTTATAAATAAGATATTTTAAAATATAAGATATTTACCTCAAAAACTAGGGTTATTTTAGTCTTTTTCACATTGACTACAGGATAAATCTAAACTTAGTTACCTATTCGTACAAAGAATATCATGTTCCTGTTCTTATTGGTGGAATATGTGATAAATTTTTAATACTTTTTTATTTTTATATTCAGAGTCTTTATTTTTATCTCTTTTTTTCTTCTTCATCTCAACACCACTATAACTTATCTCCAATAATATAGTTATTATTATAGATATTAAATTTAAATGTTAAACTTTAAATATTAAATTTTTTATATATTTATTTGCAAAGTTATGCAGATGCAGTGAAATTTTAGGGGTGGCAATGAGTAGAATAGAGTTTGAATTCAATCCTAATTTTATTTATGAGTTGAATTTATTACTGAAATTCAATCATATTTTATTACTGAGTTGATAACAACCCAACCCTAACCCTACATGCAGTTAATTTACGAGTATCCAACCCTTTTTACGAAATTTTACAAATATGTAATATTATTATTATATAACTTAATGTGCATGTAAATTAAAAATTTAATACAGACAATACAATCCTCCCACAAATAATACAATCATCTCATAAACAATATAACCATTAAATACTCAATTTTACATAAAATCTTTGTTTAAATTGATAATATAAATACAAATAAAATATTGTGATATAATGTTGTATTTATATATCACTAAAATAGAATTGATTTTTATATAAATAAAATTGTTAAATTATTAATTGATGATCTTGGCTCAATATTAAAGACTTTTTGTACTAAGTGAGAGGTTTTTGGTTCAATATTTACCTATAATATATTTTTATAACATATACATATATAAGTTACAGATTAGTGGGATAGAATTGAGACTCAACCCAAATTCAAACTTGCTCTAATCAAATTAAATACTCATAGATAAAATGTATGCTATCACTCCTAAATAGAATGATTTACTATTAAAATTTTGTCATCATATTTAGATTGTTTTAATAATTTTATACCTATAATAAAAGTATTTTTTATTGAAAAAAAATGAACATTGATTGTACCCAATAATTATTAATGGAATATTTTAGATGCAAATACAACCATTAATTTCTATTTATTTCGATTTGCAAACAGCATCTAAGACCTATTATTTTCAATTTTTATAGTCACTATTCCACGTTTAGATGTTATATTAACTGCGAGCTACAGATAGTGTTTTTAAACTAATATTTTTTGTCAATTTACCTAAAAAATTAGGGTTATTTTAGTCTTTTTAACACTGATTACAGGATAAATCTAAACTTAGTCACTTATTCATACAAAAAATATTATATTCCTGTTTTTATTGGTGGAATATGTGATAATTTTTCTATAATTTATATTTATATTTTTAAAATTAACACACATAAATTAATAAAATTTATTTGTTAAAGATAATTTAATATTTATATTAATTAAATAATAATAAAAAATATTAAAAATTATTGATATTCAAAAATTTTTCATCATATAATTGTGATATTTTTTTAAAAGTTAAGAATGAGGCTTAAATTTAAAATTTATAGATAAAGATAAAAAAATATTATACTATTTAAGTTATAATTGATTGATAATGGTGACGTTTTCTTTGTGACATTGACTTCGTATTACTTCATCAAAATACATCGTTACCACCCAAAACTAATAATAATATAATAACATAGTTATCCTTTGGCCATGCAAAATCGAGGAGCCAAATAAAGTTACCTTTTGAAACTCGCGAATGATTTACATAACTTATACTAGTAAATAACAACACATTCAAAATTCCCAATTTACTGGATCGCAAGTAGTATTTAAGGGCAGCCCATGTTTTCTGCGAAAACGACTCATTTAAATATAAAAATTTCATGACAAAAAAAAAATATAT
>NC_029791.2:42643862-42646030 GCF_000816755.2 Arachis ipaensis | reverse complement strand
ATATTTGTCTATGAAAAATAATTTTTAAAATATATTTTAATATTTATAAATTTTATTATTTTTGTTTATATCAAACCCTTTTATGGTAACATTATTCATTTAGAAAAACTTTAAACGAAACTTCTCACTCTATTTAAAAAAAAAATGTATACTCCTCAACGTCAAATTTTCACCCAATAATTTCTCTTCAACTTCATCAAGGGATAAAAAAGCAAACATAACAAAAACCCACAAAATCAAATATAAGTCTGTGCCCATTGTAAGCGCTAATGATACCGTACTTCATATTTAGCTTTTAAGTTTTGGTGGCTACTCCAATGAAGATTGTATGATTGTCATCATGTGAAGATATTTTATTTTGACCATTGGATGATAGATTGTAGGCTTGATTTTTATTTGAAGTAAAAGTGTTATCTTTATTCAAAGTGTTGCTAAACAAATAAGTTACACTTTTTAAATAAAGATCATCATGAGAAGATATTTTTGGCATCTTCATAGGAGTAGTTGCCTTAAGTTTTAACACCCCGGTTAGAATGAGTAGTTCACTTCCATGCACACATCTTGTATGATCTACAATAAATACTAAGAAATATCGTTCAAAACGACAACAATAATGACCCAAAACGGCAGTCTTGTCGAACACTATTACATGATCAGTTTCCTCCTCTTTGCCCTTCTCATGCAGAAGCCGCCAGAAGCAACATCTCAGCTGATAACTGCCGCAAAAACCCCAACATATTTGTCTCAAACATCCCCAATAGAACCACCCAACAAAAATTCCATGGTGGCCATCATGATCATCATCGTCTTTATGTTCCTCCTGTCAGCCTTCATCTCGCTCTACTCGCGCCACTGCACCCGTCGCCCAGCCCGCGTACAGTCTCGCAGGCTGAACATCGCCATGGTAGCCGACGAACTTAACGATCGCCAATCCCACAGCGAGTGTGTTGGCCTCAGCCAAGAGACAATCGAAACATTCCCTACTTTTCTCTACTCCTCCGTGAAGGGTCACAAGATCGGCACGTGCGCATTGGCATGCGCGGTGTGCATAAGCGAGTTCGAGGACCAAGAGACCCTTCGCTTGATCCCCAAATGCAGCCACGTATTTCACCCAACCTGCATCGACGCCTGGCTCGCATCTCACTCCACGTGTCCCGTTTGCCGCGCCGACCTCGATCCAACGCAAAACGACGTCCATTCATCTTCCATATTCTCAATTCACATTCCTGATGATGACGTCATCAACGAAATGGAGGAGCAGGGCCAAAGCAACGAACAAGAGGACGCTGCTGCTGATGCTAGGGGCAGGGATCAAAACGACATCGTCGAATCGTTTTCATCGAAAGGTGATTTGCTACGTAGAAGCCGTACGGTGAACGATGTTATGACAGGCCAAACCCTGCGTTCTTTATTGTTTCCGCGGTCTAACTCGGCCGGAACATCCTTAACCAGGGTTCAGACCGGTGATAAGGATTTTGAAAGGTTTACTCTGAGGTTACCGAGTGGGGTTCGAAGCGAGGTTTTCATGAACTCGAGATTGAAGCGTGCAAAGACTTGTGTGGGGTTAGTGAGAATGAGTAGTGGGACAAAGGGGTATAGGACAGGAAGCGTTGGCAACTGCCGCGGCGATTACGAGCGGTGGCGGTTTACTTTGACACCGCCGTTTTTGACCAAGAATTGGAGTCGGTTAGGGAGAAGATCTGCATCGGCTCAGTGTTTAGGAGTGGAGGTGGATAATAATAATGTTGGTGAGCGACCTTCTGATCTCTTGTTCCCTCCATCGACAGCTTAATCATGCATTACATACAATGTTATTAGTTGAACTTACTATTTTAATCAGTACATCAAAATGAAACGTGAACGCTCAAAGGATACATGAGCTAGCTAGGTTCGGTGTAGAACTTTGAATATTTGTACAAAAAAATTTGGACATTTTAACAAGGAGAACTTGAGAAGAAAGTAAGAAACATAAAAGCTCTACCTATAGTCCGATCCCCGGCCACTACTACCATAGGTCCATAGACCATAGCTAGTAACACTGATTTTTATTTATTTATTTATTTTTAAATTTGATTTCTATATACTAATTCCTACTTGTTACCTTTAAAGCTGTTGTACAGGTGTACTACGCCCTCCCTCTGTACATAATATATATTACAACGCTAATT
>NC_029791.2:42625433-42643455 GCF_000816755.2 Arachis ipaensis | reverse complement strand
ATATTATATAAATCGTTTTAAAATTTTATGGTTTAGATTAACTAATAAAATATTACAGATTAAGACGATTTATACTTGAACTTAATAATTTAAAATTACGTAAATCGTTGCAGGTATTGTGTTTTGTAGATGACTATAAATCGTCCCAAAATGAAGATTATAATATGTAAAAGTTCGAACCACAGAATTCTAAAACGATTTATGCCTTATTCAAACTCTCAATAATTTGAGACAATTTATGTCTTAAAATAACTATCAAGATTCTAAGACAATTTATAAAGATAATAAATTTATAAATAAATGAGTATAGTATATACTAAAACAAACGTAAAGTGAGAGTTTTGGAAGAAATAGTTTAAATTAAAAATCAATTTAAATTATAGATACTAACTTCTTTTATTATTTTAAATTGTACTATATTTTTATTATTCTAGTACTCATTAAATATATTTTAAAAGTTTGCTAATTTATTATTTTATTTTTTATTATCTTTTATCCACATTTTACTTTAAAAATAAATGGATACAATGTAAATTGATACTCTTTTTTTATTTAATTTGGTCTTCCTAATAGAATTAATAATTAAAATTATAAAAAAATTAAAAATTATACAAAATCAAATAAAAAACAATAAAAAAAGTTCTATAAAAATAAGCATCGATAAAAATGATTAAAAAAATTATATGAATAATGAATACTAAAAATTTCATTAAACCCTAAATTTATATTACTCAAAAGAATATGAATTTATATTATACAAAATTACATTTTTAACACCCTTTTGACTCATTTTAAAAAAAAAGCTTAATTTTATATGTGAAAAATTCTTAATAGAATCAATAATTAAAATTATAAAAAAAAACAACAATAAACAAATTATTACATGCTAATTCAAAAACACATAGTGAGAGTTGTACAAAGTACAAATGAAAAATTAACAAAGAAAAGTTTCATAAAAAATATATATCAATAAAGATTATTAAAAATATTTATATGAACAATGACTTCAAGCCTTTTTATATTAATATCCTATCACGATTTATGTTATTTTTTTAAATGAAGTTCAAGAATAAATAATCCTAAATTATCACTATTTACTAATGATCTTAAGTCCTAATACGATTTATATAATAATAATAGAGAGAGAAGAGTCACGCAACAGAAATTCATTTAGAGGATTATGGTAATTTTGGTTTTTATTTATTAATTATTAATCATCGAAATTTTACTCAAAAGCAAATAACTAAAATAAAGTAAGAATATATTATTTTTATGGTATACAAAATAATGGACTTTTATTAAATAAAAAAATGAAATTTTTTATTTGGAATTTATATTATATCAATTTATTGTAACAAATTATATCGATTTGGATTGTATCAATTTATTTTTAAAGTAAGATGTGGGTAAGAGATAATAACATATAAAATAATAAATTAGCAAACTTTTAAAATGTATTTAATTAGTACTAGAATAATAAAAATATAGCACAATTTAAAATAATAAAAGAAGTTAGTATCTATAATTTTAAATTAGTTTTTAATTTAAACTATTTCTCCCAAAAATCTCACTTTACATTTGTTTTAGTATAGACCATTTTCGTTTATTTAAAAACTTATTTGTCCTTATAAATCGTCTTAGGATCTTGATGGTTACTTAAAGGCATAAATCGTCTCAAATTGTTGAAGGTTAGAGTAAGGCATAAATATCAAGTTCTATGTTTTTAATTTGTACGTCTCCATCCTGTAATGATTTATAGTCATTATGTAAGATCGTCGTTCTAGAATTTTTAAAAAATCTTATTATGAGTCAATTTTAATTTATTTATTTATTTTTTGGTTTCAAAAATTATTTGAATAAAGTTATTCTTGTTGAATTAAAATTGATTTTCAATTAATTTATTACCCCTAATTTTATTAAAATTACTAAACTACCAAAAATTCCCAAAACAAACCCTAACTTATACTACCATAACCCTAATTTTAACACACACCACTCTCCTCTAATCCTAGCCGTCACTCCCCTCACTCAACACAACGCCCACACACCCACGGCTACTCACACCGTGTGGGAAGAGAGAACCGAGGGAGGAAAAGGGAAGAAGAGAGGGAGCCGCCGTCGTCAACTTCAACCCACGGAAGAAGAAAGAGAGTTCACGGAGGAGAGAGAATGAGATGGAGCTCGCGCCACCGTTCTTGCCGTCGCCAAAGAGCCGTGCCACTACAAGAAATTATCAGAATAGCGACCGATTTTAGTGACCGAAAAATTTGGTTGCTAATAGCGACTGATTTAGCGATCGATATAGAATTTTTAGGATTAGAAAAAAATCGGTCGCTAAATTATATTCAGTGACCGATTTTAGCGACCCACAAAATCGGTCACTAATAGCAACTGAATTAGCGAAATTTATTACACAACTAAAATAAAGTTGGTCACTAAATCGGTTGTAATTTTTTAATTTAGCGACCGAATTAACAACTAGAACAAGAGAAGTAACATCTTTGGATTCTTGGTCACAAAATTGGTCACTATTTTCTAATTTAGCGACCAATTTTGCAACCGATAGAAAAATAGGGTGATGATTTATTTGGTCGCTAATTCGGTCGCTAAGGCAATGGTCACTAAATCCGTTGTTAATTGTTAAGATAGCGACCGATTTTAGTGGCCACCAAAATCGGTCACTAATAGCAACCGAATTTGTGACCGATAAGTTTATTACACAACCAGAATAAAGTTGGTGGCTAAATCGGTCACTATTTTTTAATTTAGAGACCGAATTAGCAACCAAAACAAGAGAAGTAACGTGTTTGGATTCTTGGTCAAAAAATCGGTCGCTATTTTTTAATTTAGCGACCAATTTTGTAACCGATAAAGAAATAAGATAAAAATTTGTTTGGTCACTAATTCGGTCGCTAAGATAATGGTCGCTAAATAGGGCACTAATTAAAATAATATAGTTATTAAAATACCATCGCAAACCCTAACTCAATTCACCCACACTATTCTCATCTTCTACAAACAATGATATAGTTACCCACCGGAAGCACAACACCGTCTTCTTCGTCGCAACGCCTTCTTCATCATCTTCTGATTGCAGCACCGTTTCCTGAGGTCTCGTC
Organism: Arachis ipaensis; assembly: GCF_000816755.2. Taxonomy (NCBI): domain Eukaryota; kingdom Viridiplantae; phylum Streptophyta; class Magnoliopsida; order Fabales; family Fabaceae; genus Arachis; species Arachis ipaensis. The sequence goes on along the minus strand of NC_029791.2, from coordinate 42,640,336 downwards.
GCCGTCGTCTTCTGAGGTCTCGGTGCCGTCACCTTCATCTTTGAGATCTCAGCGGCGTTGGTGTTGTCTGAGTTCGCAGATTGTCTCATCATCGTCCAGATCTGACTTTAATTTTATTTTTCGATAATTTTGTGGAAATTAGGGATGCGAGGAAGGGGTTAGGGTTTGGCGGTGGTAGAAGGAGCAAAATGGAGGAGTCTGAACTTGAAGAGGGAGAGGCATGCTCATTCCTGAACCACGAGGAGGAGCTTGATGATGCTAGCATCGATCCTGATGTTGATCTCTCTTACATTGTAAGTGTTGTTTTTGTGTTCCTTTGATTATAGATGTTTAGGATCTTGTAGTCAAATTGTGCTTTTGAAATTCCTATATTTTACGATTTCTTTTTGTTTGTTTTACTATCCTAGATTCAATGCCTTAGCTGTAGAAATTGTCTCTAGAATAAATTACTTTCTCCGCCTGTTCCCCATTGCTTATTTATTAGTATTATTATGATTATAATATAAACATATATTTTTTTCCTCTATAGAGCATCAAGAGCAAGCAACCAGAAATGACAAATTTTGGCTTTCCAGCATCAGATGTTGGAGGATTGCAGGTTGATTATCTTATTGGTTATATTTCATTTTCTATGCCAATTCAGCTTACCTAACACCTTCTAATTGGAACCTTTGTAGGTAATAAAGAACTGTGACCTTGAAAAGCTTATAGAATTAGGATCTCGTACATTTGGGACTGTGTATCATGGAAAATGGAGAGGCACTGATGTTGTAATCAAGCGGATTACTGATAGGTGTTTTGCAAGAAAGCCTTCAGAGCAAGAGCGAATGGTTTACTTTTCATTGATAATGTTTTTGAGTTCCCTTTTCCCCTGCCCTTTTTCCATGACTAATGAAATGGTTTACATTGATTATCTGTTTATACAGTAAAGAGCTGACTTCTAGAATGAGGCAATCAAGCTTGCTGACTTGCACCACCCAAATGTGGTGGCACTCTATAGTGTTGTCCTTGATAGCCCAGGAGGTTCTGTGGCAACAGTAACTGAATATATGGTTAATGGTTCTCTAAGAACTTCCTTACTGAAAAATGGGAGGTAATATCTACAACTGGTTATGTCGAGCAATCTGTATATGGGGTATGCTCTTATTGTTTTTCAAGATTTTGTGTGCCATAGAACATTGTAATTCCAGAGTTGCATATGTTGTTTTGAAGAAAACTCAGCAATTGACATTGCTTGCACAATTTTATAGGTGGTGATCAGCACAATAAGTCTTCTATAAGTTTCTTTTCTAGATAGGCAGACTTTTTTCTCGCATTTACTTATTAAATATATATAAATGTATATAGTATTCTCGTTATCTAAAGAAAACTAAGTATATGTCTTTGTTACTACTAATTAATTAGTTTCTTATTACAATGTGGTATGTGTAGACAAGTATATGTCTTTGGAAAACTAAGTTATTGTAATAATTTGTTAATACAAAATTAAAAGTATAGGAACTAGTGTTTGCTTGGCATCTTCTCTTCAGAGATCTACACAGATTTCATTATGCAGTGAGTTTTGGAATCATTGGAGACTATGTTCTTTTTCTTGCACCATTCAATGTTAGTAACAGTAGTATAAAGATTTGAAGAGTTGGCCTTTAAACCAACATAGCCAGCCCCAAAAACCAGAGCTGCAAAACTTCCAGCATATACGTTTCTCAAGCTAAAGGTTGATTTGATCTTGAAGGAGGCACTGATGAAGTTGTGAAGAAAAGAATAATATAATGGAATAAAGGGAGATGCTGAAAGATGATAGTATTTAAGTAAACTGTGGGCACTTGAAAGTGGAGAATTGCATATAAACCTACAAAGCCTTGATCTCATCGACACTCAATAGTAAAAATGTAAAATTACATTATTATTAGCATCATGTTTTAAAGTAATTATAATTATTTATTAGAGTTTCTTCTCTACTATTCTAGCAATGCAAGTTGTAAGACAGTATAGTTTTATTTTAATATTAATTAATAATTAAATTAAAAGGAATGATTCGTCCAACTTTTTTTATTGTTGCCTTTATGTTAAGATGAGTTATTTTGGTTATTGTTTAAGTGTGTCATGTGATTTTGATTATTGTTTAAGTATTGTTTACTTTTATGTGTTAAGGTGTAGGTTTTGTGTTGATGGTTTTTCAATATTTGATGGCCTAAGTGTAAAAGTTTTGTAAAAAGTTGGTAATTAAAAAATTAGGATCAGTTATGGAAATTTGGTCACTAAAATGCTTGGTTGCTGATTAGCGACCGATTTAGCGACTGAAATGTTGGTTGCTAAAATACAGGTCCACACTTAACGACTGAATTAGAGACTGAAATGTCGGTCGCAAATTAGCGACTGATTTAGCGACCGAAATATCAGTTGCGAATTAGAGACCGAAACACTGGTCACAAACTAGCTACCGATTTAGCGACTGAAAAGTCGGTCGCTATTTAGCGACCAATTTATTCAGAGACCAATTTAGCATGGAAAATTTGGTCCCCATTTAGCGACCGATTTTGTTAGCGACCGATTTAGCGACTGATACTCTTTGGTGAGGGTTTGGTGGCCTTATTAACAAATCGGTCGCTAAAATTTAGCGATCGAAGTTGGTCGTTATTTTCTGGTTAGCGACCATGGTTTTAGCAACCACCTAAATTGGTTGCTAAATCGGTCGCTATTCTGGTAATTTCATGTAGTGTGCGAAAGAGAAGGAGACGCGGAGGGAGGAGCTGTACCACCCTTACTATTAGAATGTCACGCTTCCGGGTGCGTCACTCTGATAGTGGGGTATTACAATGTCTCTCGCATATTTAGTAATAGGGTATGAGCCTTTACGCGTAAGTCTACTGATAGTTTTAGAAAAAACTTGAAAACTTTTCTAATAAGAACAAATAACACTTTTTCATGTACTTAATGTTAATAATACATTATAATAGCACATACAAAATCAATTACAAAACCTACTCCGAATAAAACTCTAATTAACAAGGCGAGGAAAAAATAAATTCTAATAACTCAACCTGTAAACATACTCTTCTATGCTCCTATAGCTCTGTACTAAACATTCGCACCTCTAGCTGAAAGGTGTGGAAATAAGGGGTAAGAACTGGGGAGTTCTTAATAGGGTTTGAGGTAGATAATTAAATTCTTATTATCACAGTTCAGACATTCGCAGCCTGACACAGGGAGCTAGAACAATAACTAGTCATAGAAGCTCAAATTAACAAGCAATGAAAATCACAAACCCACTCAAGCAATCACAAATAATTCACAACACCGAACCAAATACAAAATATGCAAATAAGGATGATACATGCCTAGTCCTATCGCATGTAAGGAGCTTGATAAACCCCAATTTTAGGGTTTCTCGTGTGTTGAATTTAGAGGATTTTATCAACTTATCTCACATTTATTCAATGAAATAGCATGGTTTTGTGAATTTCTCCTAATTTGTGTTAAGAGTAAAAACGTACTATTTAGGCCCTTAATTTGTCAAATTTAATTCACTTTAATTCCATTCAATGCCTTGATATGTTTGTTAAGTGATTTCAGGTTTAGAAGGCAAATATTGGGTTGAAGAAATGAAGAAAAAACATGCAAAAAATAGAGAATTATGAAGAAATGAGGATTTGCAGAATTCATGGCGACGCGTGTACGTGGACCACGCGTACGCGTGACCACAAATTCGCCAAGCGACGCGTACGCATGACAAGCAGCACGTGACCTCATTAATGAAACACGCTGGGGGCGATTTCTGAGCCATCCAGGGCCAAACCCAACTCATTTCTAAAGCTATTTGATGCAGAATTCAAGAGGGAACAGGGGGGAGGGGAGCAATTAGATTAAGTTAGAAACATGTTTTAGGGTAGTTTTCTAGAGAGAGAAGCTCCCTTTTCTCTCTAGAATTAGGGTAGATTTAGGTTAAACTCTCTTAGAGTCAAGCTTTAATTCTTGTTTTCATCTAGTTTCTTTTACTTTTCCTTGTTCTTTTGTTTTAATTTTCTTAGTTCTTCTTGTTAATTTCTCATTTGAGCTACTTTTTAGTTGTATGAACTCTTGTTAATTTTAATTTTCATTTAATGCAATTGATGTCTTTTTATGTTTCTTCTTGTTTAATTGAGTTATTATTGTTATTTTTTTACAATTGGTAGTAGTAGATTTTACTATTCTTGTCCCTTTTACTATACTTTCCTTTTATGCCTTCCAAGTGTTTGATAAAATGCTTGGTTGGGCTTTAGAGTAGATTTTGAACATTCGTGGCAACAACCTCCTCCGGTTTCTAATGGGTGCAATCCAACTCCTAATGCATACCAATCTAGTGGATGTGGTGAACCTCATTGTGGTTGTAAACCACAAACACCATATACCTATAACCCCCTCCTCAACATAGCTTTTAACAACCCTACTCACAAGCCCCATATCACCATTCACCTCCATATGATCCTAACCCATACCCACCGTACCAACAACCATATGAGACATACTTAGAACCACTACCATTCCAACACCAATACTCCCAAGAACCACCACTTCCTTATACACCACCTCAAGACTTTCACTAATATGAACCACCTTCCAACTATGACGCCTCTCCTCCAAACAATGAACCCTCTTTTCCACCACCACCCTCATTAGACAAATTGCTCAAACCCCTAATGCAAGAACAAAAAGATCTATATTCTCATCTTCAAAAGCAAGAAGAAGAAGATCAAAAGAAGCTAAATGGGTTAAAAACTACTATGGCCACCATAACCAAAGCCGTTCACCACTTATTCTCCCTACGTTCATGCGATCAAAGTACTCCCATTGACAAATGTGGAGGATTAACCAAAGAGCATAGTGAGGAAGTGAATTTGGAGCTTCAAGGCAAAGAAGATAGGTTGAAGCAAGAATTGCAACAAGAGGAGAAAGTTGAGATAATTGAACCGAAAGGAGCGATTGAAGAATTAAGAGAGGTTGATCAAGAATTGGACTCAATCATTGACGAGTTCTTGTTCTCACTAACAAATCACCTCGAAGATCCAATTGAACCTTCTTCCATTGAGTTTAAAAGTGATGTTAAGGATGGTGCGCAACCTCCAAGGCATATGGTGAATGACGAAGAATTGGAAGAAAGTGAGCAAGCAACAAATCCGCATCTTGATGATGATTCCACACCAACACATGATCCTTTTGAGTTTGAAGAGTCTTCTCCCACTGAAATTGAGGTTGATGTTGAGATAAATTCTACATTACCTCCAAGTTGTGACATGAAGGATGGAGAAGAGTTAGAAGAGGTTGGTGAGGAAGTGATTGAATGTGAAGAATCTTGTCAAGAAGTGGACATGGAAGATGCTTATCAAGAGGTGGAGGTAGTCAATGAAGAGTACAAGGGAGTGGAACTTGCAAGACCATTGGAATCATCCCTTCCTAAGTCACTATCATCCATTACAACATTCAAGTGGGTAAAATTCTTATCCTTGAGCTTTACTTTCCCACTTGAATATGGTTTGCTTGAAACGGATGGTCAACTTAGAGCTTTTTATGGAATGGGAAGCAAGAAAGAGTTAGTTAGTGGTCGGCACCACAATACAAGGTTCCCTATGGTTGAGTTATCCAGATTTAAGTGCAAAGGGTAGTGTAGTACTCAACTGAGAGGATCTAGGAGAGTTTGGTGCTCAAATGAGAATTCACAAGTCTTGTCACTCAGATTGAACTATGGTAGTCAACAAGAAGACAGGTGCAAAAACAAGGTTTGGGACCTCAGAATCTACTTCATCAATCAATAACTTTGGGGTCTTGTCACTTGTTTAATTTTGCTTGGAAGCTTTGTGCGCATAATTTGGGATCCCGATGGATATTGGAAATGTAAACATTGGTGGGGATTCAAGGATGAATTCAAGTACAAGCCACCTTGACAAGCACCCCATCAATGGTCCAACTTAAGGACTTAAAATAAAAGTACTAGGTGGAAGACACCCCACCATGGTAAATTCTTTCCATTCTCTTGTATATATAATCAATCGATGAATTGAATTGCCATTGTTAGGTACTTTTCTTCTTTCTATAATCTTGTATATATTGCTTAGTTGCATGTTAAAATAAGTTTAATTTCATGTTTAGTTTTGTTTATTTGGTTTATTTAGCAGTCTAGTATGTTAAAATAAGGTCTGGTGGTGTTTAGTTGACAGTTTTGGTGTTTGGAATGCTTGGTTTGGTGCTAGAACTTGAGAATTTTTGAAAAAATAGAGCAGCCAGCCATGCGTACGCATGACCCACGCGTACGTGTGACCCCCAAGATTCCAGCTTCTCACACGTGCGCCACTACAAAAAATATTGGTAAAAATGGCACTAATTTTATGGAGGGTCAAAAAAACTGCCATTATGTTTGTTAATTACAGCAGCGCCAACTTATGCCATAATGCTAATGATTTTTGTGGCAGCTTTGTTGATTGTGGCGTTTCAAACCGCCATAGAATTTTTTTTCCCTTTTTTAACTTGAGCGATGTTGCATATGAGAGTGTAATTAGTATTGTTGCATATGAGAAAATGAGGATGAGTGTCAATGACGAACCCTAATTTCTTGCCATTGTTCATCTTCCTGATTTGTCATTCAACTCCTCGCTATCACTCATCACTTTGTTGCAGCTCATCTCCTCGCTGCTGCAAGCAACGCCGTTGTTGCTGCCTTCAGCGAGCTTCTACGATTTGGCTTTGATCTGAAGATTTTTCAACGTTCGTCTCATCACCATCGTTCATCCCCTCGCCATTGCAAGAAACACCGTTGTCCTTTTCATCAAGCTTCAATGATTTGGCTTCGATATGAAGATTTGTCGCCGCTCATCTCATTGCCATCATTCATCTCTGCACCATCGCAAGCAACACCATTGTCGCTGCCTTCTATGATCTGATTTTCAATCTGGCTCACCTCCTCACCTCGGCAAGCAACGCCGTTGTTGCTGCCTTCAGCAAGCTTCTTCAATTTGGTTTCACCATCTCTGTCACTTCTAATAGGTAATCTACTTAATCTTCTTCTTTGATTTTTTCCTTCCTCTTCATCCTTTTAGATCTAGTTCATACTCTAGTAGGAAGAAACAAAGAATGCTGGTTCTTTTTGTGTATTTTAATTTTCATTGATCTTTTGTGATGTTGTTGTTGTTAGCTTGTTACTGCTGTATTTTCTGTTCTGTTGTTATTTTTTTGCTTCTGATTTTATTTAGTTTGAGACCTAATCTATTCTATTAAACTGAATGATCTCATAATCTGCATCATTTGTCCGAAATTAGTACAACACAACACTTTACTTTCTCTTCAAAACAAGTCACGGCATTGTGGAGGAACTGATTGGGTTTGGAGCAAGAGTGCACGCATGTGCAAGGAACGAAGCTGAGCTCACTAAGTCTCTCATCTAATGAAATGATTCTGGTTTTGAGGTTACTAACTCTGTTTGCAATGTCTTTGTTCCTCATCAGAGGGAGAAGCTTATGGACTCTGTGTGTTCTGAATTCCAAGGAAAACTCAACATCCTTGTAAGCTCTCTTCTTTCCCTGCATTTCATCTGTTTGATATTATTCCCCAACTAAAACTATTGTGTATGTTTTGAATTTACATTAATTGATATTATTCCCCAACTAACACTATTTTGCATAATTCGAGTCTATAAATTTTCAAACAATAATAGGAAAAAAACTTTAATATTCTTATAGTTGAAATATTCAAGCTGCACTATAATTTGAAAGTGCAGGAGGATGACTTTACAAATCTTCAAGATCCCTCTTAAGTCTTTACTCTTCCACTGCTTCCTGCTCTTACTCTTCTGATTATGACAACATTTTTGTATATTAAGCTTTCATTATAATGTGTAAAAAATTAATCATGATTTGTATATGATTTGCATTTTTTATGGTTGAATGATATGTTTAATTGGATATTTCATAAGTTTGAGGTTTTAGAAGAGATGAGGGAGCTATGATTAAAGGCAACGCGTTTCTGTTTTGAAAACAACTCTACTGAATTTGGCTTTTCTATTAAGAATATTATTTACTAGTGAGAATATTATTTACTATTCATAGCAACATCTTTCCTAGCTTGTTCAAAGTTCAAAGTCCATGAATTTATTTTATTCTTGTTAAACTGGGACTGTACATTATTTATAAGTAGTATAAGCGGTATTTAGTTTCAATTCTTCATAATATATCTTGAGAACCTCTTTTTGAGTAATTTCATAAGTGGTTTTAGAAGCTATTATATATATTGATGCAGCTCATGTGTATGTACAGTGATTGTGTTTTTTTTTCAGTGAAATTAAAGCTTGTTCACTACTTTAATTATTCTCTACTTTTGGCCATGAGAAACTCATGGTTCTTTGTAGTCAGCTCAGCGTTGTAATTTGGATTGATTACTATTAATCCAAAGATATTTGATCAAATTAGATTAGATTTGATCTGGTTCAATGAAGTTTGTAGGTGTAGGTGTTGGACCACACCTTCTACAAGTGTGGAAGAGTAAGAGTGTGTCAACAAAAACAAGAAGCCAACTTAACTACTTTTTTAAGAGTAACCAATGTTGTCAATAGATGACTTGAAATAAGACTATTATAGTTTTCCAAAACTAAATTGATTTTGAGCAGTTTCAACTTTCAGCTTGAGTTGGATGTTCCTTAAAATTGGCATGTAAGTTGATAGATAGTAGATTGTAGAAAAAGAAAAGAAAAAGAATGTTGCTGCCATCCACAGCAGCCTTCACCGCTTTTCATCATGCCCACTTATCTTGGATTATGTTTTCCTAAACTCACAGTAATATTTGGTTTTTTATAATCTTGATTCAATTAATAACGTGTATCTAAATTGGTGTTGCTCCAAAGCACAAGACTCCGATTAGTGTTTGTTTTCTCTGCATCACTGCCTTTCAAATCCAAACTCTGACTCTTTTATGTAATATAATATAATATAAAATCTTCTGATGCGGCAGAGTTGGTCGCATAACAGGGTGACTTGGTCATACATACCCCTCTCTTCATCGAGGTTACAACTTCACTAAAGCAGATTTCTTTATTTCTATCTTATTTTATTATTCTTAGCTTTGGAATCTGCTTTTGAAGTTTGTTGTGGCCTTAATTAGGTCTATTACAACTTCACTATAATAGTATTCTAAGACTATAATCAACTTCAAATTATCACACCAAACTCTTGACTTCACTATTGCTTCTGCCTATCAGAAAATCTTGGCCCCCTTTTTTTCTGTTTCTTATGTCCTATGTTACTTACCATAATCAACTTCAAATTATCACACCAAACTCTAATTTTGTCATCTATCTGGTAGGTTCATGATTTATCAGAAGTATTCAATTATTATTTTTCTTTATATGAAATATCTTTTCAATACAATCTGAACATAAATAAAATTAACTGTCATTTTTTTATTAAGATTTGAATTTGTTAGAAAATCCAAATGAAGAGGGGGATATATATACTTAAAAGATGAAAAGACTTAAATGGTTATCTTCATCTGTTTGCTTTGGCAATGGTGCAGAGAATTTCGGGCAACCCAAACCAAAGTTTGAAGTGAAAAAGACAAGAAACTGAGGACTCTGAGTGCCACAGTGAAGTTAATGTTCTAGAATTGCACTTCCATACAAGTTAATGTTTGCATTCTACTAATTTGAAATTTTTCCCTGAAAATTGGTTGTAAAGTTTTCTTAGCTCGTTGATCTATGGCCACCGAATGAGAATACTATAATTTTTCATTAAGTTGTTTTGTGCCCATCTCTTTAGCAGATATAATTGACATGATTTGTGTATTTTTTTATATTCTCATTTTGTGCCTATGTTACTGATTTTGGCATTGTTTATTAATCATTGTTTATATTCTCATTTGTGCCCCTATAATTAGTTCATAATCACTTTGTCTTATGCTTTGCAGTTCCAATACTTTCTCAATGACCCTTTGAATTATGATCTTAAATATTACGTATGTACATAGGTTTTTATTATTTAAAAAACTATTATTATTATTCTTTATTTCCTTAGTTTTTATTTATAAACTTAAACATATCTCACTTGAATGTTTCAGGTTAGTGCACAGCCATTCCTTGTGTTTGATCTTCTAGAAGCATATTCTAGAGGGTTTGTTAACTGTAAATTTTTATTATAAGTGAGTTTAGTTTAATGTGAAAATTTTTAGCTTAAGTTAGTTTACTATTTTGGGTGGTGCTTGTAAATTAAAAAAAATAAACTAAAGAAAAATAATAACCTGGGAATCGCCCTCACAAATCTACTGTGACTGCTACAAAATTATTATTTAAAAGAGGTAATTATTATAATTTTCTTATAATTTTTTTGAAATACTATTTAAGTTTTTAATGTGATGGTTAGGAAGTAGCCTATTGTGATCAATTTACTTAATTAAAGGTAATACTATGATTGTATAATTCTTCTTCGCTTTGAATAGATTCGCTTGTTTATACTTCCAAACCTTGAGCCATATTTGCTTCTCCTTGAGCCGGAAATGCAACCAGAGAAACAGAGAAATGAAACAAAGAGGCAGGAAGCATGGCAAGTATATGGGGCCTTGTTGGTGAGTTTCAATGTTTTAATATATATCAGAAGCAATATATATATACCTTGTTTTTGGTATGCATTAATATATTTGTTTCCCAGAAACTTCTCTTTAGCTAATTCCCTTGGTCATAAACCTTTCAGTGTGCTGTTGGACAATGTATGCATGAAAGGGCCAAAATCTTCAGCAATTTGCTCTCTCCTCCAACACGTGCTTCTTCTAGACCCAATGGAAAAGCCATGATTGCTATATCAAGTATGACTTCACTTTGCTGCAATGAGATTTATACTAGTGTTTCAAAATAATGCATGTCCTTTCTTAAATGGATGAATTTGATAAATTACTTTGTGTGCATACCTTCGATGCATCTTGTATGCTTTGGTTTCCTCTCATTTTAACTTTTCAATTTTTAATTCTTGAAAGAAATACAAACTAAAGGGGGGTAATTGCAGAGCTGATAATGGAAAATATTTTCTTCTTGATAGAAGATAATGAACAAATGTATTGTAGGTAAAAAGAAAATGCGACAGGTCTACCAATCTAATTTTATTTTTTCTCTTTATATTATTTGACTAGATATATATTATTTCTAACGACATCTTTTCTTTGTTATAATTTCAATTTCTAATAGCCGGCTTGATAGAAATTCCCTGACAGGAGTGGTTCCTAAAAATTTTTGTAAGAGATGAGTTTGGATAATGAAAATGGAGTGTTGGAGCAAGAAACAAAGATGTTGGAGCAAGTTACCAGGATGAAACTCACACAAGAGACCAAGAAACTAAGACAGGCTTGTTTTAAAGTTAATTACAAAAGGAGGAAATTTTTGGCCTCCAAATCTTATTCATTATCACTTAGCTAAGCTACTTGTCTTGTATATTCATATTCTAAGTAGTAAAAACAGCACTTATTAGATGGTTTAAATACATTATTAGATATTAACATAGTTTAGGAAACTGGATGGTAGATTTGACTGATTAGTGTTTATTGCAATGCTTGTATTTTGGTAAGTTTAGTAAGACAAGGTTTTGTATAGGAGTTATTACTTTTGATTTTTAATAATAAAAAATTATATATTATATTAATATTTTATTTATGAGTTATATAATATTTCATTTATGGATTATGATTTTTTGCTATTGTGAAATTTTAATCACAAAATTATTTATTTAACGCGATAAAAATGACGGTAAAAATTATTTTTTTAAACGATAAAAAATGTCGCTGTCAGTGTAAAACGGCGGTTCAAAAATGCCATTTTAACCAACCAAAATGCTATTGTCAGTCTAAAAATGGCGGTTCAAAAATGCCGTTTTAACCAACTAAAACGCCACTTTGTCAGGGTAATAATGGCGGTTCAAACTGCCGTTTTAACCTATCTAAAAACCGCCATTTTAACCCTGGAAATAATGGCAGTTTGAACCGCCGTTTTAACCAATCAAAATGCAATTGTGGCGGTTTTCAGAAAACCGCCGTAATAACCAGAATGGCGCCCAGAATTACGTCACTTAACGAAACCGCCATTCTTGGTAATAATGGCGGTTCAAACCGCCGTAAATACCAAAAAAAATTGCCGTTTTTATCATAATTTTTTGTAGTGCGCGTGCCTGACGCGTACGCGTGACCCCCGAAAAACCACCATGCGGGAATGGTGCGTGAGTGCTGCTGCTGCATAACTCCAAACGGAGAGTTCTACGCAAAGCGTACAGACACTGTGCATTTAGGACAATTTTGTCCCATGTGTACACATGCTCGACGCGTACGCGTCACCCTCTATTTTTCCCTTCCATGCGTACACCTGCCAGACGCATACGCGTCAGACCCCCTTCGCCCATTCCACACTTACGCGTGGAGTATCCCTGTTTCACACATCTCTTCTCTTCTCTTCTTTCCATTTCTTTTCTTCTTTTCTCTTCTCTTCTCTTCTTCCCCTCTCCAGCTATCATCTACCACCACCATTTTCTTTAGTTAGTTAGTTAGTTAGTTTAATTTTCTATTTTGGTGGTAAGTATTGGATTCTTGCTGTTAATTGCTATTGATTACTGATAGGATGCTATTTTAGCATCATCATTGTTGTTGATATTCATTATTGGATTTCTTTGTTGAGGTTATACTTTGTTACTTGATTTTGAATTCTTCATGCTTAATATCTTTTGAATACCAAATACATATGAATTACCTTCAAAGCACTCTAAATCTTTTAAATTGCATGTTTTGGCCACCATGTAATTTGAATTAACTATTTATTGTTAGGCAATTGTGTATTGTCAATACTTTTTTTGTTTGGTGATGCTGGTTTATGATTGATCTTTATTTAGTTCATTGAGAATGTGGATGGTAAGCTTACCTATTGACATATTTTTGAGCTTTTTAAGCTTTGTGGACCATGCTTGCTATGTGATGGATTTTAACTTCTATCTCGATTTTCCTAAGTTGCATAGCAACCATGTATCCCACTTTATGTCAATTAGGTGATGCAAACAACAAAATTCAATATATATCATTGATTGGTGTGTGAGTTCTATATTTTCTCTGTTGCATTGAAATCTCTTACACATCAACCAATGTCCATTCAATATCCACTTCACAATTGCTCGATTATTGGCTTGAGTAATTTCATGCTTCTTTATTGCTTGTTTATTTGTCTTAACCTACAAGTTTTCTTTGAAGTATTTCAAGCACACTAGAATGAGTGAAGTGTATGCTTTCTTTTGTATACTTGTGACATAGCTTTTCCTACCAGTGTGTGTGTTCTAAACTGCATGCAACTTAGAACTCACACACTATTTTTCCTTAATGTCACATTAATTGACACACTTTATTCTAGTGATTTTTACCTCATTCCAACAATCTACGCTTCCTTGCTTTTGCATTTTCTCATCTTACGGCGTTATTTTCTATTTTTCATGGATGATTCACCATAAGTAACAAGGGAAGCAGGAGAAAGAACATGCAGTAGCTGGTTGATCCACCAGCTGAAGGTGGCAACCCATGTAGTCGCCGTACCCCCTTGCTCATCTTTGAATGCACCGAGGACGGTGCAAACTTTTAAGTGTAAAGAGGTCGTCCGACCGAATCGGCCATTTTTGGGTGAAAAGTTCTAATCTCAACACTTTCACATTTTAATTTTTCTATTATTACTATGTCATTTAGAATTCTTAGTTGCATTTTTTTTAGTTTATTGCATTTTTTTGGTATTGCATATATATAATAAGCTTAGTCAAAATAATAAAATTTTCCAAGAAATTTATCTATAAGGCACCCCAATTGATTTGAGTAAAAAAATTTTTTCATTGAACTTGCTTGAATTATATATTGTGGAACATGTTTTTGAGCTAAGAACACATAACGGGGGATTTAAGTATATCATTTTAAAACAAAGGACATTTATTGTTTTTCACTTAGGCTAGTGAGAGTGTATATCATTTTAAGTATGGAAGTTTGGGAACATTGGGTGAGATAAAAGTGTATTTTGTAATTTTTTGAAAATCTTGAGAATTGGGTACATACTCATGCATTGAATGTTTAAACCATATGCATTGACACTTTTGTATATATTTTATTGAAAAAAATGAAAAATAAAAGAAAAAAAAAGGGAAAAAAAGGAAAAGAAAAAGAAGTAATAAAAAGGGGACAAAATGTCCCAAAAGAAAGTTCATCAATAATAATAATAATAATAATAATAATAATAATAATAATAATAATAATAATAATAATAATAATAATAATAATAATAATAATAATAATAATAATAATAATAATAATAATAATAATAATAATAATAATAATAATAATAATAATAATAATAATAATAATAATAATAATAATAATAATAATAATAATAATAATAATAATAATAATAACGCATATGTGTTGTGATTGAAAAGAATGCATGAGTGTGTGAAAAAAGTAAGAATTATGGGTAGCTAGGTGTTGTATTAGAATTGTATAGGTTGTTATACGTGTTTGGTGAAAGCTTAGGTTAATCAAAGATTCAAATTTCAAGCTCACTTGACCATATGCATCCTTACCTTTACCCTAGCCCTATTACAACCTATGGATAAGCTCTATGATAAATGTATGCATACACCGAATAACTGTTGATTGTTAGATGAAAAACAAATTTTAGAAAGCATGATTAGAGGGGAATTGAGTGATCAATCCTATACACTTGAGCAACTAGAGTGGATACACTTCCGGTAAGGGTTCGATGCTCAACGCCTTGTTCCCTGCTTTCACAAGCTTTCTTCTTGCAAGTTGTTTACACTCCATTCTGATATTTGAATTGGTAGAGTTTATGAATCATCTTATCACCTTGGCCCTATGTATTCATATATGTTCTTGGGAGA